>NC_137923.1:22795793-22905793 GCF_963457725.1 Sprattus sprattus
CCCCGCTCCTGTTAGTGCATGACAGAAGCTCTCAGATAGACACATCCTGTGCATCCTTTCCCAATTAAACACACTGCAGCTCATGCAGAATGCCCTAGCAACGCAAGCCGACCTGCACGGTAACACGCTCGCCGGTAGGATGCAGATTGCTAACATGGTACGGATGTATAAATAACCATCTCTCCTGCATACAACCCTGGCTTATTCTTGACTTCGCTACAGAGAGGGCCGCTGGCTTTGAGGTAGTAGTCAGAATCTGAGAGACAGTGAGAAAGAGAGAGAGATGGGGGGCAGAAGAAGAAAAGATACGACAATTTTGTCTGCATATGAGATGAGATACAAATCTAGAGAAAAGGACAAGGATAGACAGTGAGGGCTTTAAAAGACAACTCAGTGGCAAGGCCTACAACAAAAACCCCAGAAGAAGTCGACTGGGGCTCCAGCTTCAGGTGGGGACTGCTTTTCTGTGGCAGTGTGTGCTCTCCCTGGCTCTGCCTGATTGCCAAGAAGTGAAAACATGCGCACGGGGAGGAAGTTTCCCTCCAAAAAACAATTACGTTACAAAATGAAAAACTGGGTTCATATTTTGTTATGTTTTATGCATGACAAACCTAAGGCTACTGAGACAAAAAATTATTACAGAGAGCTGTGCCTGACAGCAATATTGTTTATCATAGATACATATTTATGAAGGCATAAACAGTGGGAAGTATTGATGGACATGTTTTTTTTTTTTTTACATTGAATGCTCCAAATATGAACCCACTATGTGAACAGCATGAACAAAAAGGGATGAACATAATCGTTGCCCGAAGTGGTCTTCATTACAGTACGAGGTTGGAATGTGCACAATAATCATAGTCAGAAGTTGATTGTGAGTGTCACACTTTCTTTCTCCGGGACCTGGACCGGTTTTGGCACTGAGACATCATATTAATGCAAAGTCTTGCAGTATTTCATGAAGCCATGAACCTGTCTGTATTCCAGCAGCACTTATAGACAATTTCACAACATTTCCAGCAGTCCACAGACAGCGACCTGTAAATTCAGCGCCCATGTCCTCCGAGAGAAGAGACACGCGCAGAAACGAGAGGGAAGTATGAATAATGCAGCCCCAGTGTCCTCTACCTTCTCCCCCATCACCACCACCTCAACGTGGGCTGAATGTGTAGCTTTCATATAGGATCTCTCTCCCCACATCTCCCCCTAACTATGACATGTCAGCTGGACTACCGGTTGGTCCTCAAGAAGGTCCATGGGCATGGATCCAGCATAACCTCAGGACTGACTGAGCAGTTATTCAGATGCACCTCATGAAGTCCTGCTGCCTTCTTTTTCCTAAGGCTAACTGGCAAAAAGGGCTCCTAATTATCTGCTGCATATTTGATGAAACAATAACAGAGCAGATAATTACACCTTGACAATACACTATACTGATTGAAGGACTGGTTGCTGTATGGACTTTGCTGTTTAGTAATAATTATTTCTATATCCTACCCAATAGTCTCAACAGGCCTATTCACATCATTCATATTTCTTAATACATTTTGTCTTTAGTTAATGGTATAAGTAGTGAATCTTTGTAGACCTTTATTGACTAAACAAATTGTTGGGAGTCAAAGCAGATGTTGGGATCTTAATTAATCCTCCTTTTTTCCACGTGTTGACTGAGAAGTTGACTGAAAGTGTTAGTGTTAGGGACCCAGAGGACAAGATCGAAGGCAATAAAAAGAGACAACCTTTTCCATTCTGTTTCTCTATTCAGCATTGATTACCCAAAACAACCCTGGAGAGCATGCTCACTCACTAGGAATGCCGATGAAATAGCCCTAGATAGAAAGTCACTGTCATCCGTCTAAAGAGTGAGGTACTCTAAAAATGCTACTAATTTAGCTTCATCTGGATGAAAATCTGGATGTTTGAGGCTTTCGTTATTGTCAATTAAAATCGGTGAAGGATTGGCTGGGGAGGATGTACAGACAAGAACTACAAAATGAAATGCCATTGGAATTCAGTGAAATTCTAGTCTGGAATCCCAGTCTGTTCCTTTGACATCACATGTGCTCAGTGGTACATATTGTGAATGTGTGCCAACTAATAGGAGCAGCTGCAGTAAGTCCAAGCAGCAGCCGCAGCAACAGCAGCAGCAGTGTGTCAATGAGGGGAGTGAGATGGACTCAATGCCTTTGTTTAGTGTTGGCAGCCACAGTAAAGACGACTTTTTCTAAAGTGCTCCCCCCCCCAACACACACACACACACACACACACATACACACACATTGTCGCAGTATGCAACATTGTGGCCTTTGTTTGTTCAAAAAATAGCCTCCTCTCCTCCCACTGAAGTTGATGACCAGTGTGGTGTGTGATTGGCGGTCACAGAGCCGAACAGCAAGCACTGAAAAGAAAGAACAATCCACCCGTACGTCTCTATGCTAATGCCATCCGCCCTCCACACACAGCGAAGACAGACAATAAGTAGCCAGGCTGAAGTGCAATCAAATCATTTCTGATTCACTGCTGATACATCCCTTTTGTTTAATTCATGACAGGGGCAGTCTGTTAAGAGGATGGTGAAGCCGGGCTCAGACAGACACTAGTGGAGCTAGCATAACCATGGCTACAGCACAAGCTAATTGCTTTGGGGATCAAGTTGAGTTTGGGAGCAATTTATACAGTTTTACATGTGTGTGTGTGTGTGTGTGTGTGTGTGTGTGTGTGTGTGTGTGTGTGTGTGTGTGTGTGTGTGTGTGTGTGTGTGTGTGTGTGTGTGTGTGTGTGTGTGTGTACACTTCCCATTCAGCAGATTTGCCCTGACGTTTGTGACTGGAATATCAGATTGAGTAAGTAACTGTGTGTACAGGTTTGTGTGAGTGTGTGTACAGTACGTGTCTTTGCATGCTAGTGTGGATCTGCCAGAGGCCCTCACTCACAGAGTGCATACTGCAAACTCTCTCTCTCTCTATCTCTCTCTCTCTCTCTCTCTCCCTTACTCTCTCTCTCTCCCTCACGCTCACTCTCTCAAGGTCATGTTGCTCTCAGAGGGACACACAGTGCGAAGCCCAAACACACTGTCCTGCCTGCAGGCTAAGCCCTCTTATGTTTCCACACTGGAGATCGCTGCCCTCCTCCTCCTCCTCTGCTCTGTTTTCCCAGCAGTGGCAAAATGGACACTGCTGGTGGTGGAGGTGAGGGGGACTCTAGGGCCTCACAAGGATACTGGTAGTCGTTTTGTTTTTCCAAATGTACAATACTCAATGGCTCTGCAGTTTATTTCTAGACCCCTAATTCTTTTTCTGTCTTGATAGCTGTTATTAGGATATTTTAGGACTATTTTTGCTTCATTGCACATTTGTGCGGTGAGTCACTCAACATTTTTGGAGGTGGGCCGGCTCAGTTGCACAGTTGCGATGCCCTCATCTTCCTTGGCTTGAAACCTGGAGTAACAAAGGAAGACTTTATTGTCATGTATTATTTTCACACTATCACCCTCCAAGTCCTGATCCAAAATGAGCTGCTATGATGTGAAATGGTTTCGGATTGATTGCCCCGGTCATTCCAGCGAGGTTCCTCAGATCCCTGGCTGCCTTTGACCATTTCATAAGGTTCAGTGCGTCCAGGCGACGTGCTCCTTCAGCTCTGAGAGCGAGGCGGGGATCCGTGCCTATCGACCTGCCGTGCCAAGGGCAGCCGGCGGAGAATCGATACTAAAGAATTTGAGCACAGATGAATTCTCTAATTTCCTAAAATGTGAATAGCGGGGGGGCTGTGCCGTGTCACTAACTCACTTACATTTTCATGCACGTTGTGATGAAGGAGTCGTGCTGAGATCTTCCAATGGAGTTAATGTCTTATAAGGTCTAATTAGTAGTGCGCTGATGAAATGGTGGAATGCACTTGAAATTGTGTTTTTTTGTGTGTGTGTGTGTGTGTGTGTGTGTGTGTGTGTCTGAAAGCAGTTCATCTCAAGTTATCTCTATTCCCTTTCCTTGTAACAGATTGGAACGGATCTGGCAATAATACTAATCTGGTGGTATGACCTTTCTGATAATTTATTACAGTCCTAATTTGAGAGAGGTGTTTATGAAGGCACATATTACCCACCCAGCCCACTGCTGCGTTACTTACTTGGGAATGTGTTATTAGTCAAGTTTGATTAAATGGAAATACATTCAAAGCAGGGTAAAGGCAGGCAAAAGCGGAGCAAGAGAGAACATGTTCTTCATGACATGTTTTATTAGCATTTTACATCAAGATGTGGCTGGAGAGTAATGACATTTGATTGATTAATGACCCTTTTGTCCTCTCAACCTTTTTCAAGGTCATTTCAGAATGGCAAAACTGTCACTTCTCTTTGGCACAATAAACAAAAACAAAAAAGAAACGTCTTTATTGACGTCAATCAACTGCATTGAACTAAATTAATATTTGATATGAGACCTGTTTAGGTGATTTGTTCATATGTATGAGGTTGGGTCAGTTACCTCCAGGTCGCATTTTCTGTAGTTACTCTCTAGCGGTGTCATGCCCCCTTCTTATTCTCTTTGGCCTGCTCAACTATGAAGCTGTGAAAAATATCACACTTGTCAAAACAACCCAGTCTCAACAGGTCAAATCTAAGATGTCACCTGCTATCAGGTGAGGTGTGAAATTTCAACCTCACCCACACATTTTCAAACAGGAATCTGCTGAAGCAATAGAATGCCAGGATCATATTACAGTTGTGTCTTTTTTTGTCTTTTATATTCAGACAATAGACGTGCTGTGGGATATGGCAGTTGATTTGAGGGCTGATCCTCTCACCATAGATGTAATCCAGGCCAGCGGCCATTGCCAATGCCATGGTTGGAAACATATTCTAATCAGGAATTCATTCAAACCACGATAATAATAATGAAAAACTGTGAATCGTATCTGCCATTATTAAGAGTTTGCTGTATTTCTCTTTTGAATCTTCCTAACTCCTGGGATATTTAAAGAACAAGGACAACAATCTGTTCATCCCTGTGTCTACACACATTTCAAATTCAAGACATTCTCCCATTTCAGAGGTAATTACTGAAAGAGTTCACAGGTCATCCAGTTCAGGAACATACACGTGTTCCTACAGCTTCTCATTTATTCTCCCTTCCCTCAGGTTAGGTGAACTCACCCCTCTTTCAAACTACCTGAGAACACTGGATATTGCACCTCATTCTCATTCATAGCTGCCTGCTCATAACCCATACACTCTGTGAAAGCACTCATCATTACCTCCAACCAGTCGATCACGGGACACAGCCATAATTCATGCAACCGAAGGAGGCTTCAGATTTCTCCCTGCCTCTTTGACTGAAACATGAAAAGGGTCATACATTGACCAGATACTAGTGTTTCTTAAAAAAATGCAGATAATAAATGTCGCTTAACTGCTTATCTAAGAAGGTCAACAGTGAAGAAGAAAAGAAGATCCTTTGGTGTGGAGGTGGTCTTTGGTGGCTCGCTACTGCCACTATGTGGCAGACAGAGGAACTTCAACTTACTCAACACCACCATGCACTAAAATACACAACACTGGGTGGAACAAACAGGACAAAACAGAGGTTGGATCAATAACTGAAGCACTATAACCTTCGAAAGGGTTTGGAATTTTGACTCCCAAAACACTGACTAATGCTAATGTGTGAAGCCTTTATTTACCAATTTCCTGAAACATCAACACTACATTTCGGACTTGGCTTTCCCCTCATTTTTGTTTGGTATGGTTGCTGTTTTAGGTTATTTAAGATGACATCCATGACATCAAACGGCACCTCAGCAGTCACATACTGTAACAACTACTGTTTCTGCACACAAACTTCTGCACACATCAATCACAGCTCTGCATCCTCACATCACTTTCTCCCTCGCTCTCGCTCTAGAGCCGACCCTTTTCATGTGGGTGTGGGCTCATCATCTGTCTGTATCCTCCCCGAACATTTTTCGCGTTTATATTTTTTCCCCGGCAGGCCTTGATACCTGCTTATGTCTTGAGAGGAGCGCAGCCAACCAGTGCGCTCTGTATGGGCCCAGCTGGTCTTTTCAGGCTTTGTCTGCCCAGGCTCACACATCAGCCCAGCTGTCAAGGGGCCTGGATCCAGCACAGCCACGCAGCTAATCCCCCCCACAGCCATTCCTCTCAAGATGGCACACCTCTGTTTCTTGCCAGCTCTGGGCCCAGGGAAGGCGTTTCCAGTGAACCAGGAAGAGAGCGCAGAATTGCAGAATGAGCTGTGAAGATGTGCTCCTGCCTTTATTTCCCAACCAAAGATGACACAGATAGATGGCTCCACATTTTGTGCAGCATTTTTTGTAACATAGAAGAGCATTGTACCTGTTCTAATGTAGGCATGTCATGGTCTGATTGTGCTTGGAAATACCATGGCATTTGAATGTGAGATTATATCTATTTCCTGTTCTTGTGTTGTTATAAGGTCATGGCACTGTGCTATTTCAGATTAATGAGTGACATTGGGGCATGCGGCAGCAAGCGGAGAATTTGAGGCAGATAAGCAGAATATCAAGACTGAAACTGAACCTGAAGGTAAGCGGTATCCGTCTTCAGAAATCTGCTTTAGAAGCCACAACATGCCTTTTCTTATATGTCAAGCACAAGCATATCTGGTCCATGTGATTGTGTCAGGTCCATACATGTTTATTGTTATTTACATTCTTAGAATGTTTGGAATCTGCAGTCCGGTGAAATGTGCCTGGACTTGCAAATGCATTTGCCATTAGTCATTGCCACTGCTCCCCTGCGGCCAGCTGCTCTACCTGTTGTCCATTTTTACCAGACTGAGCTAAATTCTTGATTAGCTCAACAAGCCTCATTCACCAAACAAGGGGATTTCCATTAAAGTGATTTTAATCATTTGTGCTTAGAGAGACAGACAGAAGGGTTTCAGTGCTAAGGAACTAAAGGAGGAAAAGTGGGAACCCCTACATTTTATTCAATACACTTTTTGTCAAATTCAGCGCCTTGCTTCCCCTGGTCCTCAAGCTGTCTCTTCAGTGTGTGCACTAAAAGGATATGAATT
Source organism: Sprattus sprattus (assembly GCF_963457725.1). Classification (NCBI taxonomy): domain Eukaryota; kingdom Metazoa; phylum Chordata; class Actinopteri; order Clupeiformes; family Clupeidae; genus Sprattus; species Sprattus sprattus. Next base: position 22,802,849 of record NC_137923.1, read on the forward strand.
TATCCCAATTATCAGAGACTCAGTCAAAGTGATGGAATTTCAATGGTCAGGTTGTTTATTCTTGCAATGATCCGCATCAGAGGAGAGAGAACAAGACTTGGCTTCGCTATATATTCACAGGGGTGTCAGCATTCCCACAGTGATCAAGGACTAAAACCTATTCATGAGGCTTGACCATGTGGGAAATCCAGAATACACATGAGAGCTCTGCCGGTAGCCTTAATTACCATTAAGGATGAGATACAATTATTGACTATGGAATATGTTTACTAAACTAAATCCTAATTCCTGATACTATCAGCACTCAGTCTCTGGTGTTACACACAGTCCTGGTGCTGTCAATGGGAAACAAACACTGGCTTGGGCGGGACCATAAACAAATCCAGCCAATTAACACGTTGCTTAAGCGTGTCATTTGATTGACTATTGCGCTCAAATTTCAATGACCTTTAAACAGCTTTTAAATCTGCAAGCACCTGAGCATGTCCATAGCTAAAGATAAACAAATGTCACCTTAAATAAACCAGAACTGTATCACTGCTTGACTGTGAAATTGGAGGGAAAATAACAAAACAGACAGAATGAGACAGACACTAAATTAATTATTAACAAGTACACAAGTGTATTTATTTACGCAAGCAATTTTTGTTCCTACTGTTCAAAAAAAGCCACTGTCAAGCTGTTGGCACATTTATGTACAAAACAGAGTCATTTTACAGCCTGCTACAAAGCATTCTTAGTGAAAGTACAAAAGACTAATACGAGGAGGAAGCCGAAAGCATTGTCAGGTTATCAATACTGAATGCGCAACGTCATAACAAGTATCAGTTTAAGACATGGTTTGAAAATCATTACAACCTATATAAGGACACAAATCAAACACTACAACCTAATATATTTAGCTTTTAATACTGTTATCGAAGGAGCCATTATACTGCACATATAAGAAAACAGTTGACCCAGCAAGACAGTCAAAGTGTATAAATCAAAACCAAGAGAAAGAAGAAAAGTACTTTTGAATTGAATAAAACTTTTACCATTATATGCATAACCATGCCACAAATAACAACTAGATACACAGTCTTTCACCTAATACATTTTTTTTCAGTTCGTAAACCAAATGCTGTATAACTAGGACTAGTGTGTAGTTTTTAATCCAAATGCACTAACACCAAGAAAGAGCTCACAATGGTCAATAAGTGCACAAGAAACTATCTTTTTTTCTTGTCTTTTTACATTTTTTATTACACTGACAGAACAGTCAGGCAAAGATATCATGAAATGCTGCCCTACAGACTTAGAGCATTACAGTGGACATAGGCAAGACAGAGCCAAAACATTACGTTTGGTCCTTTATCATGAATCATATCTGTAGTTCTTTTGTTGCACTTTTTCTTCCTTTATTTATTAACATGTATTGTTATTTCCTCAATAATTTAACCAATGTTAGACTTAGTGTTCAGTGATGTTCAAATCCCTTCCCCAGAAGGAGCAGATGGTAAAATGTCGACTTGCCACTAGGTTTAGCGTCCATTGATTAGCTTATATCTCTGAAATGGACATACTCACGAGATTACCACTCAATTTAGACCACTGGGACATGTGTGTTAGGCTCCTATGAAATGACCTGAAGTGTTCAACATATATGTATGTATATATTTATATAGGTATAGATATATATACAGTGCAGAGCAGTGACTTGTTCATGTCCAGTTCTTTCTAATGTTAAAAAAGTTCAGCTAAAACATAGAAATAAAAATACCATGATAAAAATGTTATTTGCATGTGAGTATGGTTTGCAAATGGATGAGAAAACAATCACATCTATAGAGTCTATCCAAGGCAAATCCTAGAAGGCCAATCTATCAGACTTTCCAGTACATCGTGGTTCCCCCTTTTTTCATTTGACCACCTCAACAGCCCATCTACCTGATGACTTACTAGTAAAGCGATCATCCACTTCACAGTCTAACCAACACTGTTATTGACAAAGTATCAATCAAAGCGTCACATCTTCAGTTAACACTTACGTACAGCTAGCATATAGTTCTGACAGTTAGGCCGAGCTACAGTATAGCAGTATGAAAAGTCACTTTACAGTACTTTTTTAAAAATCCCTGGCACTCCCAACCAATAAAGAATTTGCTGGAAAAGAATCTGTACATTGTTTATACGGTTGGTGCTTACCTTTCGGAAGCGTATGAAATTCTACCTGTAAATTATACAAGTTTGGTCACATTTTGGTCTAGTAAGTCACAATGAAACAAAAAGGAGAGGAAAACAAAGTGTGGATGTAGCAAGGAGTGGACCCCCATTTGAAATGTGTTTGAGGAACCTCAAAATCAGTCCCAAAAAAGTACAAAACAAATGAACCAAAATAAAATAAAAAAGGATGGAGTCACATACATTTTTCAGGTTTAACCAAGCCTCCTGTTCAACTCTGAAGCGAAAAACTGTATTAACTTCAGACTGGTGTAGAAATAAGTGATGATTTAATGACAGTGAACCACTCACTTTGTGTGCTTTCTGAAAAGGTGTGCTGTCTCTGGAAAGAACAAAAATGGATAGGGGGTGGAGAAAAAGAGATCGAAAGAAGAACCACAAGAAGTCTTGGTATAAGACATAAGAAATAGAAATAGAAAAAAAATGCAAATCTCAAATCCCAGATATAAGTGGAGGGTAGTCAGACAGGTTGTCATGGAGAAGGCTCTGAACGACCTCCAAGACCAACATTCTCTGTCACACCCGTAAGCACATAAGTAAGTGAAGGACATTCACCCAACCCACCCACACCACCCCTGTTCACCCTGGCAAACAATAACATCAGAGACTTTAGCAAGTGCAGATGTCTATGTGTGTGTCTGTGTGTGTTCGAGTGTGTAGCTAAGGGAGGCATGCGTGCGTGTGTGTGTGTGTGTGTGTGTGTGTGTGTGTGTGTGTGTGTGTGTGTATGTGTGCCTGTCTTATGTACGCATCGGCGTGGAGATGTGCTTTATGTGTAAGCGTTCAGCCGTTCTTTTGAGCGGGTCGAATGGATGTCGTGCAGCTCCTGCTCCTCCTTGGACTTGATGTCCTCATATTTCTGCATCCGGCAGGCATCCTTCACATAACCCCAGTTAGCAGACAGCACCATTAGGTAGTGGACCTGAGGGAGGACAGCAGTTAGACAGGTTAGGGGGTTACCATGGAGGAAGAGCAGGGGTAGAGAAAGAGAGAGAGAGAGAGAGAAGGAGAGAAAGAAAGAGAGAGAGAGGGAGAGAAAGGTCTTATTTGTGAAGATAATCCATGTTATTATTTTTCAGTAATGATTACAACCGTCAAAGCACGATTATTCAGAAGTCTTTAGAGTCTTATAAATATTATAGATAAAGCAACCAAACTGTTGTATAAGCCATATTAGTTGTGCCTTCAGTAGTTTGCTTTTGACAGTTACGGAGGAAGGGGCAGTTACGGGTAGGCCAGAGCAGTGGAATTGCCTGGGGGCCATGGGATTGTAAAGGCAGGTTATTGAGGGGCTTTAAAGCTTTTTGGGGTTATTGTACACCCCCTTGGATGAACAAATGGTCTCTTGATGGTTGGATGTTATCTTTGCTCATTGTGCCCAGTGCATATGCTCTGGGGCACGATGGCCTTGCCCCCCCTGAAGGTCCTCTCAGAATCGTGTGCAGTACTTCCCCAAGCTCTGGGAGGCCAGGGTGACATAGTTACGGGCGAGGACCATGATGCAGGCCGCCTGTCCAGCACAGACCACAGAGACAGACAGTAAGGAGAGACAGAGAGACAGGAGCAGGATTCAATTTCCACTGTTGTCAAGCAGCATTATATTGAGAACAAGCAAACGGCCTTCAACAGTTTTGCTGACCACAGATCAAATATGGGACTGTGGCCAAACCCTTCAGCATAAATTATTCTCTACATTTTCCCCTTGTTTGATAGAAAACTTAAGCAATGGATGACTACTCTAGACCAGTAATCGAGGGCTGATACAGTTGTGGTAGTCACTTGTAATGCCAGTATTCAACACAGGGTGGCACTGCTGTTCACACACAAAGTTAATCTGCAGAGCCAAGCGCTGCACCCATAAAATGCAATGATGTAATTAAATAATCAAAAGTGCATCTAACACAGCCGTTGCCCCGTCTTTTAATGCACCATTCATTTCAGGTTTCTCTTCAAAAACATTAGGCTGCTATTTTCATCCTTGGGTCCTCAGATGTTTTTTGCAGTTACAGTGTTCCTTTAATGTTATGGGATATACACAGGCATACCATCTTCAAGTATACTCTAGTATTGCTGAAACTGCCTGAAACGGTTTATGTGTGTTTAGCAAATAAACTGCCTCACAGATTGACATTGCTTTAGATAGATGTACGTACATGTTTCGAACCCAATTGCACGTACTCAAAGCAGCCAGCAGGTGGCGATACAACTCATACAGCAAACGATTGCGGGTTTGTTGAAAGCCACTGATCGCTCCTGCCACACAAATCACTGCTAGGCAAACATTTTCCTTTCTGTTCTTTAATGGCGCCCTGAGGGTTTGAGAAGGGTTTGTTGAGAAGGCAATTTGAGCCAGTATGATAATGGGTTGATTTAGATGGGAAAATTATGTTTACTAAATTATTTTAAGGGTCTGTTGCTTCTACCAATCACATGACACGTTACTTAATGAATGAAGGATATCCTAAAGGCTTTGGTTAGCATGACAGATTTTGATGAAAATTGACACCTATCTTACAGAACCTCAACAGGCGGTGTAAGCAAATCAGCTGAGATCATAGTGATATAAAATACAATCATTCTGACATTCGGGTGTCCCAGCCCATTCTAAAGACTGTCTTCCTAAATGAATTATTCCTAAATGAATGAATGATCTATTACTTTAACTCGACACATTTTTTTTTGTCTTGGAAGATGGACCTAGCAGATTATGGCCTAGTGCTGAGCTGTAGCCTATATGATTCTTCACCATCTATGAGCCCCTGCGTTCAACAAGCTCCTCTCTTCTCTCCCAGTTTCTATGGCAACTGCGCCCCATGCATTTCCAATGCCGAGTGTCGCCCCCTCCCAAACTCCTTTTCTCACTGCTTCACACTCACCCTCCTCTCCTCTCTTCCTCTCCATCTCTCTCTCTCCCTCCCATCTACCTCTGCATCCTGCGCTTTTGTTCATTAATGAAGCACAGTGTAGCTACAGTGCCTTTCCATTACATGGAAAGCATGCAGAGCAGGCCAATCCTCCCAAGTGCACATTGCTCCTCGCTGATAACAGACATTGTGCATTAATTTCCTTCCTAATTTTCCTCAATCTTAGATATGATTTCAAACTATAAGCAGAGACATTTGGTCTTTATTATGAATGCTTGCTTCAGGATAATGATATCCTTGGGCTATTGTTATTAATGTTTCAAAGCAGGGCTTATTATGGATACACAACACTGTTGGCAGTATGGGTCCCTGGCTCTCTCACATTGCTCATATGTGTGTGTTCATAGACTAGTGCTGTAGGACTGAAGTGTGATGTTATCAAAAATGTTGGTGCTTGGATGTAGCTCGGACTAGGATAGGATCATGCAAGGTAACCCAGATATCAACATATCCAACATGGTTCGATTTTTTTCTTGTTTTTAGGTCAAAGAGAGCATCGTCAGTAAAACTGGTCACTGAAGAGAGCTCTCATGGGAAGAGACATAAAGGATAAAATGGCCGCCCTCACCATTGCGATGACTGCTGCACCAGCCCCAGCAAGAGCACAAATGAACAGGTGGAATGTCATGTCCAGCTGCAAGGCAAAACAAACACGAAGGGTTCAACAACTGACCTTTTACAGAAGAACAGCCTCAGTGAATGCTAAATGTAAAACACGGCTAACTTGTTTTTTTTTTCATTAACTGCATTTATACATAACCTGCAAGAAACTCCGTTTTCATAACCCATCATGTGTACAGTTACTCACTCTAAATTGTCGTTTGTTACGCCACATTTATGTGCAAAGTGTATTTTGTGTTGTATTTTGCAGCATCACAGCACATGTATTCACACTGCAAGACATGCATGAATGAACACCATGCTGCTGGACTTATCAATCACAGCATGGCAGTGTGCTTCTCAGCTGGAATTTAATTGTGCTCTCTCTCCCTGTACTATCTCTGCTGGTGCTCACTCTCACTTGAGACAGTAACCTTAAGCAGCCATGCACAGCTGAGGGAGTTTTATGGCTCTCACATATCAAATAGGAGAACTGTGATGGAGTGGAGTCCCTGCTTTCTACCCCTGTGTGTGTGTGTGTGTGTGTGTGTGTGTGTGTGTGTGTGTGTGTGTGTGTGTGTGTGTGTGTGTGTGTGTGTGTGTGTGTGTGTGTGTCTGTGTGTGTGTGTGTCTGTGTGTGTGTGTGTCTGTGTGTGTCTGTGTCTGTGTGTGTGTGTGTCTGTGTCTGTGTCTGTGTCTGTGTCTGTGTTTGTGTCTGTGCCTGTGCCTGTGTGTCTGCGTGTCTGTGTCTGTGTGTCTGTGTCTGTGTGTGTCTGTGTCTGTGTCTGTGTCTGTGTGTCTGTGTGTCTGTGTGTGTCTGCGTGTCTGTCAGCCTAAAGCAGCCGCGATGCCCACTTACCTCAGTAGACTCGCACATCTTGAGGAACTTCTCTGAGCCTGTGCACACCTTCTTCTCATCAGCAAGAGTCACAATGCCTACAAACCAGAGATGGAGGGCTTGACCAAGTGGCTCATCAAGTCATTCAGCCATTAAGCCACAAAGTATCTACAGATGGGTATTTTCATTCAGATCAGAAGGAAAACTCTATCTGAATATCTTTTCTGTTTTCGAGGGGTTGTTCATCAGTGCCTCATGAAATGCTGATAATATGTAAATAGGCTGTTGCTGTGTAGCAGTGGTTTAAACAGCTCTGTTTAGCTCAAGCAGTGGACGTTTTGAAGATACTATAGACAGTCCAAATCACAGAAATCTACTGGGTCGCAAAGAGGCTGTTCTATTCAATATATTAAATATTCCATTTGCCAAATATATAAGACTGAAAGAAAACTGTGAACCAATGAATTAATATTTCATTAATGAACCGGAATAGAGCACCAACTTTGCCATCGAGTGACATGAATATATATATATATATATATATATATATATATATATATATATATATATATATATATATGAATGCGTGTCATTATAATTGGTATTGCTTGCAAACATGAGTGGTATACTAGACTGCTGTAGCATTATATGACTGCAGAGCTGCATACCAAACTGGCGCAGGTCCAGGCATAGGTTAGCTCCCTCGGTGATGGTGGCATTCTGACACATGGTCCAGATGTTGAAGTACATGAAGACAGGCAGTGAGGTGAAGGCCGTCACCCCCAGCCAAGCCAGCATGAAGATGTAGGTCAGCATGATGAACTGAGAAACACAAGCAACAAAAGGGGGGAAGACCATGACTGACGGAGCAACACTGACTATTAAGTGCAGAGGGCAGCCAACAACACTATTAGCCCTCCTGTCAAGTAAAGTACATTTGAAACCCTAAAAATCCTCTGTAAACTAGCTCCTTAACTGTCTGCTGTTCTGGTGGCTCACAGACGAGTTTCCTTACCCAGGCACTGACGCAACGTCCGCAGGTGGTGATCTTGAAGTCTCCGTACAGGTCGCGGATGGCTCCGGTCGTGAAGAAGCCCTCCACCATCAACAGGATGCCGTACACGAAGAAGGCAGCAGCCACGCCATAGATCACGTACTTAAAGATGTCAATCCTGCAGGAGGGGGAAAGCGCACACCTCGAGGTGAATCAAATTCCTATAAGCAGGGCTGAGCTGACACTGGCATGCCATGGCAGTAAATTCTAGAGGAAAGCTTTAATTGACAAGAAATGTTTTAGGGGCTGTCATATTTGGTGACATTTAATGAAGCACATTAGCAACAGGCTTTTGTTTGGGTCATCACTACAAGTCCCCCTGTGCATACCTCAGACTATTTTATTCAATGATTCAGCCACAGGCTTAGAGGATAAGAACAAGCGTAGCTACAGGCAATGTGCAGCTGAACAACATACATCAATGTTTGTTATTCCTTTACATATTTGTTTATCTGCTGTTAGTTTGTTCTCAAAGAATATCCATATATCCTCCGTAGATAAGAAACAGGATGTTATGGATAGAAACATTCAGAGAAAAGGTGTTTATTTCAGTCTATATTGGTTGCTTGGCTTTTTCAGAGGCATGGGAGTCTGCGCAGGTCCCAGCTCATGTGTCCAATCCCAGTTTGGGGATATCATCAGCTCTCCCAGACTCTCAGCAGGCTGAGTTCCGGTGAGCAGGTGTGTGGTGGACGACCCGGACCGATTTCAGAGGGCTTAATTCCCTGTGTGGGATCCTCGCCAGCACGTCACACACCATCCCTGGAAAATCAATCTTAGCCCATGTGTTTCCGATTGTGTGTGTGTGTGTATGTGTGTGTGTGCTTGTGTGTGTATGTGTGTGTGTGTGTGCAGAGGCGCTGCATCCCATTAGGCATACCAGGCAATTGCCTGGGGCCCCGCGCCACTAGGGGGCCCCCAAAAGAGGGTCTGATAAAAAAAATTCAAACTATAATGCGAATTTCACATTGTCGGTTGCGGCACTAACCTCACACTCATAGAATTACATGTATCCAAATTTGTATCTATGGTGTGGAATGAACGCAACGATGAGAATAAGCTATAGAAGAGGAAGATTCTCTGTCAAGGAGTGAATGAGAAAGTCTCACGGTGACGGTGTGTACCGTTGTGATCCCTGTGAAAATATCCAAGCCATCGATTACGCACGATATAGGTTAGCATGAATTATACATGCATATATTATGCATGTGTATAGTAAAATAATGTATTTGTTATAACACCTTATTTTACTCTCAATGAACAAATTCATTCTCTTACTCGGATGGGTAGAGGGCCAAGCGCAGGGCAGTGTGGGTAAAGACGAGTGCGTATCAAAATTCCGATTGATTGACATTGGCTTTGCCAAGTCAAAATCCAGCCCAGGATAGAACAGGTGGATACAACGTTAGGGAATGTGAGATGTTCGGAACAGAACGAAGCTGAGGGAAAATGAAGAGGAACTACTACCCATCTGGTAGTGAGAAGAGGAAGAAGAAAAAAGAAGATGAAGAAAAGAAAAAGAAAGGCCGCGGTAAGTGGAGTGGAGTGGATGATTTAGGCTTAGAGCATAACATTAACAGACGACTGCTGTTATTGAAAAATGTGGCTAGGCTAATTTGTCCAACTAATAACTTGAATAGCAGCTAGCGTTAAAGCAAACCTATGCAAAAATAGCTAATCGCTAGGGATGCTAACGAACTAATTAGTGAACAACTTTCATAACACAGTCAAACATTAAGCAAGTGCAACACAACAACACACTTAACCCATTCTGAAGGGTAAAATAGTTGCATAATGTTGCTTTTATCTTGTTAATGCTGTGATAGCAATGAAAGCCATGCTCAAGGAGAAAAATGAAACATCTCTTCCCTATCTCTATTCCCTCCTCAGGATCATAACTTAAATTTATGACGAAACGGACAGATAAAGTGCCCCTACCAAAGCCTGATGATGAAAACCTTAAGTCCAGTGTTCCACTTGAATTGTTAACTGTAGCTGCTACCTGTTTGATTGCTTATTAATTGTAAAGATTCTTTATGAGCATACACGGCTCTTCTTAATACTGTAGAATGCTCCATTCATTTGAATGGGGCTTCCCAATGTTATGTGGTCAACTATTTTTCGATAATTGACCATTGCTATGTTTACTTTTACCTTTTACTTGAGTAGATTTTTAGATGGGTAATATTACTTGAACTTAAGTACAATTTTATCGAAGTAATTGTACTTTTACTTGAGTACAACATTTCAGTACTTTTTACACCTCTGGAGTTCAATATATTTTACCTCAATTGATAACATGTGACATGCTCTGAAAAGATTCTTTAAGATATAGGCTACCCTGTTTTTTTTTGTTTTTTTTGCAGATCAGGTCTAGCATCATCCACTTCCAGTGAGAAATAAGTGTTTTTCATGTTTGGAACATGTTCTAATATTTTGAATAAAAAAAAGCTTTTATTTCCTACATTTCGCGTCGGCGTCAGATTTTTTTGCCTAACATAAGGGTGATGAACACTGGTCGGTAGGGCCCCCTAAGAATGTCTGCCTAGGGCCCCCACACTCCCTAGAATCGCCCCTGTGTGTGTGTGTGAGTGTGTGTGTGTGTGTGTGTGTGTGTGTGTGTGTGTGTGTGTGTGTGTGTGTGTGTGTGTGTGTGTGTGTGTGTTTGAGTGTTGCTGCATCAGGCGAAATTCTCCTTACTCATATTCTTGGGCAGCACCTGGTACTGAAGCTTTATGCCATACCATGCAGCAAGATGTTTACAAAAATAAGCTTTAATGCGAAAGCCAAATTCAAATTCTTTGATTATACCTTCATTTTGCACAATACTACCCCCATAAAATAAAATGCTGTACTGTCATGACCAACACACCACCCCCCCCCCCCCACACCCATACATTTTTGTCACTCACTCTTTTCATTTCGTAATCAGTTTGATTTTTGTTAATATTGCATGTATGAAGAACCTTAATCTGCACTTCCAAATACAGTTTTAGAAATAGGCCACTTTGAGGATGTTTGGGTCTAAACTTTAAATGAAGTTTTACTGCACTGCCCTCGAGAATGTAAGGCCAGAGTGTTCATCAATCTTTCAAACAATGTAGTTGTCTTTCTAGAGTAATTATCCACTGCATTTGGCAAAGAGGTCAGGCAGACTAATGTCTCTGTAGCCTGAGACAAAACTGATCAGAGATCAGACACATAATTACCGCTGATGTTCAAGGAACATTAGGCAGTGCTTCTGCTGGATTCAATTTGCCCTATGTCAATGCAGTCACCTCTCTGAAACCTGATCACTTTTGGGATCATAATTATAAAGTTATTTTGTTGTGCTACTTTAAGATTCTGTATTTTGTCAGTTTTACTGATATGTCACTGGTGTCATATGATGGCCCCCATAGCTCATACTAGACTCATTTTTGGAGATTAGCTCACATGGTAAAGACGTCCAAAGACTCCACGGGTCCTTTCACCACCTCAAAGTAGTTCTGCAGGATGGTGACAGTGCCTGAAAGAGCCTCATGCCCGCAGCCACAGAACAGGGCCACCCCAGCATACAACAGGATAGTGGCAATGAGGGACGCGTATGGGATGCCGCCCAGGCATTTGATGCAGCACTCAAGGCACCCTGTGGGGAGAGAACATAGAAGCAGAGGTGCAATTAGTTATGCTTTGGAAGAGTGATGTTTAGATCATGAATTTAAGCATAAGTCATTAAGCATTAGTTGGATTTGGGGATATTTTTCTGACCTTAGATCAGGTGTAGCAAGTGGTTACATTAATGGTGGTCACATACATGCACGGCAAACAATTAAGGGTTTTTTTTTCACTGTAATCTCATGTGGAGGAGGTTGAGATGCATATCCCTACTTGACCCCACATGTCATCCATCCACAGTGCTGTCACTGGGCAGGAATTCTACTGTCAGCCCAGCCAATCTTGAAAGCACAGGTGACAGATTTATGACAGTAAATGCTCAGCGTGCAAACAGTATTGATCTGACATTGTAAGCTACAAATGGAGGCTGCAGAAGCGAGCGCGGACCAGGGCAGGCATGATTTATGGATCGTCATAAACAGAGCGAGGAGCCGCAAAACAAAGCACCCAGGACTGAGCCAATCAGAGCTTGCCACATTTGGAACAGATTACCTGGGGAAAAGGATGTGTTCTATCAATTTTTCAGGAAAAGTGATAACAGTGTCCGTCTCCAGTGGAAGAAGGAAGGAAGTGTGTGATTTGGATGTGCTGAGCACACAAAAGCACAATCACTTTTGCCTCCCCCGCCACCCCACCCTACCCCACCCATGACAATGAATTGGGTAACTTGCAAATCTATCTGGACAAAAAGGAAGAAACAGTTGACTTCATTCTTCAAAACTGACAACCAAAACACTCTGCCACAGAGATATCGTTTCTACTTTTGGAGTGTCGTTAATCTTCCTTGGTTCAGTCTATGGTCTGCCATGTGCTTAGCTTTCCTGTGACCCTTCCTGTCTTTGCTTTTGTTAGATTCAAAAATCTCAGGGCGCTCCACCTTGTTTGTGGTGAGACACTGCTGTGGACCTGCTGCTTGTTTAAGCTACTGTGGATAATGTCATTTTCAGAAGATGCCCAGCTGTTGCTGAATAAATAAACACAACACCCACGCTTCACCTTCAAAATGCCCCGAAACTCTATCTTAGCCTGCCGCCTCAGAGACTTCTGATGCCTTCGAGAGTGTCTATGCAGCGGAGCGGGAGGGAACAGAAGTCAGCATAGCAAACTCAATCTTCCAATCCCACTCTGTCTTCAGCCAGATAGCACAGAAGATGAGAGAAGGAGAGATCAAGTGAGAGTGAGTGAGGGGGAGAAAGAAACTGACAAGCTAGAAATAGATGCTATATCTTGTGCGTAGGATCTGGCATTTTGGTGACTGATAAAAGATCCGCCTCACACCGACAGCCAAACCTTTAGTGTTGATGTCAGGGTGGCGCTGTACATGTAAAACTCTCTCTCTCACAGGGATGGACAGTATTTCTGATACGTGTATTTGAAATACAAGATAGTATTTACTGATTTGGATTTGATAAGCCTTATAAAAATGATTATGTAATTTGTATCAAAATAGTGTAGTGTTTTGTATTTTGCAGAAAATATTTCCCTCAGAACTGTTTACATGATAGTGTCACATCTCTGCATCTGCATGCATCTTTGGGAGATGGCGACGGTGAGCTGAGCGCTTTGCCCATGATTGTTTTCAGACCAACTGATGTCTCATGTGTCTTCTCTGCAGGCATTGAAAATTAATGTTGACCACTCTGATTGGATGAAAAGAAATGTGATGTGTTTTTTGCCTTCTTGGCATGGCTACAGTCATTCATCTAGCTAGTGTGAATACTCCCCATCAGATACACTTCCAATACAAGCCACCTTATTAAACAGTAAAAAGCTGTGCATTATTATTAAATGTATAGTGGAGGATGCCTATGTGGAGTGGAAATACAGGGTTCCTGTATTTTGTATTATATTTTGATACTTGATTATTTTGTATCATCTCAAAATACATTTTAATGTATTTTTGCACACACACACACACACACACACACACACACACACACACACACACACACACACACACACACACACACACACACATACACCACACACACACAGCCATCTGGTTATGATCCCAGTGATGTCAGCTGCATTGATTATGCGGAGGGGGAGCAGGCGGCATCCCTGTGGCCTATTTAAGAGGCAGTAGGCCGAGGAACACTGATGAAGAGGCCGGGCGTCTGCGCGCTTTGATCCCAGTGGGCTGGAAGTCTCAGATCAATGGCCTGCTGGGACAGTCTGTCAGCACAAAACCTGCTCCTCTGGATCCAAGAACATGATGTCCGCAGCCACTCACTCACTCTCTCTCAACAGGCGCTAGATCAAATCTGCTGACCAATGTATTGTGAGCACCAATCACGATAGGTTCAGTGCTTGAAGCAGAGGGAGGAGAAATAATCAGGATGTTAAGTGTCCTGTCTCAGGTGCAGTTACACAGATCTGCAGTTAAATACTTGTCAGTGAGGATAGCAGTACCAGGAAGAATCTACGTGCTAGTTTTTCCTCAACAGCACTGCACCACTGGAATCTGTGTGCGATCTGCCTGGCCTGGGTAGAATGCTAATGTTACTGCATAGAGTATCCTCATTCCACAACACTGAAAAGAGTCCGAGGGTTTTCCATTTGATTGGATGCCCTCAGGACCGGACCCACGAATGCCATTGTCAGCTATTTGCAGCAAAACAGGAAGCTGAATTACCCAATAAATAAATGGGGGAAAAAATAAATGTCTACACTCTCTTTTAGACTGCATTCAACCAGGCACTGGGATCAGCCTTTGCAGTCTGGACTCCAGAAATAATATGATGTGTTTATTTATCATTACACACAGCGTGTTGGAGATGACTGAATGCCTCACTGATGATAATAACATTTTCACATTAGCATAAACATGTCATCAAGCATTCCGGAAACATGGTGGCATACTCAGTCATGGGCTGGTGGAATTCGTCCGCCAGTGTGATTGCAAGGAGGATTAAAGCACCTTTTTTATTAACCTGGGTCTCCAACACTTCCCCTTCCCCTATCATAAGACCCATCAGGCTGTACTTTAATGCCCCTATGAGCTCTTTCTCATATGGCCTTGACCAGCACCACCCCTCTCTCAGTGAAGTCTGAGGGATAATCTTGGGTAACCCCTGCTGATCCTCACAGACAATCCCCCTCCATATCGCAGGACATGACCCCCCCCCCCCCCCCCCCCCCGAATTAAATGATTGGATGACTAAACCAGATTTCACAGTGGGAGGCTGCTACATCCCATGTTCTCTGTCTGAGGGCAGGAGGACACCAGTTACCCCCCCACCCCCACCCCCCCCCGGCCAACCCACAGAATGGGTCAGTCACAGCCAACTGTCTGATGTGCCTCAGACTGACCCCATCAGATTGGTTAGAGCCCCTCGAGCCCTCTAGACCCTGGTCCTGACCCTCTTAAAACACTGTCACAGGCAGCTCTCTCTGTGCTGGCCGTGATAGTCTAGTGTGCCCATAAAGACAGACACTCCTATGGGTCAGCTTGTAGCAAGACCTAAGCAAGACCTTACAACCTCCACTGCCATGTACCATGGTCAGGGCATGTTCAACTGAGTATTTACAGACATGGATAAGGATCCCAGCACCCAGTCTTGCCATCCAACTGATTTGGGCATGACCCTAAGATGATCAGTCCCTGAGTTCAAGTTGTCAATCACTTACCACATGCTTTCATGGAGAAAATTAAATGATTGAAATAGTATATTTAAGTTATACATAGAACCTAGTCTATTCAGGATTAGTCAGAGAGCTTCTTCCTGTGGTCACCACTTGCAATCTGATTAAGCCCTCTGATAATCCTTCCATCTACCTGATCAGTGTAACAAGAAAATGAATGCAAATTCTGATGCAGCGTGAGTCATACAATCTTGATCAAAGAGATGCAATGAGTGGGTGGTTCAGCAGAGATCACGTCCATGCCTTATGAGGTCACTCATCTGTCAAAGTACAATATGTCTCACCCACTCACACTCCTGACTCATCCTGATAGGAACGTCTCATTATGCTGTCCTAAAACTACCTGACATCCACTCAGGCACCGGAGTGGTAGGCGAGGGTCTGCATTTGTCTCATTATCAAACTAATGTGGGGTTGATGAGCTGTTATTTTGGGGCGATATTGAGTGACACACAGCATGGGGTGGACATGTGGGCTGATGGGACTGTGCTAGATGTTTGAGCGGTATGAAGGTGGATGCTCTCCAATCCCTCCACACGGCAGCAAGTTATCAGCACAGCTCCATATCTCAGTCTGAGTCCACAGGTTCAGGCTCCACCTGAGCTGGAACTCATTAAAATGGTAATTATCCTACTTCTGCCCCTTAGGAGGGAAGCTCTGGAGAGAGAAAAAATAAGATATTTTATGAACTCCTGCCTAGGAATTTCAATTAACAATAGCCCTTTTCAGTGTTTCATCACAGTTCGGTACCACAATATCCGAGGACTCTTACTTGGCATGATTAAAGGGCCAACCACCATAATCAATCCTGTATCAATACTACAGTTAGTAGTCATTCAGTGACAGTCATGTAAATCCATTTTAAACATTACTGTGAAAGGGCAAAGGGAGATCCAAAAAGCCTGAAAAGAAGGTAAGCATAAGAGAGAATAAGTGACGTGGTTGCAGCCAAAACCAATCGTCCTCTGGCTGACATACTAACCACCTATGTGGCCATAGATCTTTTTATAGTAGGCATTTTAGCTCTCCGTCTGAGAGCGATCCTTCACATCACTGGACGTCGACTATGGAGGAAAATTGGGGGCTAATCTTGAAGCCTATCAGGGAACTCTGTCCCGCTTCTGAAATTTGGGGAAATGTATACTGTGTATTTGAGTTTATTCTGTTGATATATTTATCAGAGTACAGACCAATTTGACCGAGAATGTACTGGAAGCTCCTATGTGTCGATGGCCCAATTGATTTGTTGCTATCCAATCCTGCATTGTTAGGCTCTTTATTGTGGCCCATCCATCTGCGAAATTAGCTTTTTAATTTGGCCACTGATTTAATTATCTGTTGGTAAAGCTCAGTGGCTCATTTGTTAACTATGGCTGTTAGCATAAAGAACTGTCACTTAATAATAGACAAAATGTCACTGCTTCTACAGCTAAAACCACAAAAATATTCCTATAGTCTATCATTGCTTTTGGCAATGAGTTTATTTACACTGCATGACTTTATATTCATCATTAGCAGTAATCAATGCGGCATCAGTGTAGAGGCAAATTAAAGTAGTCTGCCCTGCATCAGTCCTCCCCACACAGGAGAAAAAAGTTCCTCATCAGTAAATGACACTTGGATCTCAACAAATGCCTCCAAACCCAGTTGTCTACCTGAGCCTCCTCTCGTGTGGTGTCCAGCTTGCAATCTCCCCCACAGGCTGGCTGGTGGGGCAATTCCTCAGTGCAGTGAGTCAGAGGCAGGCACGCACAGTTAGCTGCAGCCAGCACCAGCGACAGAGCTGACTGGAATACTAAGCAGCGTCATGAGCCAGTGTGGTATTGGGTCTGTGTGACAGCCAACCACAGATGTAACACCTCTGGAGACTGGTGGTGGCGGTGGAGGATGAGAACCCTTATTTTAGAGTAGGCTCCAGTGTAAGGGCCCTCGCACCTCACCTCATGGCAAACACTCCCTCATCTGACTGACTAGAGGACTGGCTCTTTTTCACTTACTTTAACTGGTGTGCCTAGATGATACGTTTGTATCCATCATATGCCACAAATGACTAATTTGCAGTCATTCAAGTACTAATGTTATCTTAGCTGAATGCCCCGTACCTGTTTTTGTTTTTTATTATGGAAAACTGATTCACCATCAACTTGTCATCTCATGGAGAGAGTCATTAATATAGCGGTAACTGCTGAAAGCAGTGAGAGCATGTGCATGTGAGTGATAGCGTGCTGGTGTATCACGACCGTGTTTGTCCACCTTGTCATTAATGTTGACAGGTGTTCCTCAGCAAACAGTTTGTTGTGTTTCAAATGGCAGCATACGGCTGATGGATCACAAAGGGGTTTTAAAGACTCCTCCATAAATGTCATGGAGCTAACAGGCACATGAGGAGCTCTGGCAGACTTTACAGTGCACCGTAAAAAGTGTGAATTATTATCAATTAGCGCGCATTTTGCTGAAAACATAATTTCGGATACACAGTACAGGACACTGATGTTTAAAAAAAAGTACAATATTATTGCCAGATATGTGCACACACATACACACACAGCCGCATAGTGTCAGAGACAGAAAGGCAGAGAGAGAGAGAGAGACAGAAAGAGAGAGTCAAAGAAGGAACAAAAAAGAACCAGACCCTCCCTTGTGCTTGCACATTTTACATACAGTACATGTATCCTGAGGGGTAGACCTCCTGCTGACAGGCAGAGTGGCAGTGCGATTGCTTTATCACGATGAGGCAGCCTTGTACAATGAAACCTAAAGGAGCCAGGGGACGAGCCTCATTGGCACGGCATACTCTCTCAGGTCATCATTATTCAATCTTAAGAGTTGCATAGCCAAGAGGGAACTTCAACCATGCCTAACACACATGCAAGAGGAAATTACTGGAATTCAATGTTTGGTACATGATAGAGCATGCAAGGGTAAAACAGCTTCTCTCTCCCTTTGGCTACCTCTGTCAGCATTGCAATCCCAGAATGCATCGGCATCTCACTGACAACTCCCATAATGCTCTCACCACAGGGGGCTGCTGATGGTGAATTCATTATTTATTTCCCCCCAGACGAATATTTAAATATTGTTGAGCAGCATGCCTTACTTTTTTGTATCATTATTTCTGAACACGTACACAACTTCCATGGTTTCAAATGCACGACAGTTCTTCTCCTTTTTTCAGTTGTCCTATTTAAATGGCAATGGGCATCTGACAACATCAGAATGCAAATGGGTGGTATGACCTTTTCTTAGGTGCACTAAAGATAACCCAATTATCTTGGCCAATGTTTTCATTTAATTAGCTCACAAGAAAATATTCCTTGAGCCAAGTCTTCCCCACCATGACACAATCGAGAGGTGCAATTCAATAATGAGAAGAGAAGAGAAAATGCCAGCTGTGGAAATGGATAAGACCATTTTGGTAATGTTGGAAAAAAGAAATTGCACCAAATCTGGATGAAATAAGTAAATGTACTATTCCAACCACCTCAGGCTGCACCATGCTGCGTGATCAGCACAAGCTGCCTGATGGCACAAGTGAAACATACACAAGCTCTACATCCAGTTCAGTTAGATGCTGACCACTGATGTAAAACATGATTTTATGCTTTGAACATTTTTGTTGTAAAGTTTATTTTTACATTACGCAGGCTATTGTTGTCTCCGTCGTTCTTTGACAGTTTCACACCCAGTTATTCAGGCTCCCTCAATGTGTAATTTCGGTGGTCATATAGACAGCAAATCCTTCCACCTAAGTGTGGTGTTAGTGTTTAAATATCCCGGTGACGCCAGTAACCAATTACACGTCCCCTTCGCCTGTTATGACCTGTATGCTTTAACAGGTTCAGATTCTTGTAACAGGCTTAGAGACAAGCCGCGCCCCAACACCCTGCCACCTCCGGCTTTGGTCGAGCCAATCTGAGACGTGAACCTGCCAGCCTTTTTCACCGGGCCAGCTTTGGGCAGCTTGGCTCAGGACCATGGAGGAGATGCATCACTGAGTCTCCCACTGAAAAAAGGAAGCAAGGTGGTACACTTGGTATGTGTGCGTGGAGACTTGGAAAGATCCTAACCAAAGCCTAAAATAGCACCAGTCTCCATGCACCGTACCACAGCTGAGTGAGGCCGCTGAAAGTGAGGCAATGCAGCCTATGCTGTATCTTAACGCACATACTACTCTACCAGTAGATTAGCATTACAAAAACATTTACATTCCATTCAACAGGTTCATACAATATAAAAATACTAGCTTTATACTATCAATTGCTTGTGTTGAACTGAACAACTGAACTGAACTGAACAACATTTTTTTAGGGGATGAGAGGACCGGAAACCATGGTAACTCTCCAGCGTGCCTGCCATGACTTGTGCCTGCCTTAACTCCTGCTGGGGAGAACTTACGCTGCCAACATGCCAGAGACTCATTAAAATGTGTGAATGAGAGGAACCCATATTGTGTTGATTGCTTTGTACTCTTCTTAAATTGACACCGAGCTGGACTAATTGCGGCAGAACAGCAGGAGGAATGACAACAAATAGCTGTCAAGACCAGTCCTCTGATGAGGGTTAAACTCAGCCTAGTCTGGCTTCATACCCTTATTCGTGCATTTATTTCAGTATTTGTGATATCTGATAGTTTGTTTGCAGCACACTCCTATTCGACACACTCACAATGCACACTCATTACAGTAAATGGCATTTTACTGCTGAAGCTTTAGGTTTTATGATCCACTCACAACCTCTCATAAACTGCAGTGCTCAGAGGTTCATTTAGAAGTAAAGATGGTTAATGAACTGAGCTATCACTGCATTACAAGTGTATGAGGGAGTAATTGTGACTGTACTGTATAGTAATTGTCATAGTATAGATAAGTAACAAATGGAACACATACTATGTGAATGAAACATCACTGAGCTATTCCGCCTGCACTGTAAAAAAAAAATGTAATAAAACAGAATTTTACTGTTTATTTTTACAGTTTTTTTCTGTATTTTTAAAATACCATTCATTTTACAAAAAGAAACTGTGATTTTACATGACAAATGTAAAATAACATGAAATCACTGTAAATGTAAAAACACAGAATATTTCTGTTGTTTTACACAGAAAAAACCCATTAGAAATACGTATATTTACTGTTGTAACACGGGTAGATGAAATCAAGCATTCTGATTGGTTGAGAGTGAGTCACTCAAAAATATCGAAACTGAACAAAGATGGCGGCGTGTAGCCTGTTAGTGGGAAATATTTGATGTGAATTAAGCTATCTACACGACTTTTTATACGTCTACATTGACTCGGTTAGTTGTTTATGTGCAACACGGATGGTGCACAGTATTGGTGGTCTTAACTGAAGCTCTCAAATATTATTTTAGGTTGCTGATTTCGCGTAGACCAAAACTCCATTAAGACACATAGTAGCTTAAGCTAGCTAGCCTCTCTGCTAAAAGTATACCGTTAGCATACAGATTATGCTCTCATACATAGACATATACATGTGTTATGTCTATGCTCTCATACGCCTCCCGCATTGAGGCCGATGTAGGGTCTGCGCGCGCCCAAATAGAACATTCTTGCACTGGTTACCACGGAGTTTCAACACTGACAAGACACACGACAGCAGAAGACTAAAGGTAAATGTCTTTGTACTTTAATTGAGTTCTCAAAAATAAAACGTTTAATACCCTGGCATTGTATTGGACGATGAAAGGCTCATTGTGTATAGGTTGTCGTGCTGTCATGTTGGTGTGCTGAATGGGGGACGTAATGTGAGTGTAGCCAACACCATATGAGGCTCTGGCTAACTTTGACTAGCTAGCTTGCACTGACAACCTTCAGTTCGTAGTCGTAAGGTAATGTAAGCCATAGTAGCTAGCTAAGGTAACATGTACAGTTCAAGTTAGCTAGCTAGCCAACCTGGATAATTTAATCTGTAAAATTGGTTGGCATTTTGTATTTGCTATTGAAAACATGCAGAGTGAGAGAAAGTAAAAACCTGGCTAGTAACATATTGCGTTTTCTAATGACGAAGGCTCTTTTAAGCACATATCATAGATACTCTTTTGCCATAGCTTTAAAGCTAGCTATTTAGCATATCGTGCTGGCTAGTTTGCTCCATTTTATATTATAACCCAGTGTTTCCCCTAGGTTTACAGCTTAGGGGGGGGGGGGGAGGGGGACGGCGGCAGGGGCGCGGCGCGCTGCGGCGGCGGACACGGACACAAACACTTAAATGAATTATGATGTTCATGTGTTTCTTTGAATGACAGCAGTCAATAAGTATAATTTTACATGTTTTATGGTAAAGGTAACCTTAAATGACTTATTTTGTGATCTGGCGCTATATTTATAAAAAAAAAAAAAAAAAAAAAAATTTTTTTTTTTTTTTTTTTTTTTTTTTTTTTTTACTTGACCTTCCAGGGGGGGCGGGCGGGGCCGTTGGGGGGGCGGGCCGCCACCCTAATATCATTGTAGGGGAAACACTGTAACCATAGAGCAGGGGCAACGCCAGTGGTGGAAATCAGTTTTCCCCAAACCCTTTTCTCTCGAAGCACAATCTATGTATTCTATGGGGAAAAAAGTCTCACGGCACACCAGCATTACATGTTATTGTGTTGTTTGGTTGTGAAATGCCTTTTAAGTTTAGTTTGTTCGAGTTGCAGTCCTGTTGAAAATATGTGTTTTAAATGTTTGTTTAGGGATTTTAAACTGCACCAATGGCTCATACATTTTTGCTTTGGTTTTTGTTTTTCTCCAGCCTCCTCCCCTGCCAAGACAGACACATTTTCTACCTTCCCATGACAGGCTGGACGACAGTGGATTGGAGTACTCAAAGTACTAATTCAATCAAAAGCTCCAAACATACTCACAGAATATGAGAAATCTGGTACCATATGCACAAAAAACAGGGTGCTACTTGTGAGGGTTGCTGTCAGCAATCTTGAGGAGAGATGAGGATTGTAAGTTGACGACACTGTCAAAGTGTGAGATTCAAAAGTATTGACAGTGGAGTGGAAGTTGTTCTTATATATCTCATACTTAAAATTAATATTTTAGTCAATACATGTGAAGTGTGAGTATAACTGATGGCAATACATGTTTCTAATTGAAGAGTTCAGGTGCAAAAACTTAAAAATGTAGGTATGATATAAAGGGAAATATTCTCAGTGCCTACTATACGATAATCATGCCAGCTGTGTTTTTTCCAATTTACCACAAAAAAGGTCAGGTGGACTTCTGAACTCTTCAATGTGTGTTTAGAAATGGTTTGGTTGATGCTGTCTGTTATTTTCAGTTACCCATCCAGTGATGACAAGGTGCGTCTTGACAAGAATGTTGTCACCACGTTTCCTAAATTGAGTGTCAAAATCCAGGAACACAATGAGGGATATGTAAGTGAAAAAAAAATGATGTTTACCTTCCCACCCCACATTTTACTGATGTACCAAATGTTTATTGTTTCAGAAATAAGGGCCATTGTATTTTTGGTATTATTGACTGATGCCTCATGTCCACTCTCTACCTTCAACCCATGAAAAGGAACACTTACCCCCCCCCCCCAATATCTCAGTAAATATAGCCTGTAAATTCAAATGAATAAATTGGATTGAATATTTATCTTTGTACATCTTAGTTCGACTTCGATAGCCAGTTTGAGGGGAAAGCTGATCTTTTCCTTCGCAAATGGCAGATGAACATCATCCCTAAGCTAATGAAGGTTGCTGCGTTGGAGTTGTCTGAGGATCTGGAAAATCCTTCAACCACCAGGAACAACAGTGATGGTATGTTGGTTCGCATACAGAAAGATAGGGGGGAAATGCACTTATAACTTTTATGCAATGGATAATAACTGAAGCCAGTTTAATTGTTCAAGATGACTTAAAGTGCATATGACACCTCAATACTAATTTTTTTTAATAAATAGAACGAAGGTGGTATTTCACAATCGATATATATATATGTTGAGGAAAAATATACACATTTGACTTGTTAAAATCATCATTTGAATGCAGCGCCACTGAGCTACCGACTTCCCAAGCGACTCACTACCACCCTGCGTTAAAAAACTTAAATTACTTAAACGGAGGTACTCTGTTGCACTTGGTCGCCATTTTTCCTGACAGAAAACACATTTTCTCAGGGAGCCACCGGCTATTTCTTAAGGATCAGTTGTAAATATGCCTTCAGGGTGTGTTGCAGCATATTGCTCGAACGTCAGTTCCCATTCTTTTAGCCTTTTCAAATTTCCAAAAGACGAGGAAGTACGCGAGAAGTGGGTGCAGAATGTGTGTCGCACAAGAGTGCCTTCTCCAGCAAGCTTGAAATGACAACTAAAGTAATTTGCTGTGAAGTAATGCTGGAAGCATTGCTCTCTATCCATTAAATAGGGAATGTATTTCACGTATTTAGAATGGCTGACCTAAAAAACAACAGCTGTGAAAGAGCTAAGAGACTGGAGGCAAACGGTACATCTGCCTCAATGAGGGGGGCGTTATACTTATTAGCAGCGAGGCTAGCTAGCTACTATGTCATCACTGTCAGAACTCGGCTCTTCTGCTGGCTCGTCTTCCAGATACGGCTCAATGCTCACAATCACCTTTACAAACTGATCCGGATCGAAGTCTTCCTCAATCTCATCTCTGCTTGAGTCTGTTGCAGAAAATTGCTCAAAATTGTTGAATTCTTCAACCTCCATCGCTAATTGTGTGGCGTGGGAACGAATGAGGTCTACCGCCAGGTGACCCTGTGATGTCAGTGGTGGTAGACTTCATTCATTCCCACACCACACAGCTATCGATGGAGGGTGAAGAATTCAGCAATTTTGAGCAATTTTCTGCCACAGACTTCAGGTTTCAGGTAAGCCGGCACTGCTTGCCGAAGAGCGTCGCGAAAACCACACTTTGAAATCGTGTACAAACCTAATTTTTCAATCATCGGGTTTACACATGACTTCAAAGTACTATGTTTTATGTATAGTCTTGATAATTATATGCCGTTTACCTTTTTTTTTTAGGTGTCATATGCACTTTAACCTTGTGTTATGGTAGATATCTAATTTGGATTCTAATATTTTCATGTAGACATGCTTTGCTTCAAAGCACTTCAGATGCTCATACACCTTCTTCCACCAATGCCATCAGGACGAGGGGCTGGATGGAGTCGCTGCAGTGTTAAATCAGCCATTTCCTACCTCATGGACTTTGTGCAAGTATGTTTGTGTCTTATGACTTATTGGTTGCATCACTGAACCTCCTGATGTTGTGTTGTGGTCTCCTCCCCATGCTGGTTTAATAATGTAGTAATTCAAACGTTTTGTGTTACAGCCTAGAACGAGCATTTCATCATTGCTTGAGAATCCTGATTCATCGAGAGGCCACCAGCCTAGCATTGTGTGCATTGGACACCCAAGCGGAGCTGCCCAGCAGTAGCTGATCGTCGCAAGAAGTGACAAGATTGCTATGCCACTTGGAGATGAAGGGCTGATGTATTGGGCCTTATTGAAAAAAAACATTTACATTTGCAGTCGAGTTGGAAATTATATTAGAAGATATCAAGAGTCTGTGGATTTTTGTTTACTTTTTTTCTTTCATTTCCAATTCAGTTGAATTTGTTTTTGTTTGTTTCAGAACCAGTTGCTGTATGGTTACCTGTTAGTTATTTTTTATATATATACAGAATAAAAATACAGAGAATGGGAAATTGTAGTTGTTCTTGTTTAGCTTAGTCTTGTTCAAACACAATTCATTTAAGCCCCTTTTCCGACTGGCCAGAAACTGGTTTAAACCATTTAAAATTAAAATAATTATGGTGTTATTAGGTGAGTATAGTTTTTTTTTAAGTTGAAAGTGCTTTAAATATTCATTTTTTTTAACTAGTTTTTAAAGATTTATCAAATTATTGTTGTATACTGTTATATTACATCTCATAAAAAATTATATACAGGATTTTTAAACAAATAATGCCATTAAAACCAACTAATAACAGCACATTTCTGTAAATGTAAGCATTATTACTCGTATAACAATGTTAATCTACCATCTTCATGGGTAATTTAATTTAACAGCACATTTCTGTAATTATGAGACCAATAAATGGATTTAGTGTGTGAACAAGTGATAGAGAGAGGCATATTCTCAAAGGCTGAAAGATCAGGGTACTATTCGCCGACACTCGCTAAGCGGTTTAGCGAGCTAAACTCCAGGCTAAAAAAAGACAACACCGCTTTAGCGGATTCGCCGAAGCAACTTTTGCTCAATTTCCATGGTAATTAATCGCTTAGCCCTAGCCTGCTCCAGGGCAGGCTAAGCAAAGTTTAGCTGGCTAAACTTGCCACACCCACGCCAAAAGGAGGGATCCCATTGACAAGGAGTCATAGTTTGATTAGCGTAGGAAGAGTTCTTTGCGATCGCCAAGAAGATCCATTTTTCCATCATGATGAGTTCTTGTATGAGCGCTACCGATCCACCCGACAAGGAATAATTAATTTAGAAGACCTTCTCGAGTCATTTATTGCACCACCGACAGTGGTAGCCTAAAGTAGAGTTGAGACATTGGTACAGTTGATAAACCCGAAATAACTTTCATAATGCAGCCTGAGACGTGATTTTTAGTTTGCACATGCTAATACACAATACTAACGTTTTCTTTGATCCCAGGAAATTTGAGCACATAACCCAAATAGATATTGGCTAAAGTTGTTTTACCTACTTTAACTTACATCATTGCAAACGTTTAGTTTTGCAAACGTGTCTAGTGTTTGTGCGGTAGTGAATGGTGGATGGTGGAGGTGGATGGTAAGGTGGGTGCATGATAAGAAGAGAGAAAGAAACACAATTTATTTGGATTGCTTCAATTTATTGAATTTCTTATTAATACATTTTCATTTAGTCATTTAGCAGACGGTTTTATTCAAAGCGATTTAAAACTACAATTCTTACGAAGGTGAAGGGAATCGAACAGGCGATTTACTGCATGCAAGCCCAACGCTCTGCCCGCTGTACCAAAGTCACTTGATAGGGTCAAGAAAAGATATCACTAAATAGACAGCCTATGGACAGTTTCTTGAATGCTGTTGCACTCGCGACAGTGATGAATTTTGACATGATTATGGTCTTGAATTCTTCATAACGCGTTCATGGTCATATCCCGCCTTAGCGGAGAAAACAATGAGTCTTTTTCTTTGAGTTTAGACTATAATGCCGTTCAAAAAATCCTGGTTTTGGTTATCGACCTTTCATGCCTTTTAAAGCAGGACGTGCACGCGCAATTTAGCTGATGAGATAAATTAACTTGAGGTTAAAATAAATTAGCGCCCGTCGCCAGACCGGCTTGGCCTGTTCTCATTTAGCGAGCTAGTTAATCTCCAGTTGCGAGCTAAATTAATTATCTTAGCTTCAGTTGTACGCCGAACAGGGCCCTGGTAAGTGACTATACACTAAAAATTATAATAAACGGTAATTTTCTGGCTGCTGGGGTGCCAGTAAAAATACCGTAAAATAACATTAAATTACAACATTTTCACATTTTAAAACAATTAAATGACCTAGAAAAATGGAAAATAAATGTTGTATTACGAATAATGTTCGTAATATAACGTTTATTTACCGTTTTTCTAGGTCATTTAATTGTTTTAAAATGTGAAAATGTTGTTATTTAATGTTAAAAAACCTGAAAATAAGGGAAAATCTTGGTAAAATTACAACTAAAAACTGTATTTTAATTACGGGAAATAACCGTATTTTTACGGTACAGTAATTTTCTGTTATTTTACGGTATTTTTCTGGCACCCCAGCTGCCGGAAAAAAACCGTTTTTTTACGATTTTTTTTTTTACAGTGTGGGCAAATGAGAAGAGGACTTGGATGTTAAAAGAGCATTTGGAGAGAGAAACAGAAGCATCAGCATTCCATGCTGTGCCGCTGGGAACAGCAGTGCGAAGCTGCTGGCTTCCCTCTGTCTCTCCTCCTCTCTTACGCCCTTTCACTCTCTCTCCCTCCCTTTCTTTCTCTATATCTTTCTAAACCGTATGGTCGCCAGATATCTTACCCCGGAGAAAAGGTAGAATCGCATCAGCTGGTTTGAGGGATGCGCTTCAGCATGGCTTTCTCTGCTGTCCTCACTCCCCCACTGCTGGAAGATAACTGTGTCAGGGTCACCTAGGTGTGCTTTAATCCACTGAGCATCTGAACAGCATCAGGTGCGCTATTGGAATCTGTGACCTGAAAGCCAAGGGTCCTTCTACCCGAGGGTCGGTCTGTGTCAGGAGGCCCTCTGACTCGGAGGTGAAGTCTGTGCCAGCAGTGCTACATAAAGGTTTTAACTGTTTTGTCTTGTCAAACACTTTGCATTACACTATCCTCTCAGTGTGCATGTACTTCCAACTCCCTGACCTAATGATGGCAGATATCTAAAGATATGGGATAGACCGTGGTAGAGTCAGATCCATGTTGCCTTGCTGCTCCATGTCTTCTTCCTGTAGATGATTTCTTATGCTCTACCGAGCTCAACTCCACTGTCTGTCGTAGTGGAGAGGACCGGTCATCCCTTTGGACTCTTCAGCACCACCCTTTATCAATTCACTGTCTGCTCACCTGCCAAGCTAATTGCTTCACAGTTAATCGAGCATTGCACAACTGAAATCTGGGGCGATCTCACTGAATGGATTTCTCAACCCCCCCTTCCCACCCTCTGGAGCTGCTGAGCTCCATCACCTGCGGGAGGGGTGGAGGGATGCGTTGGCCGAGCGTTTACGCGCCCTGACGGAGCCAGTGTTGTTAAAGCAGGACAAACGGGTGAGGGGGAGTTAGCACATGCAGGAGGGCCTCATCCATAATTCAGAGCCCAGCGCAGCGCTGCTCGGAGAGGTGCCTGCCATCACCATCAATTATTCAGCCACAGCCCCACACTTCCATCCCTCCCTACCTCCCTCTCTCTCTCGCTCTCTCCAGCTCACTCTCTTTCTGCACAGTCTCTGTCATTCTCTCTTTCTCTCTTCATATTTCTCACTCTGCTAATCTCCACCTCATTCTCCTACTCTCCCCTTTTCGCTGTCGTCTTCTCTTTTTTTCACCCTCTTTCTCTCCTCCCTCTCCCTATCTTTTCTCTCATTCATCTCTTTCTATCTGCCTCAATCACTCCAATACTGTTCCATTGCATCATGTCACTAGGGGTATGTTGTGTTTCACTGTGTGTGTTCATGTGGTGAGAAGTGTCGATATGTTATAGGGTTGTGTTGTATGTGCATGTGGGTTGCATGGTTTTCTGTTTAGAAACATAACAGACACCAATAATATACACCAATATACCAAACAGTCTTTGGTAAATATACAGAAAAATATATATTTCTTGCTCCACACCTATTGTTTCTGCAGCTAGCTAATCAAATGTTCAATTAAAGCCATTGTTTGAACAAACAACCCCAACAGCCCTAATGTGTTGATGTAACATGACCCCGTTTCACTGGGCTCAGATGGAAGACAGTAGCCCCACGGCAAGCGAGCAAAAAGGCATCTCCCTGGTGACAAAGGGAGCACCTCTCGCCCCACCCCATCTCCTCCCCCTCTTTCTCCCTCTCCCACTATCACGCCCCACCCCTCTGTTTAAGTCCTCCCTCCCTGTCTCACACTCACTCTCTCCATCTGTCTCACAGCTACAGGGGGTGGGTGGGCTCAGGATGTTGTGTTCTCTAAGGGTCGGAGGTCGTAATTATCTAATGGCTACTACAGAGGAGAAGAAAAGAGCAGGCATGTCCCCATAAAGCAAGGGCCAGTGGCTAATTGAAAGATGAGACTTTACTCTAACCGTTCTTTTTAAACACCCCGCCCCCCAATAAAAACTCCTCACACACACACAAACCATACAGCGCATGAATATCTTTTCCATGATAACTTAATGAAGGAGTTGAAGCCCCACCAACAATAACAATCCCCAGCAAAAAATAAATAAAAATGGAAGACAAAAGCCTAGGGGACAATATAACAGGTAGCAGGTACTGCAGTATTTCAAATAGTTAGGTTGCTTAACACTGTGCTAAAAAAATTGAGTTTTGAATGGCACTCGACATGAACGGTGCGGGTGAGATACAGCACTTAAGGGAAGTGGTGGAAATGGGACATGTATTGCCTAGTCTTCAATAATGTTTATGACTCTCTACACAGTAGGGAGGTGGTCCGATAGTTGCCTGGGTATCCCAGGAGCTTTAAAAAAACCTCAACCTTTTAAACACAACACTTAGCATTTCACCACACACACACATACACACAAGCCTTCTGTCTCCTTCCTGACTTGACTATGCCTGTTTAATTGACCAGAGTCGTTACCATGTCGACGGAATGGTGCAAATTCTGCCAGCCTGGGTGTGATGACCCACTTACTGTATGTCAGCAAATTCAGCAGGACAATATGGAAGGTTTGGAGACCCACTATTGGGTCAGAACATGGAGGGGGGCATGTTTTTTTACTGTTTCCTTCATTTTCCTTCATTTCCTTGTTTAATTCAGCTAATCCCAGAATAATTGTTTTCTATAGGCAATTCAGAAGGGATCAGGGCATACTCTGTGATGTCTTGATCTGTGCTGAAGACAGACAGACTTCTACACTACGCTTTCTACACTGGGGGAAGTAGTTCTGACTAAATTATTTGTATCCCTTCTGTTCGGCACCGTTTAGACCAGAGTTATCATTCTTTCAATGGATATCTTAAATTTAAAGATGCCCGTTGCCAGAAAGAAAGAGAGACACACGATAACCACAGGGAGAGTAAAAGGAAGAAAAAACTAGACAGATTTGAAAAGAGACAACATGAAGCAGCAAGAGCAGGCTAGATGTGTCTCAGGGCTTTAAGGTGGCTCCGCTGATCACAGTCAGATCATGTCATTCAAGATAGATGACCTGTGGTGGACAGCCGAGAAAAGACCTTAATGACACCAGGGATTCACACATGAAGGCAGTTTGATCTGATGTCAGTGAAAACCTGATGAATGTCTTATCACCTCTCAGTTGTCCAGTTCTGTTCAAACTCACTTCACCATCTTAAACAACCCCAAACCCAGTTCACAACCCCCCGCAAAGAAAAAAAATAAAGTGGGAAAAAATGAAATTATTTCATTACACTATTTCACCTGAAAGATAAGGCACATAAGGTCATCAATAATAACAGGGCCCTGTGTGGGTTGGCTGGCATTGTCGTTGCACAGTTCCAGTCAGACCATATTCCCCACAGGCCTCTGCCCTTAGATGCCCTGGTCATTTGGCTAGCACTTTCTGGCTAGTGTGCTCTGTTGGACAAACTAAAAGAAGACTTTATGGTCTCATTTGCCCAACAGTTTGGCTGGCCGAGGGACAGAGAGCCAGTCGCGTCTATTCTCTATTGTATTGACAAGGCCCGATGCGTCCTCTGCGGACATGAAGACAAGTTGGCCAGATCCAGATTATGTAAGGCCAGTGTTTCTGATGCAGGAGTCAGCAGGTCCGGGCCTGTGAATGAGAGGCACTGTTTGAAGCGCCTGCTTTTGTCTGTGTGATGAGGGGATTCTGTCCGCCAAGTCTGAGATTCATCAAACTGTGGCTGAGCACAGACAGGAGTCAACTGCCTTTTCACAGGGCCGTTCAAAAAAAAAAAAAACATAAGCTCTGCAAGGCTTGATAGCGAGCATCTGCAATAGATGAGTCATCACCTTTGAGAGGATGGGGTCAGGGCTCAAGCTAAACTTTTAATGAAAAAACGCTTTTGTCTTAGCGTGTGTTCAACATCCATAAGTGCTAAACAAGTGCTGTCGCCACAACAATGAATAAGCAAGAGTAAAGGAATCACATCTGAGAGATGCAGAGGTCTGCCTCCAGTATAGTGTAATCATGTGGGGTTTTTGTCATGCAAATTAATATGGCTATATCAGCGCCTCAATCGGCTCAAAATGGCAGCTAGCCATTATAGCCATTGTTAATTATTCACTTTGCATCAAAAAGGGCTAAAAGTCATGTTCACCAATTATTTAATTTCCCTGCTTATCAACGGGAGCCATTTTCTGCCTCAATTTTAAATGGCTTACCTGATGCCACTGATTAGCCTGCACTGAGGTTGTGAGCCATCTGACCAAGCCAGCTGTTTGACACAGACAGACATTAGACACATACAGGTTAAGCTGATTCCACTACATGTTGCAAACTCTAACAAACCAAACAAGCCTTGTCTGAACGACCTAATGGAATCTAAGCTCAGGTAAATCTCCAAACTCTGAGCACGTCACCCACAAATCCAGATAGACTGCTAATGTGAATGCATACTTTAACACTAGGTACAGCAGGACATACATCATAGGAGATGCAATTACCATCACAGGCAATGAACTAAAGAGCCGGAAAACACTGCTGTGGTTCTTTTGGATGTTTAAATACAAAATAGCACTGGCTCTTATCCAGAGGTGATTCATGATCCCAGTATGTTTGTTGACAGTCTTATGGGTCATCCATAATGATTTATGAGGTACTGAGATATGATTTGTGGGTGAGGGTAATTGCTGGTCAGTCTATTGGCTTTGGGACTTTGGGACCCAGGTGGTGTTGTCTCCTTATGGTTTTTTGAGTGGCCATGCAAAGCATCGACGTATCTCCCCTCTTTAAAGTTTAATGATGACCATATGGAGAAACAATCCCTCAGAGTAGCCCCTCATAAGAAGCCTTAATGGAGAGCTTTTAAGATCATCACCAGTGCATTAAGGTCATCTTTAGTTTGTGCCTCACCGCAAACCAGCACTGGGACCTCAGCTTGCCTGTGTAAATGTCCACAAAGCTTCTAGTTGTGTGTGTGAGAGTGTGTGTGTGTGTGTGTGTGTGTGTGTGTGTGTGTGTGTGTGTGTGTGTGTGTGTGTGTGTGTGTGTGTGTGTGTGTGTGTGTGTGTGTGTGTGTGTGTGTGTGTGTGTGTGTGTGTGTGTGTGTGTGTGTGCGTGCATGCGTGCGTGTGTACGTGCATGTGTGTGTGGTCTGTGGTTGTACACTCATTGTGAAACATGGGGTTTTCCTCTTGGCTACGGATAAAGCAGCCTCCTCTCCCCAGTTCCCCTTTGCTGGGGGGATAATCAGCCACATGTTGCGTCCTCGCCAGTCAAAGCTTGGTGAGTGGCATGTGATTGTGGCTGTCAGTGGCGGCACGGCAACCATCCCCTAAAACAATTTTCAGAGCTGCCAATCAAAACTACACAAGTGATTTTGAATTGCTCTTTGATTTCCATCTCTTACTCTACAATTGATGCCTTTGAGCATGTCTCATGAGCCCTCCCAGCTTGGCTAAATGTGTGATGCAACCCTACCAACATCCATGGACATCAGTCTTCACACAGCCCAGTTTTTTTCCAAGAGCAACAAAGGATGAACATTGCTTTCAAGTAACCCTTAAAAAAGATCCTATGCACTTTGCACAGAATACTGTAGTATATAGTCAAATGTTTTGCCCCTATCTGTGCCGCCTGTGGGTGAAAGACCAAAGACTTGAGATATGTGTTTGATGCTCTTTCACAGCTACACATGTGTATGAGGTGACTATGTGTGATGCCACCAGGGGCCAAGAAAGCAAGAGCAGTATGTAATTGGTTTCAACGCCTTATTGTGAGGGTGAATGATTGTGGCTGACTGCATTTCCGCCAACCGCGCTTGAAGATCCCACAAAGCAATCGCCAGGTGCCAATTATGCCAGCTTGAAAGAGCTCCTGTCAGATCCCAGTCTTGACAGTCTACACATGATGTTTAACCGGCCCATTGAAGACCAGGAGCCGTATTCACAAAGCATAAAAGTAGTTCTTCGCTTGCAGATTGAGGAGAAACCTTAAAATAGGTCTAAAAATCTGGTATAGAACTTAGAACCACGTACATCAGGGGCAGGATTATCGTTATCAATATGACTAACTAAAACTTTGTGACTTCCATTTTAAGAGACCAAAGCTTTTTACCGGGTTACTTATTTGTCATAGATGCTCACAAACAAAGATGGCTATCTAACTAGCTTTGTTGACTAGATAGCTGTTTGTTAGCATAGCTACTAATTGCTCACATCAATGTTGTGTTTGGGATTTGTAACACTGATGTCAGAAATGAGTAGCTAGCTAGTATCATAGGTTTTTGCCTTTCTGCTGTTTCTTGAATTCACTTTTTTTTTCACTGATTTTGCAAAATCCCATTGATTTTTTTTTTGGTAGTTGGAAAATTATAACACTAGAAACAACTAACTTCCGGGCTACTTCCATACCCTGTTGGTTTTGAATGGCAAATTGGCAATAAATATGGTGGACTCTCCATGGGAACGAGCAAAAGGAGTGTAAGTGGGTAGGGAGAAGTAAGAAAGAGTTATAAACTTTTTGTACGACTTTGTAAATATTGGTGTGTTCAGAGCACTTGACTGTGTACATGAAGCTGTTCATTTGCAAAAAGCTGTATTGGAGTCATGTCACAGAAGTTGAAAATGTATTGTCACTCCAGGCCAGTGAAGGTAAGTCATTAGGGCGGCCTCTATTTTACTGTTGATGTTGTGTGTAATTAAGTTTTGGGTCATTTTGAAAGCATAAGACCAAAGTGTGAGGAGTCAGTGCTTTGAAAATCAGGTTGCTGTGGGTAGCTATATTCAAAATTGGAGTAAAAATTGAAGTATTCTGGGAGAGTCAAGTGTTCCTGATTGAATCTTCAGGTCTCAGTGTAAAAACCAAAACCAATGCTCTTTAGAACATTAAAAGAGCACTTTGACCACAACTAACCACAAGAGATTGTTGGCCCAGTTTGGTTGGATTATGCTACTTTACGACAAGTACTGACAAACTGATCATAAATATTTTACGACCAAAAAACATAATGATCACAGTAAAGCATTTGATACACTAAATAGAATTCAGTAGCGCAGGCCACAGAGGACTCAAGCCCTATGTGTGGGTGAAAGATGAGCTCAGCTTCATTATTTTCAATATTTCAAAACTTTGGACGAATTGATATAACAAAGCCTTTATGTTTAATCAACCTTCTGTTCTTTTACTTCACAATATCTAAGATCAAGTATGATTCTATGGGATGTATGCAAAGGTGCATGCAGTTGTTTGATAAGTCTAATATACTTGTATTCAAATGTATGATCAGCTCATTGCAATCCCATATGTTCTTATTTGCATAAATAAACAACTATTTGTCTTGTCAATTAAATAAACAATAGCATTCTTACAGCATTAAAAGTGCTTTAGTTTTTTGTCTTTTCTTTCACTTTAGATAGATTGCAAATGCATATTTAACTCTACACAGGCAAGGACACAGGCACAGTCTCCCTAATCTACTAAACTACTCATTACCTAAACCCCAACCAAAAGAAAGTGAGAAGGTCATTTACCACCACAGACTCATAAAACACTTAAGTGGGCGGCTTCTTATCCATTAGAATACTGTTGTTCCACGGCCTTGGGAAGTATTTAAATTCCATGAAGGTGATACCGGTATGCGTTATACAAAGGATGCCACCTAGTACCCTCAATGGTTTCAGACCATATCTTTATGAGGTCCCTCTAAACGCCAAAACCACTGCTTCAGGGCATACGTATCTGCACATGTGGTGCTAAAGAGGTCATCACTTCCCCTGGACTTAGCTGTCATCTATCGCCATAGAA
The DNA here is from genome assembly GCF_963457725.1 of Sprattus sprattus. Taxonomy (NCBI): domain Eukaryota; kingdom Metazoa; phylum Chordata; class Actinopteri; order Clupeiformes; family Clupeidae; genus Sprattus; species Sprattus sprattus. The sequence continues at coordinate 22,837,413 of NC_137923.1, forward strand.
ACCTATGTTAGTTATTTTGGGAAATGGCACCAACTTAACCGTTATCTGAAATACTATAGCATAGCACAGTAGAAATGTCAGTCACAGCAGTATGTAAGGGTAGTCTTAAACCATAGACTTAGCTTGAGTAGCTTTAAACAGTGGGGAAAAAATGTGTTTTGGACTTCTTTGGATCACTCCAAGAACAGTGTATTCTTTAGGTGTGAATGATTAATGTGATGTGTGTCTGCACAGGTCCCAGAGTGTCAATCGATGCGCAGAGGCCTTTTATGAAAGCCCAGAGGCCTCACAGGGACAAGCTCAGAGGTCAAACACTTCCCTTCAGGGTGCAGTCACCGCCCCACACACGTGGCCCTTAATACTAAGACCCCCTTCAGGCTCAGACAGAAATCCTCATGTAACAAAGGACCCCTACAGATGACTGAGTGTACAAAGGCACTTGGTCCCAAACCCTGCTGGTTGATATCTCTGCAGTGCTCTAAACAGAGCCCTCGCAGCTTTAAAGGTGAATCAGTTTCAGCTCTGTTTGGTTTTACCAACTGCAGGTTGTCAGTGATCATTTAATGAATCACAAAAGTCAGTCACAATCTCTGCAGTATGCACCCCGTGATTATACCTGAAAGTCAATAGTCACATAAATGACAGCCCTAAATGCAGGTTCATTGTCTTATTAAGGGGACAGCTAAGGTTCAGGTTTATGTTATTGTCCTGTGTGTGAGCAGCACCTCTCTGCTTTCATTAATGGACTAGCAGCAGCACAGCTGAGTGAGATGTTTTAGGATGGTGCTCGGACGGTTGGGGAGCTGGCCCTGGTACCGTGCCCACATTCTCACTAGCTGTGCTTCCCTTTGTTCCTGCTTTAATGTACCATATCTCAACTGTGGTTCATTCATTAACTCTCATTACTCTGCTGCTGCACAGGCTGTGTGGTTGTTTAACCGCATTTCATACACATTCAAATGAATAATCACCGGGAAAAAAATAGACAAGCAACTACAATCTCAAGAGGGATAGATTAGGGAGACGACATCAGTCTGTAAAGGCCGGGTGTTCTTTTCCCTGTTAGGGTTGTCTTCCGGAATTGGAATCTTTAAGGGAAGACAGGGTATCATATCTGCTTTCTCACTCACCTGTGACAGTTCCTGTTGCTCGTCATGCTACCACATTATTGCTGAATATGCCCAGCAGTTTGCCTTGATTACCTTAACTGTAAATGTCCCTGTTATCCTTCAAAGAATACTAGTCTACCAGGTTCGGGTCTACAAGCTGTATAATATACAGAATCCATTTTAGACATAAGGCTCAGAACATAGCCCAGCACAGTTGAGCTTTGTCACACTGCATCTCAAAATGAAAGATATTTAGAAGTCACAGAAATAAAGGCTAGGAATCAATGAAAGCCCAAGCATTTAAATTTGTGCCAGGCTACAAAAACCTATTATCTGTGTCCTAATGGACCTGCTGGAATTTGCCTCTGGTGCGAATGATTTCTATGGCTTTGTTTTGAAATACAAACTTTAAAGAGAAAAAAAAGAAATGGGTGCGAAGCAAACAAACTAGCATGTACAGTTGAACATAGACACAGACGCACCCACTGGCAGCAGCCTTTCACATGTAAAATAGGTAATTAATCATTGTTTCCATGGCCAGTGTCTAAAGCTTTAATAACTACATGGAGCGCAGAATGATTGACAGCAGCTTAACAAACTCATATGACCTGCTTGAGTAAGTCTGTATACATTTTTTGCATGACAATAATGCTGTTGCCTGTGACATTAACAAGATATGACACGTTTTCTTTTTTTTTCACCTATGAGTCAGCCACATGATTCTATCAACACAGTGTAACGCTGAGGCCATCCTCTAACAGAAGTACATCACAGCTGTTTCCCTCAAGCTCTGTGTCAAATTGTCCATTGTTGTGTTAGCAATAGGACTGTGATCACAACTGGTGCTGGAAGGGGGAAAAAAACGGAGCCTCGCGGAATCCAGGAATCCCAAATGAAGAAGGCTGACCCTAGCCCACAAAGCACAGGCTGCTCCTCAGGTCGGAACACTAATTAAACTTTCTGGCATAATTAAGGCTTACACCAGACAGAAGGACACTCAGTCACTGTCCCGAATGAAAGCAACTGTTTCACCTCATGCCAAGAGCCTCCAGCACTGAAACGGCTAATGGTTAGCCACTGCTTACTGATCAACACACTAGTGCAGCATTAGTCACCCATCCTTGTGCTCTACTGGCCCTGGCCACTGTAGTGTGGGTTTTTTTCTGAGCTGCTCCTCACAGGCTAACCCATCACCAACCAGACCCTGATTTGACCGCTAACCTCAACAGACTAATGTGATTATGGCTCATGATGAGATCGTTTGGTGCTTTATGGTGCTGTCCTCCGTCAGGTGAGCTGACACATGGCTGTGTGGGTTTATGGAAGCACTGCAGGTCTCTCTAGCAATACTGCCCTGTGATTGACTGCCGTTAATGAAAACGTTTATGGCTGCTTTGCCATCATACAGGGAGTGTGAGAGAGAGAGAGAGAGAGAGAGAGAGAGAGAGAAAGAGAGAGAGAGAGGGAGAGAGAGAGAGATACAGTTAAAGAGAGAGAGACTATCTTTTCCAGAACACCTGAGCTTAGTAATGGATGTTCAACAGATAAGTGTTCTTTGAAACTGAATGTTGATAAACTACACATGCGCCATTGTAAAATGACACGTTAGAACCTTACGTCATTTAGAGCATACCATTAGTGAATTCTAAATAATTAATGAATGGGTGAAAAGTAGGGCAATTCCAAGGTAAATCTGAGCCATGGCTAAATAATGCTTTGCTGGCATGTGATTTTCTTTCAGACAGTCGCAGATCAATCAGGCCTTAGTGCATTGAGAGAATGCGGTGAACAACAGCCCCTGATTGATGAAGCTAGAGAGCGCAGGGAACCCGCGCAAGTATTTAATTTCACTGCTCACTGTATGCAGTCCAGAAAGCTAATCGATACGGCATCCATAATATAACCGCTTGATAGACGAGTCAGAGGCTGGTTTACAACTCAGCTGGAATATAATTAGTCTTTCCAGTCTGGTTTTCTAATTAGATACATAGTGCTAAAGTTCAAGAAGAATTTTGATGTACTGTGCCCAACGTCGCTAGTATGATTATGCCATTAGCTTAACGTATGAGAAATAAATTAGACAGTGCAACTGACAAACACAGGTGTCTCTCAACACAGGTGTCATTATCCTACATCAACATGATTGTCAATTTCATCGTCCCACCTTGACTATTCTCCTCTTCATCATGCTAATCATTATCACCATCAACATCATCACATGGGCTGCCATCCCCTTCCATTTTGTCTCTTCCTCAGCCCCAGCTTTTTTGCTTCTCTCTCTCTCTCTCTAACACACACACACACACACACACACACACACACACACACACACACACACACACACACACACACACACACACACACACACACACACACACACACACACACACACACACACACACACACACACACACACACACACACAGGGGTGTCACCCTCTTTATGACAGTGGTTCATCTCTCTGCTGATCCACTTTAGGGCAGCGAAGAGGGGCATTAATCTGCCACTCTCTGCCATCTGCTAAAGATGAATGATTAATCTACGCCTGATTCCACAGCCATGCGCCATGGTGCACTGATATGGCCACAGCCTCTGTGTTGCTCAAGGCCACTGTAGGAATACGAATGCCTTTATTGCCATTGTAAATGTACAACGAGATTCAGTGTGCAGTACCAAGCTGCATAGGAGGATTTATATTGAAAATATACAATTTAAAAAAAGACAAGGGTAAATAGGTATGTGAAATGAAGGAAAGCAATATGCATATCGTGTGTGAGCATGGGTCACGTCCAGTGATGTCTCTGGACGTAAAACTGCTCATTCCCTTGTATCAGTGTATCAGTGAACAGTTTTATGTAAAACATTAGCAGCAATGCAGTATATAATATGCAGTTTAAATGGAATCATGACGATGGCTCTCTTGGTGCAGTTGATGACCTGCTGTGAGACGTTTAGTCATTTTAGAAGACGCCAAAGTGTCTTACAAGGAATCTTTGCATTTTATACATCAGGACCAGGAAGGGGTTCAGTGTCTTGTTTAAGGACTCTTCCACACTTGGTAGGAGGAGTGGGGAATTGAACTTGCAGCTTTCCAACCTTCCCATTACTAAACGACTCCTCTACCTCCTGTACCACTGTCACCCCAGTTCTCAAGTAGCTGCTGAGAAGCAGGTCCTTCCTAAAGTTTACTTTCTTTAGCGACTCATAAAGTAGAGCCGTTGTTGCGCCTTCTTTAACAGTGCTGTGGTTTTTGGCAGCCCATGATACATCCTTCAGCATGTGGACGCTCTTGTCTCCATTGATGAAAACTGGAGTGTGTCCACCACCTCTTTTCCTGAAGCCGCTGATAAGCTCCATGGTCTTACTGGTGTTAAGAGATAAGCCATTGTCTGAGCCAGACTCATCGTTATCGGAGACCAACCGTATTGCTGTTGAATCGTTCGCATACGTAATTATGATGTTTGCACTGTGGACAGGAACACAGTCGTAAATGTAAAGGAGCGGGCTCAGAACGCAGCCCTGACGAACCCTAGTGTTCAGTAATAGAGAAGAGGAGTGATGTATTCCCATGATCCAGGTACAGAGGTGTTGGTTTAGGCCCAAGTCTTGGAGCTTGGAGACCAGTTAGTTGGGGATTATTGTACTAAGTGCTGTGCTGTAGTCAAAGAACATGATCCGGACATATGCATCTGGGTGTTAAAAGGTGGGGTCGAGTGGTGTGAATGGCATGCGTACTGTTGGGGATCAAGGTCTGGCTGGATGGTGGCTTATGTATTTTATGTGTATCTTATGTGTTCTAGTCTCTCAAACCCCCTTTATGACGATTGAGGTGAGTGCAACCGGACAGGAGTCATTGAGGCTCTACAGTAGTGGCTGTTTCTTTAGAACTGGAACAGTGGTGTCTGTCTTAAAGCATTTTGAGACAGCAGCCTGTGACAGAGACATGATGAAAAAGCTGGTGAATACCTCTGCTATTTGAGCAGCGCAGCCTTTCAGCAGTAGTGCAGGCATTCCATCAGGGCCTGCTGCTTTGCTGGGGTTCCCGCCTCAGGACACTCATCTTAGGTTTTGTGCGTGTAGTGGAAATTGTGGGTCTGATGCTGTGGGCGGTGCTCTGCTTGTTGTTTCCTTCTTATTGTTGTGAAAGCTGCAAAGAACCTGTCGTACTGTTGCTGCAGCGGAAATCTATAAGGGACTGGGTGCCTTGCCATCCAACCGGGAGATTGTTACCTGTGAAGTGGTCCTAGATCTTTTAGCACATTGGCTATGAGTGTATAACTGTATGTGTCTATGTTTGTTTGTATGTACCGTGGTACATTGGGAGGGATTAAGTATGAGGTATCCATCATAAGTCACCAAGTGTTCCATGTATTTGCCTGGGCCTCTTACACTACAACCGACAACACAGAAACACACACACACACCCAAACACACACACATAAACACACACACACACACACACACACACACACACACACACACACACACACATAACCATAGACAAACACACACACACACACACACACATACACACACGCACACACACACAACCATAGACACACACACACACACACACACACACACACACAAATACTGCCCCTCCTTTTGTCCCATCCCTGGTCACAATAACAAGATCCTTGGAGGGAAAACAAGATCCTCTCGCTCCATTTCACACACCTCTCCCTCTTTCTCCTCTAATCACACCATCCTCGTCTAAGGAGACCTACATTACAGTAATACCTTCACTTTTGCTAGTTCTGTCTCTATTTGCCATCAATCCAGCAGACAGCAATGAAGCAATCCAAACTAGCAGATGTGGAATGGAAAGAGACTGACAGGGAAGAGGAGGGGCACTGCCTTTTCCCTAAGACATTTAATTATGGTCCCAGTGACAGGAAATATGTAGGTAAACCAATGTCACCACGCTTGTAACAAAAATCACAATGGCTTGTCCCCGCAGGGCAAACAAAGCTCAGTCTCTGAGTACTGAACTAATTTCAGCAGGCAATACCAAAGCCCGTTTAGCAGCTGTTGAGATTGCGACTGCTTCAGATGCGTGCAAGCTGCTGTGTGTACACACTATTGGAACAGCAGTGACAGGTTCAAGCCAACCAAACACCTTGTACCCTGCTCATGCCTCAGAAACCACAGCATACTTCATCAACAAACAAGATCTTTGTAGCATATTTCTGACAAAAAACTGTCAGGGCAGGGTTTTTTTGTAACATGATCTTGTGGCATATGGTATGTGAGAGTCACACACACACGCAGAGAGAGAGAGAGAGAGAGAGAGAGAGAGAGAGAGAGAGAGAGAGAGAGAACCGGAGACACTGTAAAAATTCAGTATGTTTACAGCTGCCCTGATTTTTTTCCCTGTCCCCCTGAATAATAAGTGGGTCAGGTCTAATGAGTTAGCTGAACGGTTACTTAAAGGAGGCAGGGAAGCAGGGAGCTGCGGAACACCAATATGACACCAATCAGCCTCTTCGCAGCAGTCCCACACTGCCTTCTACATCAAGTCTCTAAACATCCCATCCTTTCTTTATTTTCTTCTAATCTTTTTTAGGGTGGACACAGGGGTAGACTGAGTCTCAGCACACACTCTACGCCCTCCTTTCATTGGCTGCACATATTTCGGTGGAAGACGGCTTTGAACCTGAGCAACATCTAGATTTTGATAATTCATGACATTCAGCTCCCTCCCTTTAGTTGGAAACCAAAAGAGAGATAGAGGCGTACTAAAGAGAGACAATTCACTTAGACGCATTTTTTGTCTTTTTTTTTTCAGCACAATATCGCTCCCATACTCTGCAATAACACACCCACCCTCCAAGCTCTTTCCCTCTACATATTTGCACACACACACACACACACACAAACACACACACACAAAGACACTCACACGGTTCTGCTCTTAATCACATGAACGGCAGCCCGCAACAAAACAAACAACTGTTAGAGGGACAAAGGGCTGGTGACAGCCATGCTGATCAGATTTGCGCTGGTGATTGCTTCGTAATGGCAGTGTTGTAACGGTAACCGAGCACACGGGGAGAGAGAAAGATAGAGAGAGTCAGAGATGGAGAAATAGAGAGACAGCTAATTTGTTCCTATCCTCCAGTCTCCGGTGACCCATCAAGACACGCGTGAAAGCACGGCACCAATAAATGGCTCACAAAGACAATTCCCATATACTGTCCACTCCCCCCCCCCCCCCTCATGCCCCTATGGTCCTGTGTCCTGTCCCAGTCAACAGCACAAGTGCTCTATTTAAAAACAGCATGCCATCAACTATTCAACATGCAGCCCTCCTACTGACTGACATCTCATAAACAAACTATGAAACAATGGGGAAAAAAGGCAATGATCATCATTCAATCATTTCAATCACTCAGTCTGTCAAATGAATATGATTACTTGATGTTTAATTGCTATAATATTTTTAGAACAAACAGGTCTATCTCAGTGTTCACGTGAAGATGAACGACTGGCACATCCAACGGCAGTGATGCAGGTGCATGTGTGTCTGTATTAATGGACCAAAGTGGAAAGATGGCTTAAAAAATAAATAAGAATTTCTTTCAAAATACCTTTCTGTGTTTGTCCTTCTTCCATGTTCTCCTCCATTGTGGCTTGCTCCTGAAGCTGCTGTGCTCTTACACTGTTTAACAAAGCCCTCGGTAAGACGGTTAAACCTCCGTGTGTCAGAGCGAGAGGGTGTGTGTCAGTGTGTGTGTGTGCCTGAGTGTGCACACGCTGATTTTTTTTTCCTGAAATCTGGTGCGCTGTGGACCAGTGACTTGAGGGAAGTCCTCTCTCTGTTTTGCTCCCTATCTCTCTTTCTATCTCTGCGTCTCACGGACAGACCACCACCTCTCTGTATCTCTCGCTCTCCCTCTCTCTCCCCTCTCTGTCTCTTTCTCTCTCTCTCTTTCTCTCCCCCCTCTCTGTATCACTGTCTCCCTCTCTCTGTCCCCCTCTCTGTCTCTTTATCTCTCTCTCTCTCTCTCAGCCCTGTCAGCCCAGGCTTTGCGCGTTCCCACTGATCTCTCTGAATCCGTTCGTCCGTGAAGATTACCAAGCTCCTCTCAATTGTTGGCCATGGCGAGAGAAAGCGCAACTGACAACAATGCAGAGGCGCATGTAAGTGCCAGAGTAATTACACACAGACAAACACACACACACACACACACACACACGCGCGTGCAAAAGTTCCCTCCTTCCCCAGTTTCTATGCCCCAAGGGAGACCAGGCAATTAGTGTTCTATTCACAATGATGGGTGTCAAGAAAGACTGAGTGAGAGAGGAGAGAGGGACAGAGAGTGCTGTGCTGGTGGACAGGGCAGGGCAGGTGTTATCACCCAGAGAGGGCTTTATGTTGAGAGGTATGGATGCTCTCTACTGAAGAGAGCCTGCTGCACTCTAAACAGATGGAAGGGGTGGACCACTGGACCCTCTCCCCAACAGTAGCCCCCACCCCCCAACACGCACACACAAACACTCACACATACACACTACCCCTCCCCCTCCCCCAGACGGATTGGAAAAGCCCATTAGTCCTGGGTAATATGGGCTACAGCCGTAGCTCAACAAAGCACAGAGAAAAGGGGTTTTTAATCTCATTTTGAAATGAAATTATGGTTTGAGCTATGATTGACAGATCCCACACCTCATTGGTGTGAAGTAAATGGGCGTGGTGAAGACAGGGAGGGGTCTCTCCTGCATTTCACAGTGCGATCACGGATGGCAGTGTTTCGATGAAGAAGATAACTCTGCTTGGCAGGTCATTACTGTATCCCTGTAGGGCGTGTGTGTGTGAGAGTGTGTGTGTGAACGTGTGTGTGTGTGTGTGTGTGTGTGTGTGTGTGTGTGTGTGTGTGTGTGTGTGTGTGTGTGTGTGTGTGTGTGTGTGTGGATGTGTGTGTGTGTGTGTGTGTGTGTGTGTGCGTGTGTGTGTGTGTGTGTGTGTGTGTGTGGATGTGTGTGTGTGTGTGTGTGTGTAGGGGGGGGGGGGGGTCGTTGTGGGTGTGTCAGCACCATACCCTAAATACATAAAGATCCAGTAGTCTCTTACTGTAATCTGTGTATAAAAATTAGACTGAAGATGAAATCATCATTTACAATATGTAGATTCCTTTTGTTGATATGATATAATTAAATTAATATATAATATAAATGAATGTGCTGCACCTAAAACACTACGTTCACACTGAATACCAGAGAATATGTTCAGAATGAATTTACATTCAATACTAAATGGCCTGTTATTTTGTTGCATGTAACTTTCTAGCACCACCCTATTGTTGGCAGATAAGGGCTGAAAGAGCATGAGTGTGAAAGACAAGATGGAGAGAGTGGGAGATCAAATGCAATCATGCATATACAGTATGTGTGTGTGAGTGTGTATGTGTGTGTGTGTGTGTGTGTGTGTGAGAGAAAGAGGGAGACAGAGAGAGAGAGAAGAAGAGGAGAAACCACTGGCTGTGAGAGACCGTGTGACACTGAGACACCTAGAGAGGGAGACACATACAGCACATTGGCTAACTCAGTGGTATTTCCTGCACATGTGTGTGGGTAAACCAAAACATTTTTATCTGCAATATTGATAAATGGACTCTATAAGAGTGTGTGATTGTGTTTGAGTGAGGAGTAACATGTGTGTTTGAGTGAAGAGTAACATGTGTGTTTGTGTGTGTTTGAGTGAAGAGTAACATGTGTGTTTGTGTGTGTTTGAGTGAGGAGTTACATGTGTGTTTGAGTGATGAATTGTACAGAGCACAGGCGCAGCTGGCAGACACATCCTCAGTGCATACAGCAGCCCTTAGAACCTAGCAACAGAGCAGTCCAGAGAGGAGCGCGGCTGAGATGCCATGATTGGATACAGACAGCGGGATGCATTAACTATGCAACAGCTGCATTACACAAGGCAAGGAGAAGAAGAAGAAGAAGAAGAAGAAGAAAAAGAAGAAGAAGAATGATGATGATAGTGATGGTGATGATGATGATGATGGTAAAGAAGAATAAGAAGAATGATGATACTGAAGAAGAAGAAAAGGATGTAGGGGCAAGGCTCCGCTCACACTAGAGACTATGGGGGATGGGATGAAACCTTGAGCTAGACTTACAGCAGTCCTGCATGCATGGTGCAGACATTAGACCTGCTGTAAAACAGTTGTGGTGAACTGGCCTGTGGGGTGTCAGCAGAAGGGTTAATTGTAACTACAGGGGTTAGGTGACACTAGACGGGTTATGTGACGGATGTCATGTATGACCATGCAGGTCCAAAAGCAGTCTAGATTCTTATATTCTCAGTTTTCTCTGATGGATCCCATTGATCAACTTTCATATGGTATAAAGAATGCGGTGATTTCCCACTAATAAAACATTTGAAGACATTATTCCTCATCACCATAACCATTAAGAACATATTTGCATATTACATTGTCACATTGTCTCTTTTCTTCCCCTCCTAGTCTAGACGGTCTCCGCCGTGGGATGCTGCTGTAGTCTCTCCTCCTGATCTACCCTCTGCCTACACTTATCACTTATCATGTAATTTATTAATTGTACCCCACTCATGATACATCTACATACTCTGTGTCAACCTATTTACCCACAATGTAAATCATTGCCACCATGAACCTAGTTTTCAGTTTCATTGCTCTACTTACCCTAATAGTAACCTCACAAGCACACTCTATAACCACTTCGCTGTTTTACAATAATTGAATGCTCTCGCTCCATCATATCCACTTTGTATGTATCATGTATATACTTTTTTGTTTGTATGTATCATGTATATACTTTTTTGTTTGTATGTATCATGTATATACTTTTCTGTTTGTATGTATTGTGTACATTTGCCACATGCGTGCTAGCATGCTCATCCTGATATGAGTATGAATTCATCTTCCATGTTTCTGTTTGCAAGCCCCTCCTCCCTTCTATCTTTACCTCTCTACCCAGCCAGCTTCAAGCATGCGGATCCTCCCCTTTTGAATAGAGGTTCTGCTCAAGGTTTCTTCCTGTTCCTACCAACACTTCTATAAGAACAGAGAAATAGATCCTTCAAAAAGCATTAATATCTATGCTAGTGTATGTATATTGTAAGGAGAGATTAACCCAGTGCTGACATTGTATGCAGACAAGATCTTACAGAACCCCAAGGAATCCCCACCAGTTCTGAAAAGTAAACTATTTATTTATGTTTGTGTGTGAATTACAACACAGAAGTGGATTTCATTTCATTACTGCATAAGATGTTACACAGGCTCATTCCATCACACCATTAGTGGACAAACATTCATAATGTCAGCTGTATCTAGATGACAATGATAAAAATAGATTTATGATGTTATGCAAATAAATTCTAGTCACTAACAGTAACCATCGATAGCCACAATACTATGTATGCAACCTACCAAAACTACTTATGGGAGTTGCTTTCTTATTAATGACTAATGGCACTTGCTGAAACATAAATTGGACATGGTTTACGAAGGGGAAATCTGCGTGTCGTGTTCCAAGTCATTCATCTGTGTGCACTGGGCCATTCTGCTCTGAATGCAATGGCTATTGATCCACGCTTCTGCACCCTGGCAAGGCCTCCAACCACCCACCCATTCACCCCCCGAGAACCCAAATACAATAGATCAAGCAGCTATATTAAATGACGCTCTGTCTTTTTTCAATACTTAATATACAACCAGTCAAAAATCCATCTGCCAGGGTTTCAGTTACACAGAAAGTAATGGCTGTGGCTTTTCATTTCTTGAAATGCAAAACATGCTTGTACCAGAGATGGGGAGTCCTTTGGGGAATGAATCAGACCCAGATGTAAACACACACACACTCACACACACACACACACACACACACAAACACATACACACACAGAGACATTCAAACAAATGATGGCCCTACTAATTGCTAATGTTAAAACAAAACTAATAGCTCTACCATGACAACCTGCCACTCTGCTGCTGATTGGTTGAGATGTGTGAGTGTGAGGTAGCGCTGCTCTGCTAATGGCGCTGCCAAGTCTACATTGTCCACTGCATCTACAAGGGCTAAACCTTTACGAGAGGCTCCCATTAACTCATAGTCACAACAAGCAGTCAGCATTCAGATAAAAACATTAGGCAAAGCTCTTCATTATTTTGTTTGTTAATGTTTGTAGTGTGGTTGTGTAGAGTGGTAGCAAAATCATAAACGGTCATCAAGGCTTCTGACATTTGGTGCTGACTGGTGGCTGTCTTTATTGCAGGGGAAATTATGTCTTCATGCTGGTTTTGGCATCTACTAAAGTAAATTAAGGAAACAATAACAACAACATGTAGTCTAAACTATGCATGCACATAATGAATAAGGACCCGCACGCGCACACACAGGCAGGCAGGCATGTGATTACTAACTAAACTTCATTCTGCATTATTAAACAATGTACTCCTAGATAATTTATCTACTGACATGATTTTCATTTTTAAACGAGGGCAGACTAAAGTGCCCGTGTGCAGGGTTCCTAAACAGGGGAATACCGCACACTGGACAGTTGGACAGAGCTTCTTTTGGAATTAGTTCATGACAGTCATAAGGAGAAAAGCCTGCTTGCCTGCTACAAAATTATTTCCAATACAGCAGAGAATGCTGAGAATCAACCAAATAGTGTGTACAGACATGTGTGTCTCTGGTTATGTGTGTGTGTGTGTGTGTGTGTGTGTGTGTGTGTGTGTGTGTGTGTGTGTGTGTGTGTGTGTGTGTGTGTGTGTGTGTGTGTGTGTGTGTGTGTGTGTGTGTGTGTGTGTGTGTGTGAGAGAGAGAGCGAGAGCGAGAGAGAATGGTAGAGAGAGCTAAGATATCTAAATTTGAACAGGCAGTCACATTTTACCATGCAAAAAGAATGGTTAGAAAAATAAGGGCCAGGGTGTGTTTGATTGTTTCACTGTGCTCTGATCATAACCTGTAGAGACAACAAATCACCCATCTTTTGTCCACCATCAACAGATAGCAGTCTGTTCCTTCTGACTTCTCTGGACGTGTGTCATGAGATGCGTTCCACTGGAGACATGAGAGAAAGGCGCCTCTGTCACACCTCATGCCATCCATGTGCTCACACAGGCAGCAGCTCCCACCGGGTCGTGTCAGCGTCCCAGAGCCTTGCCTACACAAATCAAAGTGAAAGGAGAACCGCAACCCCCCATGGATCTCCGCTGCTCAGGCCAGGCAGCCAATGAGAGAGCGGCACTCAGAGGAGCAGCAAAGTGACAGAACTGGGCCTGCACATACATTATAGAGGGCAGAGAGGCGCACTGCCTACAGTCCCCCCCCCCCCCCCCCCCCCCCCCCTCTGGAGCAACCGGCCAGGAGGCGTCTCTTTCAGTCACTCAGTCACTACCCACCCAAATGCACTGGGGTTCCACTCTACAGGTTTGACATTCAAATAGATATGGCAGGAAGCTGATGGGACACAGCAGGGTCTGCTTGCGAGGTCCATGGCTTTGAAGTGTATGGATAAAGGGTTGGTGGTGACTAGGCCGGCTTCTTAGACTCATCACTGCGGCTCATTTTCTAAACAAAGAAATATTCTTATCATGCCGCCGAGTGGCAGTTTCCAGGCCAAACCACAAATCAGATCCATTTGTAGCCACTAAACGCCCAGATGTCCGTAGAATGTTAAATAAAATCACCAAAAACAGTTTCCTTTTCGTTATTTCAATGACCGAATGAATTCAACTCCATCCAGTACATGAATTATACACCACACCGGGGGCAGAATCACACTGAATGCATTTAGTAGAGCAGCTAATGCACAGTTATGATGACGGCCCCTCTGCATCATACAGTATGCCCTACTTTAAGGGCTAGCAGCTGAAACCGTATACTCTCTGGATATTAATTAGACCTGCTTGAGCTCACCTCCGTCCAATAGTGCTTGAAGCAGCTTTATTTCTTCGCATCACCTGAAACCCCCTTAATCCTACATCTTCCATTCTGAGCAGATCAATTTTCACCCTTTTCACTGCCACACACAAACTCACAGACACGCGTACACAAACACACACACACACACTCAAAGTCTGAGCAAAACAATTATCGGCCAATCAGGATGAGTTGGTGTGGTGAGGTTTGAAGAGAGCAGCCTTGAGTGAGGTGTGCTGGTGGCTATTTCTCTTCGCTCTAGAGAGCAGGGTGAGATCGAGCTCCAGCTGAGCACAACAGTAATTATCAACAACGATCACAGGCTAACTCAATACAGTCTCCCCACACCCTCGGTGCTGAAACATGGAGGCTTTCTGCAACTCATCTGCATTTTCCAGGTATATCTGGCTTCTTCAAGCAACACATTTTTGTGTATGTGTAAATGTGAATATGCCCCTGATTACTGTTGATTAAAAGATTTTCGAAAAAGGTTTCGAGACCAGGTCTCTGACAAGGCTGAGCCCGAATGTGACGACAAACACCAGAAGGAGCAATATCTGCATACGGACCCACCTAACCTTAACATGGATTTACCATAGCAAACTGAAGTCTGTCTGACTGATGTACGCTTGTATCTGAGGCTGACGCCTCAGTCCTCCCTCACTTTCAAATAACAATGGTAACACCCAATGAGAGGCAGCAGAGTTCATGACCTTGGATGTGAGTAAACATTCATCATCTCTGAGCCCACATTAACACCCTAGCCATGACCGTCTAGCTCCCATCTGAGGAAGCTGCTGATCAGTCTGCTAATTACCCAGCACAGACATCAGTGGTGCTGCCAACTCTCCTCTGACTGAGCTGTGGTTGTGTTCTCATTCCCAGTTTACAAGCATTATTTTCTGACGAGTGGATCTGTGCTTCGTCAGAGCTGGACTGAGGGCTTCCTCGCTTGTCCATGCTGTAGAGGAGGCTACAGGGCTTGCGACTGGCACGGACGTGAGTCATGCACGGCTGAAGCACTGTCTATGTAGAAGAAAGGATGTGCCCTTGGCTGTGTCTACCCTTTTATCTTGGTCCCTATTTCAGTGGGGTTTTCTTTTGCACGATTACATCTCATTATACTCCCACAACATTTCAAACGAGGAAGCATTATACATGTCCAGGGGCTCTTTTGCCTTTTTTTAGACGAAAATCATTCTGCTGACAAAGAAGAGAGTTATGAGTTACCTACATGACAAACTTCTCCCCAAAATGACCCACTACTTATATCCCTGACAGCTTCTACCAAATCAATTAGTTTACAACGCAGATAAACCCAGAATTAACTGATAAACTGGGAATTAGCTTCCATATCATAACCGACACAATGCTTTTCATCCTCTGTGCAGCTGGTAGGGGAGGAGGGAGGCACAGAGACATGGGACAGCACGGACGCTAATGTGTATTTATATGGCCGCTGCCACTTCCACTAATCACCCGTACCGGGCAGTTATAGCCCAGCGAATGGGAACCTTTTCAGCTCTCTATTGTGAGCCGAGCCTGAGATTAATATCCATATCTGAAATGGGAAAAAAAGGGAACCGCTGCCTCCAGCGGGCTCAAGCGCTGCATCAGCACCGGCGCTGTGCAAAGTGGAGGATGATTGATGTGGTGTTGCTCTCTGTACTGTATATATGTATGTATGCAGGGTGCTGTGCAAGGTGGACGATTGATGTGGTGTTGCTCTCTGTACTGTATATATCAGGGGCGGCTCTTCCATAAGGGCGATTGGGGCGACGCACTGCCTATGGGTAAAGGGAGAAAAAAGAAATGTAAAATCCTGATGTATAAATTCAATTTCCTTCTAAATCGCTTTGGATTAATCCATCTGCTAAACGACTAAATGTAAATGTCATATTTTTTTCTGTCGGATTCTACCTCTAGACCAGGGGTGCCCAAATTCTTTCTTGTCAGGGGCCAAATATTAATCGGAGTGGAGGGCCGCGGGCCAAAACCAGAGTTTCATGTTAGGTCATGTCCCATTATATTGAAATGTATTGCATATGTGTACCCAATTAACATTACCTTTAATGTACATACCTGCAAACTCAGAAGGGCTAAAAAAAGGTGACAAACCAAGCCCTGCCTGTAGGGGGGTCTGGGGGTATCCCCCCCAGATTTTTTTGTTATTTTAACATGTAAATTAAGCATTCTGGTATACTCCAAGACGAAAATAATGGGGAAAGATAACATTTGCTTCAGGTAAAAAAAGAAACATTTATTAACATATCATACTAATTTTATGTAATCTATTAGTATACACAGGGAAGATAGGTAGGGGACTTCTATAATGGCCAATCAACTAACAGCAAGTTAAAGGCTAATAAACATGATTGCAGGCAACAAGAGTGACTGCTGATGTTTCGATGGAAATACTCCCATTATTTTCTATTTGTATCCGTCAAAAGAGAAAGATATAACAGTTACGTGTAAGCTGTGCCGTGGAAACAAGCGCCGTGACAGCACTTGACTCCAAAGGCTACCTCCACAAACATTTGTTAAGCTAACACGAGCAGGTGAAACTTGTAGCAAGAGAGCGTCATGCCTTGACCTCAACTGAAGGACAGACTGCCCCAACTCAGATAGAGAGAGAGAGCTTGCACATTGACTACTGGTTGATTTCATATTTCATATCAACATTCTTTACACAAACATAAGTAAGGTACTTACAGTTGGCAGTTGCTAAACTCGTGTTGACATGTGTGAATTTGAACTCATGAATATGAACTTGTTCTACCTTTTCCCATTATAGGCCTACATGTAAGTTGAGAAGACTATAACATCAGCTAGATAACTAGCTATCATTTCATGCAAACGGAGCTCTTCCATTTAAATCGTTTAAGGTTAAGGTAAAAGCTAGCTAGTTAGCTAGCATAGCAACAAGATAACCATAGATATGGATCTGTATTGACAAAAGGTCAATAGCGCCCCCCTTGACCCATCTGAAACAATGTTAAAACTGTGGCCAAGCAGTGAACTGCAACCAGTCTTAGTTAAATATGACGTTGAAACAGAGACCCTGTTAAAAATGGGTTAAAATGCTGTCTAACGAATGACGTTCTAACTATAATTCTGACCGGAGCGCGGGCCAAAATAAATCCAGCACGTGCCACATTTGGCCCGCGGGCCCCAAATTGGGCAGCCCTGCTCTAGACTGTCTGATATGCCTTTGAATGTAATTGTCCAATCAGGTAACAGCCAGGCAGTCAAGGCAAAAGTCGTGCTTCAAATTGCCCCGCCCCTTCGGGCCGATTTGGGCCAAAGTGAATTTCACCCCAGACCTCTCACATTGACTCCCATGTTAAATCCATTTTTTTCACAAAACAGAGCTCTCAATGCATTCTCTATGGCTTCCGGTAGGGCTCGCCCCTCCATGTCGTGTCATAAGTAATGGACGTAAAAGCCTATGGTAAAAGCCAATAAGGACGTCACACAGCTTCGACAGAGGCATATCAAGATGGCTACCGGATGGCAGTCCTCTACCGGATGGTAGTTGCGCAAATCGTGCATGCTCAAACACAAACGGTTTACAGCAGAAGGCTCAGCATCAACTTTTGGGGCTTGTTTTAAACGCATAATGTGGGTTTATTTAACGTTATATTGAATAATATTGTAAACGGTTAACAGCATAAGGCTCAACGTCAACATATGGGGGCTGTCTTAACGCATAATGTGGGTATATTTAATGTAATATTGAATTAGGTTGTGAATGGTTTACAGCATAAGGCTCAACGTCAACATATGGGGGCTGTCTTAACGCATAATGTGGGTATATTTAATGTAATATTGAATTATGTTGTGAACGGTTTACAGCATAAGGCTCAACGTCAACATATGAGGGTTGTCTTCACGTATAATGTGGGTATATTTAACGTAATATTTAATTATGTTGTAAACGGTTTACAGCATAAGGCTCAACTTCAACATCTTGGGGTTGTTTTCACGCTTTATGCGGGTGTATTTAATGTAATATTTAATTATGCAGACGACAGTGTCGCAAAGTGACGCATGCGCGATGTGCGCGACTACTAGGGGTGGGAATCTCTTGGCACCTCACGATTCGATTCGAAATCGATTCAGAGGTCAACGATTCGATTTAAAATCGATTATCGATTATCGATTTAAAATCGATTTTGTAATTAAAAAAAAAAATTGTTTTTTTTTTTTTTTTTTTTTACACATCCATTTTATGTTGAAATGCAAGCTGCATCGACTATTGCATTGCTCATAGAAAGTCAAAATTGTGACCATTAAAAGCTTTTACTCTAATAAAGCAAATAGCGAAGGTAATTCATCGGTTGATTTTCTTCAATTTAGACTCTGAGTTGCAAATTCAAATGATTCAATAGTCAAAATGCATCGATAATCGTTTTATCGGTTTCGAATTGATATTCGATAATCAATCGATAATTGCATTTCAACATGAAATGGATGTGTAAAAAAAACGATTATCAATTTTAAACCGATAAAACGATTATCAATCCATTTCGACTTTTAAAACATTTGAGTTTGCTACTTAGAGTCTTTGCTACACTTCCTACTTTGTGTTTGATAATTAAAGAAAATCAACAGATGAATTACCTTCTCTATTTTTTATGAGAGAAAAAGCTTTTCCTTGTCACAATTTTGACTTACTATGAACAATCCAATAATCGATGCAGCTTGCATTTCAACATAAAATGGATGTGTAAAAAAAAAAAAAAAAAAAAATGTTTTTTTTTTTTTTTTTTTAAATTACAAAATCGATTATGAACTTTTCTGAATCGAGACAGAATCGTTTTAGAGAGAATCGATTAAAATCGAATAATCGATTTTCCCCCCCACCCCTAGCGACTACCATTGGGTAGCGATTGATCTGATCTGCGCATGAGCGACTACCATCCGGTAGAGGACAACCATCTGGTAGTGACAATGGCACCTGTTCAGTACAACAACTCCATCCGCTCTTTGACAGAAACTTCTTTTTAGTCAGCGTACTAATGAAGATAAATTGACCAAAAAAACTATTAGGACTTCAACAGGTTCCTACAAATGGAGGGAAATTGGAACGAAAGAAAATTGCGGTCGTGAAGTGGCTTATGCGGTCTGTATTTCTATATACCACTGTCACTTATAGGTTTCACAGTAACTATGAATTATTTTTTATGTGATGACTTATTTTGCTTTTGTAAGCCAATACTTTCAAGATCAGTCAGTTGCTTATGAAGGCTCCTGAATGTAACTTTCCTCCATAGCGGTCCACCTGTAACTTGCTACTCTAGCTATGTAGAAAGAGGGGAAATATTACTGTTGGTTGCTAGCCTGGTGACACCAGCCTACGTATTTCCGCCTGAATTGATTTCAAGCTCATACTCAGTCTGGCCCAGCCCCATTGACAATCGTTTCCAGAACTCAAAATTTTGCTGGACCAATCGGCGAACAGTTCAGAGCTGTGACGCAAAACTCGCCTTGCCGAGTTGCATGTAGTCCAGCTGAGTTTGTAGTTTAACAGTATAGCAAAAATGGCTACGGAGGAAGAGACACGAAAAGCTATCGGAGAAGTTGTCTCAACTCTCGAGAACATCAGAAAATTAAAAGGAGAACAAGAGTATTTTCTTGTAAGTTTTATGATTGGAAAGGACGTCGTAGCTCTTCTCCCAACTGGCTTTGGGAAGAGTTTAATCTACCGAATGCTTACTAAACGTTGCTGATTGGTTAAGGGAACTCCAATGATTTTAAACCTCAAGATAAGCACCCGCCCATCTCGGAAACCAAAATGCATTGGGTTGGCCCAGACTGACTGACGGAATAAAATGGAGTCACAGTCTGGTAACGGCCAGGCTAGTTGGTTGCTGCCAATAGTGGACAAAAAGGTATTGCTGATGAGTAAATCGACTAACTTAATGTAACTACTGAATGAGTTGCCTTAATCATTATCAAAAAAATTGCCCCCCCTGAGAATTTTTTCAGGAGCCGCCACTGTATACATGTATGTATGGTATATATGTATGTATTCAGGGCAGTGTGCAAGGTGGAGGATGATTGATGTGGTGTTGCTCTATATGCTGTATGTATGTATGTATGCAGGACAGCGCTCAGAGACGGCACTTGTCTTAGCCTGGAAGCAGCATGTGACTAAAAAAGATGATCCAGGTTTTTTAGTACACGGTGGAGAGGAGACTGGCCATGCCCCTATCCAGCTTGGTTTAAAGATACTCTATGCATGTAGTTGTTTTTCTTTGAAATGGACCTAAAACATTATTTATTTATTTTTTGGTTGTGTGCATGTTTCCCCAAAGGCTTTTGGGAGCCATTCTGATTGAACACCACAGGCTGGTGACAGAGATATTGCACTCTGAAGTTTCTCTGTGGGCCTGTGTTTAGCCAATGAGCAGCTAAGAATGGGGGATTTGGCCGCCAGTATGTCAGTGGAAAATGATAACGTTGTTGATGGGTTAGGCAGGGAAGGAAGTAAGAGGAAAGGTAGGAACAGATCTTTGGTTACCACTGGTAATATCATCAGCTATTGCACAGTGTAGCTTCAATTATTGACTGACTGTTAAGTTTTTAGAAAATATGCATGACAGTAGAACTGATAAAAGAGGGGTTCGTTTGTTGGCTGGGAAATACAAAATAGAGAGAGAGAGAGACAGAAATGAGACAAACAGACACGGACAGAGTTTCAGTTTTGACAACAGTTCTCTCTCTTGAAACATGTCCAGGAACTGCAGTGAATCTAATTCAAGGCTCATTTCTTTAGGACTGTCAGCATCGACACTGCTATGCTAGAGTCCGGTCGCCATGGGAAACGGCCTTTTGCATTTCCATTTACTGCGAGGGCAATAGACATCTTTTATCTGCAGTGACATCCACCGGGCACTGAATGAACAGATCTCTTTCAGCCAAGTTATGAGTCCACTGGCAAAATAAATGGGCAATCTTGTTGTGAGTTGATCAAAACGGCACACACTGATGCAGCCTGTACTGCAATACCTCTCACTGTATCCTCCTAATAATCAGTGACTGAGTTGTATGGTAAATGAAAAAATAATGGAAATGCTGATACCTCTATTGGGTTAGTATAGATTTAATGACAGAGCTCTACATGGCATAAGTGCATTTGTGTTGCTTTAAGCGTAAGAGGGGTGCTCTGGCATTCCCCTGCTGGGAGAGGCTCAGTGTTAAAGTGAGGAGAATTAAGTCACGTGTCACTGACCCATTGCTGTCGACAGCCATCATAATCATTCAGCTCGCTAATGTGATTCCCACAAATGTCTAATGGTACAGTTCAATCTTCTTCTTTTTCCAAAGGCCTCTTCTACTCTCTGTCATCCCTGGTCTCACACTCTCACATTACGTTTAAGGCTCAGCTGCAGATGCCAAAGGAAGGCAAAGAAGGCTGGCCCATAGACGAAAATGTCTGATATTTTTTGCTCTACTGTCTCCTCCTCTTCTCCAGTCTGCCTGCAAGCAAAGCATACTCCAAGGATTCCCTTGATGTTTAAAACAGCTCTCAAAAAAGCAGGATTAAAAATTCATTCACTCTTTCCCCTTTTTTCTCCTTCTTTAAAAAGAAAAATAATGAAAAAAATCTCATGCGCCCCTCCCCCTCTTCGCTCTTCTCCAGTCCTCCATTTTTGGGGGATCCTGGAGAACTGATGGAAATGCTGTGTCTGTGTCTGCTACGCAGAGAAGATACAGGCTGAAGCACAAGGCGAGCGCACATGCACATAAATGTCCAGTTATGTTTTATTTATCCACCGGCGCTATCACCATGCACACACAACCTGTATCACCACAGCATGTATAGAAACAAGGTAATATATGATAATGTAATAACTTCAGACTGGATGAGGTCTGCTTTTTATTCTTCCCATAAATCTTTAAGTCATTCCCCCCTCCGGCAGGTTAATGAAGGCCCATAGAGCACAAGCCTGACCCCAGAGATAAGGTCAACCCTTGAACCTGGTGCTGTTGGAATTAAACCACACCTTTCTCGCTCTCACTCCTCTTTTAGCAATTTACTCCTTATCAATCTTAAATTTGTCGTTTACTTAATATGTCTATGCAATAGTTATTTGTGTTTGTGTTTGTATGTGGTGTGTGTGTGGGTGTGCATGTGTGTCTGTGTGTGTGTGTGTGTGTGTGTGTCTGTGTTTGTGTGTGAGTGTGTGTGTCTGTGTGTGAGTGTGGGCTGGTGGGAGCTACTTCAATGCACCTTTCATGCAGACTTACGTTGTACATTGGGCCATTATGACGGCATGTGTGTGTGTGTGTGTGTGTGTGTGTGTGTGTGTGTGTGTGTGTGTGTGTGTGTGTGTGTTTTCTCGGAGGCACATCTGTGAAATTATTTTAGGAGTGGGCTCACAGGAACAGGCTCCAGAGCTGACTCTTTTTTGGGGGGGGCCTGTGGAGGCACGTGTGAGCACCTTCTTCTCCCCCCTCCCCTCCCTTCCCTTCCGCTCCCCTCCCCTCCTCTCCCGCCCTGGCTGCCCCCCTCGTCTCCATTCAAATGAGCTCCAGAGGGGCTGCGGTTCGCTGCAAATGCACCATTACATGAAAGGAATGAGTCCCTTAACGGAACTTACAGAGCTACGGCTGTGCAGGCATCGCATTCAAGATGTGAGAGAGACTGCAGACTAGCAACCTTCTGATTACCAAACAACTTCTCTACTTCCTGTACCACTGTCACCCTGTCAAGGGTAACAGAGAGAGAGAGAGCGGGAGAGAGCAACAGAGAAAGAGAGTAACAGAGAGAGACAGAAAGAGAGAGAATGAGCAACTGAGAGAGAGAGAGAGCAATAGAGAGCTGAAGGTAGAAGGCAACAGCAAGACATAAAAAGAGTGTGTACAAACTGGAGCTCTGAGTGCCTTATTTATAGACAGACACCTAGCCTGGCTGTCTGTCTGTTGTGCCTTTTCAAGGCTTCATATCACAGGCTGATGTCACAGGGCTTAAGCCCGCGGAGGGGTTCACAGGACTGATGTTTATGCATGCGCCACTGGGCAACGCAGCAGTACACGCTATAATTCCTGACAATACAGCACACAAGAAAATGTGATGACATCTACATTTGGACCACACAATGAATAAGGGATTCCATGCCTCTCCAGCACAAGATTACTACTAGTTATGGCAAATGTCTCCTGGTGCCCACTGGTAACACATGTGACCTGAAGAGCGATTGTGCTGAAATAGGTTGTGAGTGTGTGCAAAGAGGAAGAGAGAGGAAGAGAGAGGAAGAGAGAGCGAGAGAGAGAGACAGTCTGACTATCTGAAGAACAATTGTATATTGAGACTGATTGTGAAGACGTCAACAATATACCTTTTCAAGGGATTCATAGAGGTCATGACAATATATGTCCTCCTACAAATGTATATAAAAACCTCATATGAAACTATGGACCCACGCTGCGTTGACAAATCAACAGAAATGATTGCCTACTAGATGGCTGTGCTGGTAGGCCAAATTACATCACATGACTCTGTTATGTGTGGCATATTTGGAAAACAATTAAACATGAGCTAGCAGTACGGCTGATGAGGTGAGGTGCTGTTGCCAAAAAAGGACTCAATCGTGTGGCAGTGGCCGTGCACTGTCAGATATTTCTCAAAGCAAGGTAATCTGCAAACTTTATTGGACAACGGTGGGCACTTCTGGAGGTAATACGATTATTATTTTTAATCACCTTAAAAGGAAGCATCCGAACGAACATGCAGAAAGTGTTTCGGCCACACTTATCTGTATCTCACCAGGTCTTAAACATAAAACTGTTTCATTGACGCATTAGAACAGTCGAAAAAATATGACCATTCTATCCCATTCTGTCTACCTAGGGATATGATTCCGTTCAAAGCTGCGGACAGAGTAAAGGTTTAAGACACTGATGCAGACTTGTGTTATTTATGTAAGTCTGAAAGTGGTAACATTTGAAAAGTGCTCTTTTGTATCGTTTACATTTTACTACGCCTTTTTTTAGTTTACATTTATTTAATGGTTATGTTAAATATCTATTGACATCTTATTACAAATTTGTTTAATATTTTAAATACATTTTAAGTTAGATTTTCATGACCATTTTGAAAAAAGTGTATTTAATGCAGTGGCGGTCCGTCAGGGCCTTCAAGGCCTTCTCTGCTGGCCTAAACATCATCAGAAAATAAATGTAATAAAATAAATTTAATTTTAATATTTTCTTTTCATAAATATGTATTAAATGATTCCCCATAGTCCATTATCTTCATTTCATGCTTCCAGCGTTGTTCATTTATGTTAGAGTTTTCATCCAATCATATTTCCGCTATCATGTGTTGCCACGCTCCTTGAAATCTTCCCAGAGAACAGAAATCTTCCCTGAGGCCTTCAGAATTCACATTGAAGGCCCGTGTACATCTGATTGGCTATCACAACTTGCTGTTTCAGTTCATTTAAGTTGAATGAACTGAAACAGACAGTTGTGACAACCAATCAGATTTCGAGTTGGCGACACTGGGCCTTCTAGAAGGCCCGGAAGATTTCTTTCCTCGTGTTGAACGTGACACGTAAACGTCCTTTGATTGGATACTGAGGCAGACCGGTGCAGTGCTTCAGTGCTCAGTTTAGCTGGCTAAAACGACGTACATCGGTTTCAATGCTTATTCTTCTAGTTGTTTCAATTGGTAAGACTAAATATAATTACATTAACCAACTCAAATAAATTAGTTTACACAAACTTGATAATTCCAGTTTTTGATACAATTACAACGCCATTTTCAAGACGGAACTTTCAAGAAAAACTGGATATCGTGAGGATGGGAAGTTTAATGAAACTGCTTTGCAGGTGGGACAATGCGATGTTACTTGTTAAACTTGTTAAACCTCACATTGAGTCACATAGGCTACTTTTGGTGGACTTAATAAAACTTTGTAGACTAATCCCTGAAAATCGCCTTTTATTTTTAAGTTGTGACAGTAATATCCAAGCGATCATATAACTTAGAGTTTACTACTCTTAATGTATTGTTAATACGGGTGTATTGATTTGAAATGCTCCGGAAATATTAATAAAGTCTGTTGTACTCGACTATGTTAAGGTGATGCAATGCTCACTTATACTGCCTTTCTGTATAAAATATACTGGTTCGAGAGCCATGGCGTCATAATGATGGTATTAGGAGGTGGATTCACTCAGTTTAACATCGTGTAGGACCTCGCTGAAGGCCTAGTCGTGAAATGCACGGACCGCCACTGATTTAATGTAATATTGTATTTGAAATGGTGCAGATAGCGAGTCTGTATATTACTGACAGTACATTTTAAAAATTGGGAAGAAAGATTCTAATTCAGATCACGGATCATGACTGTTTGTTAAAAAGATCATGATGTGTTTTTTTTTGGGCAGATCACCAATGCCTAAACCCTGGCACATTCAGGGATAGAAATCGACTCTGGTCACTGTGCCTTCAGCAAGAGCTATACAGTCCACACAGACATGCAAGCACACACACACACACACACACACACACACACACACACACACACACACACACACACACACACACACACACACTCAGAGAGGGAGAGAGAGACAGGGAGAGAGAGAGAGAGACAGGGAGAGAGAGAGAGAGAGACATGGTCACTTCCTAGCTCACCCTGAACAGGAGTTGAGGAATTAGCTCTGACTTACCACTTGCTCCCACTTCAATATTAGCTTGTATCCATGGCAACAAACTCTCATAGACTGCAGTGGCAAAGTTGCATGTGTGTTAGTTGGTGTTAGCATGTGTGTTAGTTGGTGTGTGTGTGTGCGCCTGTGTGTGTGTGTGTGTGTGTGGGGGGGGGGGGGGTGTTAAGGGAAGGAGGTTCTGATAACTGGACCCAAGCGTCACAATTTCTTTCTGCACACCTCTATAGCTTAATGCCCAGACATTCATGCAATTACTGAAAAGAAACTGTGTCCAACCCACCCCTGTAGATGCTCCATTGTTGATCTTGCCCTGTCTCGCTCCAACCCATCCCTTTCACCAGAGGCTGAACACACCCGTAAGACCACTGTAAAACTATCCACAGCAGCAGAGAAGAAACCCTTCATGAGGTGATTGCATTTGAGAGATCTAGGGGGATGGGATAGGGGGACGGGAGGTCAGCTGCAAAGGCTACCGCTGACGTGTCTGATGGGATCAGATCAGTGACTGGGCACCTACACAAGATCCTCCCTGATGCTATCCACTCTAAGCGCTGTTCTGACTTAAGAAGTGAACTGCTTCTAAACCTCACTGAACCAATCCCACGTACAAACTCATGACGAGTGAACACAGGTGCCAATCATGCTCTGACCAGTGTTGTGCATTGCATGTTTGATCAGTTCTCACACAATCACACACAAACAGAGATGGACAGGAAGACAAACACATCTGCACATACACACACACACACACACACACACACACACACACACACACACACACACACACACACACACACACAAACTCTGCCACAACTTATGAGGACACATTCACACACTATCTCATTTAAAATGTTTTTAAGTATCAGTTGCTAAACATCATACCATTTGAAAATTAAACTGTGTAACTGCCAAACATAATGGTTCTGCCATTAGCCTATGTACTATTCTTTATTATTCAGACTGAAACCAGATACCAGATTTGGCCACTCTCATACGAGTTTATCCTTTAGGGATGAGCTAATCTAATATCCTACATCCTTGATGTTCAATTTCATAAACCATTGGGGCTAAGATCTCTGCTAAGGTCAGTAGGTCATTTAAACAGGTATTCTTCTCATTCCTATTTAGTCAGCCAGATCATAAGCCTCATGTAATATTAAAGAATGAACACCAATCCTAAAAGACAACGTAAATATCTTCACACAAATACACAGAAAACAATATTACATTAATAATAATGTTTCCTTATATTAATAATTATATTTTACAAACCTTTTTCTCTCATGCACAGTTTTACAGTCTTGGGGCCTGATTTACTAATATGCGAGCGCTGCTTAATCTGCATTCGCAGATTAACGCACGGTGTTTTTGCGCATTTTCCGTAGTATTTATCAAGCCAGATCTGCGCTGGGCAAACTGTGCTTACTCCACCCTTTAAAGACCCTGATTTACTAACATTGATTTGCGAACGCATCTTAATCTGCACCTTTGCCAGGCGCACATTAACGCACTGTGTTTCCTCGCATTTTCCGTGATATTTATCAAGCCAGATACGCGCTGGGCAATAATTATTTAGCGCACCGTTAAAAGACTGGAGAACTTGCCAGCAAGTTACTAGCCTGGTGACACCAGCCTACGTATTTCCGCCTGAATTGATTTCAAGCTCATACTCAAAGACGGAAAGACGGAAAGACGGAATGAAATGGAGTCACAGGCTGGTAATGGCCAGGCTAGCAAGTTACTGCCACCATGGAGATTCGGGGAAGAAAAAACTAAGATTCAGCGAATAGATATAGAGAGATAGATATATTGGTTCACGTTCGCTCAATCACTGAACCTGATTCAATGGGTTATATTGTTGTTTTGCCCACCATCACCTACAGCGAGATGTTTAAAATAACACGATTATAAATAATATGCTATTGGTGGCATTAATGCATAAACTGTCTATTATAACAATATAGATGTGTACATGGCGAGATTAATACATTCTACAAGGGACATGCAGTTCACTACAATATATCCCCACTGAAACAAATACATTTACCAAGTAGCCAAAATCACCGTTGCTCAATCATGGATAGATGGCACTATTCCAGAAGATAAAACTGTGAAACCACGTAAGTAATGGTCATGTTGGCATCACATATGACCTGGACATTCATTGAATATGTGTGCTTTCTGTTTCAGTAAACGTGTTCGTGGATTGAAGGTGGGACTGTTTGCATGTGGGTGCGATCAATTTCTCCAATTACGTTCGGAAAGTTTAATTTCATATTTATGAATATATGAATTATACAAAAAA
Organism: Sprattus sprattus; assembly: GCF_963457725.1. Lineage (NCBI taxonomy): Eukaryota > Metazoa > Chordata > Actinopteri > Clupeiformes > Clupeidae > Sprattus > Sprattus sprattus. The sequence continues at coordinate 22,865,433 of NC_137923.1, forward strand.
AAAAAAAATATTTCTGTTCTCTGTCTCTGTCTCTGTCTCTGTCGTCGCCTTGCTGCTGCCATATCAACGTTTACAGACTCAGTGGAAATGCGCTTCCTGGTTAAGACGTGCTTTTATGAGGCGGAGAATTACCCTGCAAATCAGAGATGTGCGCTCGCCAGGCAGTTTAGTAAATACGACGCAATACATCATTAGGCGCACTCCTCCCATTAAATAGCGCTTCACGCCTACGTTACCACCCACGTTTCGGAACCATCCCACCTGTTTGCGGGTACACACCCTCAAAGCGTTAATATGCGACTCTACTCAAATGTGCCCCCTTAGTAAATACCGTTTTATGTTTACGACCGCTATTTTACGCCAGAAATTGGCGCAATCCTGTTAGTAAATCAGGCCCTTGGTTGTCAGTAGTGAAAAGGGCTGGAATATTTCAGGAATGCGTCTACACATGTCAAATAGGCAGACAGCATGTGTAAATGACTAAGACTTGACAAATCTTTGATTTGGTTCCCATGTCTGCATTGTTGTGCACTGCACTCTACTGTTTAGTTAAAAAGTTTAAAAGTTAGTTAAAAGAAAACTTAATTTTGTCTTAGAGCCAAGTATGGAAACATGTTATGACGGTGAAGATTCTTGCCCCTTAATTCTGATCAGTGTCATTGTTTTGTGTTGTGTTGTGTTGTGTTGTGTTGTTTTGTTTTGTTAATTCTCAGTCCAGTGGTTTATTTAAAACTCCAATACTGAAACACAATAGAGATGATTGTTGTCATACTCATACCTTTAGCTCCTTTACCTAGTTGTAGTCACACCCTGGCTCTGAATAGCCAAACCATGTAGGTGCAATTATATATATATATTTTTGAATGTCTTGATCCTATTAGAGTAAAGGCTTTTAAAAAACTAACCATGTGACTCCCTTTTATAGGAATGTGTGTCTAAGCCTTGCCCCCGCCCCTGAGAAATGAACGCACACATATGCATTCACACACACTCACACACAAACATACTCAGACAGACACATACACACACACACACACACACATACACACACACACACACACACACATATGTACACACTCTTCGTCCTTCTCTCTCTCACACCCACACACACACGCACACAGAAAGAGAGTGTGTGTGTTTGTTTGTTTGTGTGTGTGTGTGTGTGTGTGTGTGTGTGTGTCTGTCTGAGTATGTTTGGGAGTTATTGTGTATGTGTGCATATGTGTGTGTTATTTCTCCAACACAGACCTCAATCTGCAACGACCCCAGCTGTCCAAATCCCTTACGTCTACGGTAGCCATTGTACTGTAAGATGTGTGGGTCACCAGTTGCTTCACAGAGAGGGAATTCCACAGGGGATTTGGGCCCTCACACGGAGCCCAAGCACCAGGCAGCCCCTCTGCCAGAGTCAAGCAACCTTTTTTTAATTGGACCTGCACAGATCACAAGCAGCAGCAATCCGGCAGCATAGCGAAGCATTGTTCAGTCTTGTGAAAGAGCGATCAGGTCAGAGAGTGCTTTGGACTTTGCTACTTCAGTGCTATGCAATGAAATGCCCCATTGTGTTCCAGGTCTCTCACACAAGCTGTGGCTGTTCTTTGACAGAAAGAGAGGGCTTGTTAAGGAAATCATTCTGAGAGAATAAGTTAGTTAAACGCCCAGTAGGCAAAGATGATGGCTCAAGGGATGGGAACAGTGAGCTGAGCTCATGTCTGCTCTCTAAGAAATCCAAAATGAGTATCTAAAAAAAAGAAACCAAAAAAAGAGTTAAAAGTCCCTATAAGCACAAGCAAAACATTAGCATAACAGCCAGTCACAACTGCAATCTCTCAGAGCAGCTCTCGTGATTAGTTCACCAACAAACAGCCATTAAATACACAATAACAGGAGCAAGCCCTATGTGCTTCATCCATGCTTTCAGCAAACACTAAAACTGTTCTATCTCAGTCTGAATGGGTGAGCCCATCGACAAAAGGGGAGTGCTAAAGAGATTCTGAGTTATATGTCCAGCAGTCCAGAAGCTTAAGCACCTGGTTATGCATTCTGACTGGAGTGTTGGAGTCAACGGCCCCAACTCTGTGTAAGTGGTCCACACACTACACAAGTGGAACTATTCAACCCATTTATTGCTACAAGCTGGTATGAAGAGAGACTGAATGTGTGACTGCATGATGATGATTCATAAATACCCTCTCTGCCTGTCCTGTTCTATGAGCTTGGAGAGCTCCTGGATGGGGACTGGTGTGGCTTTGTACCATGACTGAAAGTGTGCGGTAGACACAGCAACTCTCTCGCTTACCGAGAGCTATGAATGGGGACAGAAAATATGAAGTACTTTGTAGAATCATTGTTTAGTGCTGATGGAAGTTAAACATTTGTCATTTCTTATGAACACAGAGTGACAGTATGTAATCTCAGCCATACGATAACTCTGTAGTACCATGTGTAACCAACCGAATCTGAAGCAAACAATGATACTAGACTTTCTCTCACCACAACCTCTGTGAAAGTCAAATAAGATCAAGGCTGCTTAGTCAAGAAAACAAAGCTAAGGATGCAAACACAGAAGTAGAAGAATAAGGATAAGAAAGGAGAAATACAGAACTGAGGGTGTTTAACAAAAAAAAAATGCTTTTTACAAGGCTGTTTATTATGGCTTTGGAAATCTAAAACGGCACAGGCCTACAGGAAGATGAGAGAAGGAAAACATGCAGGCTGCCAATACAGTCTGCTCCAGCCCTCATGCAGTTATTGAAATGTTGACCGTCATTCTATATGGGAAAAAGCATTGTAACGCCAACATCCACTCCCTCACCAGTTCCCTTTGGGAAATATGGGGTGGAACTAATAGGCTTGCCTGGCCTCATGTCCCACACAAGCAGTGATTGCTATTCCATACAACTTTTGTGCCAAGAGAGCTAATATTTCAAACTTCACCCGTGGCTTTTCACAGATCGCTGGCAGCCAATCGTGTGTAGAACTAGTGTGAGGATCCATGCCACTGTTTATGAGACCCTCTGGCAGATTGGGGGGGGGGGGGGGGGGAGAGAGAAATCAAATGATGCTCTGTACCAGTCCGTCTCATTCCACTCAGACCACATCCATGTCAGCTTCTTAGTCAGGGACAGGTGGACATTTTTTTTACCTGTGTCATCCACAGATTGTTGTGCATCACATGAGTGGCCAACATCAGCTTAATAACCAGATGGAAAGAGGATGGCGTTGCTGTCTCCCTCTCCCTCTCTCTCGCTCTCTCTCTCTCTCTCTCTTTCTCTCTCTCTCTTATTTGGTCGCGCAGTTTAGCATGACACACAAAGCTAGACAGTCACATAGGACTGAGCTCCTAGCTGCCAGTGGACTGGGAGCAAAGGCACAGCCAAACTCACGCAACAGAGAGTGGCGACATTTCAAATAAAAACACTGTGTCGCTTGTTGCCATTATCAAAGGCCCCATACACAAGAGGAGAATGTTTGGGGGAGGTTGAAAAAAGTGGTACATAATGTTGCTATTTATCCTTCATGTGACTGAGTGCATACATTAAAAGCTCAGGGAAAACAAAACCAGAGCGGGAGAAGAACAGGACTTGAATGAATAGCCATTTCAATAGTATCTGTTCTCTGATCAGAAGAAAGCTCCCATTTTTACAACGAAAAAAAAAAAAAAAAAAATTGCAATCAGTTATGACACAATACACAGCTCATGGTCCAGCACACATAATTTGACGCCCCTGTTACAATGCCTGTGAATGCAAGGATTATATTCGCTACAGCTGTGGTATGGAGAAAGTCCATCTGAAATTCAGAGGAAGCGGGGGGAATATTCCTGCACTGCTTATGCATGAAGTCTGTGCCAGGCAGCAGATGCTGCTAGCAGGCTCACTGTGTTTACTGAAGAATGCCTCTGCACCTGGTCACACTAGCCAACCGCTTGAAAAGGCCCAAGTGTATGGGGAACAATGCAAACTTGGGAGAATGATTTCCTGTAGCTCTGAGGCAGATGAGGTTGTTTCCTGCCATTCATGTGGCGTTTCCATGACAGCCCTCACTCTTTTCCTCCAACCTGTTTATTCTGTAGCAACCCAGAGCCAAAGAGCAGTGCAAAAAGTGTACACTGTGATTGTTGGCCAGGGGATAAAAAGAAACGGCACATCTTCCCACCTTACAGACATGTGGCACAATAGAGATAAGCTTAAATGATCCACTCGGGCGCTTTCCATTGGTTTTCTAGACTGGGGTGTTACATAAACAACGTCTTGAATTTAGGCTAAGTTTAAAAAACAATCAAGAAAGACTGGCAGTTGCCTGAATCAGGAAAGAGGACAAATGCAACATTGATGGCATTCAGTGTATCAACTGTTTGTAAAAACAATGAAAACAATGAGATGAGTAAAACTAACTAGAACAAGCTTTTTACAAGGTATTTAGCAGAACAGGGGTTAAATGGCAGAGGTCTGCTGAAAGTGTCTGCGTCTTACATACACAGTTGAAGCAAGTGCACTACCAGCACAATCCCATTATCCTCTTAGATGCCTATTTCATTATATAATAATAGCAGCATAAAAAGGTTGAAACAGGTTACAAACTAGAATTGTAATGTACTTGGACATTCTCCAGACAGTAGCTGCATGTGTGTCTATGTTAAAATGGCCAGGTGGAGAGACACTTTTTTGGTCCACTCCACAACTATTAATCAGAATAACAAAATTCCCTCTTTCTTTCTTTCTTTCTTTCTCTCTCTCTCTCTCTCCCGCTCTCTCTCTCTCTCTGCCTGTCTCTCAATCTATCAAGCATATAAGTAGTGACAAATCTTGTAAATCCTGCACACAAATTTGTCATTATTTTCTGACATACCTAATATGACATGCCCAGTAGGGTCTACAATATATGTTTTTCTATATTAAGAGTCAAAGCATCATCATCCCATAGTAACATTGCTTTTCCAAAGTTCAACAACGGCTGTTTCTGTGGAATCGTATTGAGAAAGTTTGTAACCACTTTCCCATCTGTGTCATCACCAAAGCAACACAATAAGGATCTCTCTGGGCAACGAGCAACACGTGTACAGCGCGATTCTGATTTTTAAGTTCCAGTGGTTCTTCCACTGTGTCATAATGATGAATCGTTTCACTGATCAATTAGATGAAACAACCAGAAATATTACATACCCATTTTAGGCTCTTATTCGGTGCTGTTAGGTTCTCGGTTGTAGATTAAAGGCTACACTAGCATCAACAGGAGAGCAAAGTGGGTCGCGACCGGCAGGCAGCGGGATAGGGCGACGTCACTGAGTCAGGAGCGCGGGCGGGGGTGTTCTTCAGAAGGAAGTCAGAAAGTCTGTCTAGGCGGAATCAATGGTCGTCCTGTGCGACTGAATTCATTTCAAGTCCACAAAACAAATCCAGCAAAGGTTAGGGCCTTCTTGATGTTTTGCTTGGTGTGACTGCGTGTTTTCGGCTGCTCGTAGAAAACTGTGGAAGAAGCAATTTCGATGAAGTGGTTAAATGTGTGTGGCAGGACATTATTAAGATCCGATGAACCATCTCTCAGCTTTTCGATTGTACATCCCACCTGGGTGACTTCCAGCAGGTCTGTAGGGAACATTAAATCACTCATGTGATTTCCCCTACGCCGTGTAACCTGTTATATTGCTGATACAATCTGTCTGAATGTGGGATACAAATGATGAAACTGATAGCATTTAGGCCTATTAAAATTATAAAAAATAATTAATTAACAAGTAGTATATGCATTATGTCTACGTTGACATAATTTTCAACATATTAGAGATCTACCGGTGGGTGGGCCTACCCTTTAAGACTTCAGAATGAAGGGCGACTAAGCCTTAACTTGTGCTTTTTAAGGGCAGTTACACAGCAGGGGAAAACCCCAATTAAATCCGTCCATCATATTTTTCAGTCTGTGTAGCGTTGAAGTTCATAGAGACAGGGTAGCAGCTCACCATGGAAACCAAGAAACACTTGCAGTTAGCAGGTACTCGCCCATCTAATGCATGTCTCAAGCAGCCCGTACGGTGCTTCATACAGACATAGCCTATAGGCCTACTGTTTATCCAATAGTAAGATGTTTGTAACCAACACATTATATCAGTCTCCTTTGTGTCATTGTGCTGAATTTGAAATAATTTTCACGTTTGTTAATATAGGCTATTAAATAGCCGACTTTGATCCGAGAAAAGACTAATAATAGTAAACATAACATGAATTGGTAGAGTTGAACGAAACGCAAGAGATTTGGTGAAACCTAAGCTTTTTTTGTTGGCTATACAAATTAATGTATCCAACTTCATATGCTGCCTTGATGGCGACCGGTCTGTTGCTGATCACGCCCTTTTTATTGCTGTAGGCATTTGGAATCTGTTGCATTGAAGAGGTTAGGCGCGCCGCCCAGTGGTAAGTTTTTGAAATAGCCATGCATACATTTATTTATGCTGCATACTCAAAATAATTATTTCTCAAACAGAATGCAAGGCAAAATTTCTTGCAACTTTGCACCTTTATTTAGCTGCTTTGTTATTGTGCTGTGACATGGGACTACTGGAGATGGGACAGAGAGATGGGACAATGTGTAGCTAGAATCCAACCCATGAGCTCGTGTGAATAGTGAGGGGTTCATGCAGAATAATGTCATGTTCACAGAAAATATTCAGCCCCCTGTCCCCAAAACACTTCAGCCTAATCTTAAAATGCAGGATTTATCTTAGCAATGGCGATGGATTTAAAACCGAAGCAAGATTTCGTGACGTCCGTCTGTCCATGGTTAAATCAATTAAATAGAACCCGTTCATACAAACTACATATACATTTCCATGGTGCCAAGCACCGCCTTGCTTTTCAGACGGTAGGGATTTTGTTCATGATTGGCATCTAGCCCTTTAATACACGGATTGGTGCCTGCGATTGATGTGGTAAAGAGCCAATCATTATGCCAACGAAGCTAGACCGTTTTCTTGAAATAGCCAATCAAATAAGTAATCCGGAAGGAGCCAGAACAAACTACATAAACCAAGTGCTTCTGAGCAGCAATACACCTAATTTCAGCACCACTTCGCTGTCCACCAACAGATTCAACGGTAAGCATTTCCACCTATTTACGCATTACTATTTGTCATTTCCGTTCTTCAAAAACTCGATATCGACCCTTCTGTCTGTCGCGTAATGGAATGAAATGTATTAACATTGTACAGTGATTTACGAGCCTCAATATGCTTCCTTATGTTCAACATGTATTTGTAAGGCACGTAAACAATACAATTGAACATTAAGAACGTGTATCCTCTCGTACTCATGTCGATAGTAATGTTCGTCACTCTGCACATTCACAACTTCTGATATAATGCATTATGTCTACCGGATTAGCAAACACATGTATGTTGCATACCGGATTATTTTATAAGGTTTCTGGTGGCATTCCGAGTGTATGAAAAATTAGTTGCATTGATATAAATGGTTAAGAGGCTGTATATCCATCAATGCTTCTTCTCCATTTCTGATTGAGTACATAACATATACGATCTGTCAGTTTACTGAAGGACTGCTACAGGTGGAGTGCCCTGGAGGTAGTTCGTTGATGTCAGCTGCTAATCAACACCATTATGTATTTTTCACCTGCGCCAGGCATGTGTTATTAGCGCAAATTACATCCTTAGAGACAGGGCGACGTATTCTTAGGGGCACATTCAAATGAGTCGCATTATATCTGAGGCAAACATCTACCCTCAGCAGACCAAAACTGTTTGAGTTTGGAAAACCACACAGTCACATAAATGTGAGATCATTCTCTTCACACTGTGGTAGCCATGCTTTGTGATGATGGTCACTGTCTGCGTTCATTCTTCATGTTTTACTAGCTGTAGTTCAGAATATTAGATGACACCTTGGGCTGACAAGGGGCCAAGACTCTCAGAAGATGTTAGATCCTTTGTTTGAAGGTCATAAAAGGTGACTTCTTATGTTGTCAATCGTCTTTCTTGATATTGGTCTTCACATTTCTCTGTTTTATATACTACCAGAGAGACAGGCAGACTTTCCCTTGCACAGGAGGAACTAAACTCTTGCGACAGCAACACACATTTACACCTGAATGTGAAAACTGCAACAAACAAACCAGTTGTCACAAGTATCTCTATCAACCAGGATGAGAAATATGCTCTAATAGACGGACATAATGAAATAAATAACACTACAATACCGTTTCAATTGTGCATCCGACCAGGCATGTGTCTTCAACAAGCTTCATTGTGCAATGACCATGGCAACTAGAAAGTGTTCAAACTTTTGATTTTTTGAAACACAGCTCTGTACCGTTTGGTGAACTTATAGAATGATGGAAGCCCTATAAATCCATTCCAGTTAATTACAGTGGCAGAGTAGGATGAGAGTTTGTGTAGTATTACTGTTGCATAGTATCCATTTGGGCAGTCTGTTAATTATTTTATTTATATGTTTAAAATCAGTTACCAGGAGTGGTTAAATGTATCATCGATGCAATGCAATATCTGCAAGTGCACATATCTTAAGACTACTACTGTCAGTAGAGGTACGGCAATATTAATGAATAGAGAGCTTGTTTAGGAAAAGGTAAAGGTGTGAAGCTAGTAACCATTGAGTTACGGTGGTAACCAATAAGCCATAATTTGATTACATTGTTTCCACTTGCTCTCCTTGCATTCACCAGTGAACCTCTAATGATGCCACACAGAATGTGTTGGGTAGTCGTACACATCCACAGCCACTCAACATCTTGCTAGTAATTGATGCTTCTGAAGTCTGAGCTCTTAGCCAATAGAAGGAGAGATTTAGAGAATCCCTAGCAAGTCTTTCACTTTCAATCATGCTGATCCACGCTGATCTCGAGGACTGAGACAGACTGTGTGTAGATGCGCCACTGCAATCGGGCTTTCAAACAACGTAAACAGAACCACACATATCCATGGGAATCAGGCCATAAGCTGGCATCCATGAGAGTAAGTTAAGACTGTAGGTCTTAAGATGATTCTAATCAGGAGGCAAAGGTGTAATCAAGTGCCACATCTCATTTAGTTGAACTCGTAATGAATAAGTGCTTTCTCTGCATTTCCTGGATTACCAAGCCCCACTGTTCATTCATATAGAGTACATCACTCCAAGAATGACTTGCTTATTTTTTTTTATTCGGATTTCAGGCCCATTTTGAATTTCAACCATTATACTTTATATTTTTTCAAGACTATACTTGCATCAATTGAAATCGATTCTATCTTTTTCATTTTAGGATTAAAATTAATTCACGTAGCAGCACTGAGCGAACACTGCTTCCCAGATTGTGCCTCTTAAATAAAGGGCATATGTCTAAATAATAATTAGGAGGGAGTCTGATTGGCCTTGATTACTCAGTACATTAATCCAGTTAAACTGATTGCCACCTGCACACTGAAATAGTTTGCGGGCAAAAAAAGGCATAACCTTAGCCTCTACATTGCAAGGATATTGTGCAGGGTTCATTCCAGCTAAAACAGTGAGTCTAGTGCTTCATTTTAGATACGTTATACTTATGTAAGAAATTATAGTGTCTGTACTGTAGCTTATTGGCCTGCTTATGAGGACTGCTTCAAAAAGGCGATATTTCAAATGGAGGCATACCAGTGCTCTGTGCACTATACAGATGTGGTGTGGGGGCCCAATTGATTGTTTTGGCAGCTTCTTTAATGCTTTGTATTGGTGTGACGCGAACTCTTCCGAAAGGTCCACTCACATGTCATGCTTGCCCCGGTGATTATGACAGCCTGTGGCCATAGCCAGTGGTCTGCTGCAAAGAGCTGGGATTCATGTCCAGTGTTGTGGCTGTTGAAGTTGCTTCAGTGTGATTTGTATCAACTATAGTTGTTCTAAGTATGAAACACTTTCTGTGTGATCTGAAAGAAATTGCTGCCATTATGATTGGGAGCATGTGTATGTTTGAGTGTGCATTGGCTCTAGCTACTAAGCCTGGTCACTGAACATGTGGCTACAGAATATTTTTTCCCCAACAAATAGGACAGAATCAGTGTGAGTTCCCAAGAGAACATACAGTCTGAATCTACCTTAACTAGTTTATCTGTAATACATTTCTAGTAAATGCATTTAGTACTACTTGGTGATCCAGTTGCCATTAAATAAGTCTATTTAAGAAGTTACCTTCAGTTTTCTCAGTTGCTTTGATAAACATTTTAATTCTCAAAACGGTTCAGACATCATCTATTCACTTGTGCACTTACTTACAGCAATATCTCATTCTTTTGAACATTTTGGAAATGCTGTTGCACATTCAAAAGACTATGTAAAATCATCTGCTGTTTAGTCCTACCCCCCCCCCCCCCCCCCCCCCAAAAAAAAAAACAAGAAATGATATGCCAATAGGTAAAATAGTTAGCTATTATACTAGGTGACTTGTTGATATGAAATCAATGATATTCAACCTGATACAAAAATAATATTCAGTTAGTTGGGAACTAATAATAATCTGGTATGGTGATTTATTATTGTGATAGACTTCTAGGAAAATCATTTTATATTGTGTCATAATTTAATAATTTGACATTCTGTGTCACAAAACATGGCAAAGGGACTTGTATTTTGGTGCCACTGACATATTCATTGAGGTCATTATTTACTTTTCGGGCATATACTAAGCATTTTGAGAGAGTCACAGCCTTTTGCAGGTTATCTATTGTGTCATACTGTTTGTGCAAGCTGTCTTGAGAAATGCACTTACTGTTGAAAAATGTTATCGTTGATTTGAGAGATGTACCACAACTACTGAGAAAAAAAATGTAATCAAGTTAACCTACCAGTAGCAAGCTAACGTTAAAAAGCTGATGCTGAGCCAAACATGTTTGGCAACCTACCATAGACGCTAACTCTGACTTGTGACTGACCAATCTGGGTGCGTTTTCAGTTGTTTTGTGGCTGCTTGCACCAGATGCATGAGATTACGGGTGATAATAAGGGAGGGAATGACATTCAGCTCGTCAGACATTGTAAATGCGTAAAAAAAATATGCAATAAAATAATACAAATAAAGATTGTTCACAAGTCCCAAATATCGTGTCTGAGTCGAGTCTCAAGTCTTTAGAGGACTAGTCTTTAGTCAAATCTCAAGTCACTGTAAGTGCGTCTTAAGTGCGACTTCAGTCCAGGTCGCAGACTCAAATCCCTTTCTCCGCCATACGCACACACGCCACACCCACACTTAATGCAGCCCCTTAATGTGCCCATGAAGTATTAAAGGGTCGTAAAAACATTTGTTTGTATGTCATGTAGGGGCTAATACACAGTGTGCAACATCTGATTCACAGTATGCAGAACAATATGCATGCACAGCTCGGGAGATTTCTCTATTCGTTTTTTAGAAAATATCCAACTTCCTCCTCCTCTCCCCATTCCTCTTTTCTTCTTCTTCTTCCTCCACGGCCTCCTCCTCCTCCTCCCCTCCTCTCCTCCTCCCATTCTCACTCTCAGGGCTACTCCTCGTGCGGACCACTTCAGTTCAATCACCTCTCTTCCTCCCTGTCTTCATCGCCTTGGAAACAGCTATGAGTGGCCGCTCGCTCTCTCACTCTCCCACACACAACCACATCCACACACACACACACACACACACACACACACACACACACACACACACACACACACACACACATATCCACACACACATAGAGCACTCTGTTTCCTCTGTGCTCATTCCTGTCACATCCTCTGCGTCTTTCCCTCTACCTCCTTCCATCGGCTGTAGAGGGGTCCTGTGAGGACTGCGCCCTCCGTCTGCTTAGGCTTCACCCCCAGCTGCTCGCGCTCACACACACTCATCATGGGGTCTCTGATCCTGAGTCAAGCCAGGGAGGAGAGGCTGTGAGCACCCTGTTTTGTTTGAAAATGCTCTGGTTATGCCAATATGATATTTAAAAGGGACAAATAAAAACTGACTGTTGACGTATTTGTACTTAGAGATAGTGTGTGTATGTGTCCTCATAAGTGGAGGCAGCATTTTGCTTTGTTGCTGCTGCACTTAGCAAATGGCAGTTTTGGCTCACTTTGCTGGATAGAAGAAGGAGAGAATGTGTGTGTGTGTGTGTGTGTGTGTGTGTGTGTGTGTGTGTGTGTGTGTGTGTGTGTGTGTGTGTGTGTGTGTGTGTGTGTGTGTGTGTGTGTGTGTGTGTGTGTGTGTGTGTGTGTGTGTGTGTGTGTGTGTGTGTGTGTGTGTGTTTTTGTGTGTGTGTGTGTGTGTGTGTGTTGGTGTGTTTGTGTGTGTGTGTGTGTGTGTGTGTGTGGAGAGAGAGAAATGGCTCAGACAAGAAAGGGTGCGTGGATCATGAGACAGACTAAAGAGAAACACCTTAATGAAGTCTGCGTCAAATGGAGGTGTTGGCAGGTCTCTGTGGGTGAGTGTGAGTGTTTGCTGGGTGAGTGGTGTGGGAGAGCTAAAGGCACATAGTTTAAATAAAAGGATCTGCAGTTGCCTGGCTACGGGCAGAGGATCTGTTGTTGCTCCTGTCTGCCACCTCTCCCTCATGGGCAGACTGCACCAGTCAATGAGCACAGATACACACACACACACACACAAGACATGCTTGCAAACACATAGTCACTCTCTAGGACAGACAACAGCCGCTTCTATTAAACTATCTATCTATCTTTCTCTTTCTTTCTCTCTCTCTATATACAGTATATATCAAACCATCTAGCTTTCTCGTTCTCTCTCTATATCAAACTATCTAACTTTCTCCTTCTCTCTCTATATGAAACAATCTATCTTTCTCTCTCTATATGAAACTATCTGTCTCCTTCTCTCTCTCTCTCTCTCTCTCTCTCTCTCTCTCTTTCTAAAACACACATGCAGACATAGAGGAAGATATCACTATCATGAAAACTCTCTAGGCTGAGCCGAGTGACTGCTTGGCTATGGTGGCTAGCTGTCTCCTGACCTGTCTTGATTACCCAGAAACTGAGATTGTAATGCAGCAAAAAAAAAAAAAAAAGGACACGTTGCAGTGTGGTGTATCTCTGTGTTCCCTGGTAGCAGTGATTGTGCCTTTACCTCTGCGTTGGAGCACTGTGGTTAATGTGAGTACTGCTCCCAGGTGTAAGTTGTGCTAGTTGCTGAGATGTAATAATACTGCAGGGAATGTGTATGAGAGCTTGTGTTACAGTCACAGTTAGAATATGCATGACAGTGTATTCACCTATCGAGAATACAGGGCCACAGAAGTTTATGATTGTCTATGTGAGAGTCATAACACTATTTGCACAAACTAACATATTTGTGAAAAGGGGAAAATCACAGAAATGTATGTATATTCACCCATTCAAAAATATATGTAAGTTAAATGGAAACTTTTGTCAAATTGTATACAAAAGGTCACATAGTATGCACAGCTGTCAGATCTAGTGGTGAAGAAGGCTTACACTGTACACTGTAGGCTCTACAGGGTAACATAGAGTCCAACTGTGATAACATACAGTCTAACTGTGATAAAGCTGAAAGTCTGACTATGTGATAAATATACTTTTTCTGTGCTATAGAACATATTGTAGATGTAAATTAACATAATTCAGAATTTTCTATTGCAATAATGTGCATAAATGAGTACAATCCAAGTCTTATTCCTGATTTTCAAATTGTGTTGTAGTTGGAACCAGTCCTTTATTTAATGCTTGATTATAATTGAGACTATGCATCATGGCACCATTCTTCTCATCCCCAGATAAAGATGTCCCAGGTGAAACAGGTTGGTTTGCTGGCAGCCGGCTGCCAGCCCTGGAACAAAGATGTGTGTGCTGCCAGCGGCGACAGATTTGCATACTGTGCAACACTTGCCATTTACATTTACCAGGCAAGTGTTTCAAAAATCACTGCCATCTTACTAGAGTTTCACCTTACATTGTAAAAATAACATTCTGCAGTATTTATTGAAATTAAATTGTTGACAATTTCGATCAGTTGATGCAAATCATTTTCAAAATGATTTAATTGTTTCACTGATAGCTTTGACTGTCTTATGTACAGGTCAATGCATTTACAATAGAGTAAATGGTTTCCTTCTCCTCTGTAGCTGGATCACAGATATAATGAATTCAAACTCAGAGCCATCATGTCCGAGCACAAGAAAACCATCACAGCCATTTCCTGGTGCCCACACAATCCGGAGGTGTTTGCGAGCGCCAGTGCAGATAACCTTCTCATTATCTGGAACGTGGCCGAACAGAAGGCTGTGGCCAGGCTAGATAACACCAAAGGTACTGCTGTCATACCTTATGGCAAGACAGCACAACTGTGCCCTCTCTGTGTGTGTGGTGGTGTGGGTGGATTGGTGTGGGGTATGTGTGTATGTTGATGTGCTAAGCTCTGTCTGTTATGAATAGAAATATCGGATTCAGCCATAAATGAGATATATTCTCACTCTGTGTGGGAGTGTGTAGAGAAGGCAGAGAGAGCAGTCACTTGAACACCCGGACATGAACAAACCTGCACTCTGACCACAACGCCAAAGAGCCAGGCTCGATTGTTTAGCAGTCAGAGGCCATACTCATGTGTATTTATCGGCACTCCGGGTAGCGTGTGTGTGTGTGTGAGTGTGAGAGTGTGTATGTGTGTGTGTGTGTGTTTAAGGGCTGTGTTCTCTACCCTTCTCACAGTTGTTGCATTGTGTATTTAATGTTTGTATGGGTGTGTGTGTGTGTGTGTGTGTGTGTTCCACCCATGTATGTTGATTTACGTACACTTTAGGTATCCCTGCATCTTTAAGCTGGTGCTGGAATACGTCTGACAGCATGGCGTTCGTGTCTCACCGGGGCCCCTTGTACATCTGGGTAGTCTCGGGGCCCGACTCAGGGGTCACCGTCCACAAGGACGCCCACAGCTTCCTCTCCGACATCTGCCTCTTCCGCTGGCATCCTGTCAAGAAGGGCAAGGTGGTGTTTGGACACACAGACGGAAGCCTGTCCGTATTTCAGCCAGGTAAAGAGGAATACAAGTCATCTGGCCAGGACACACAGGTCACATCTGGACACAGTAGGTTGCCATGGAAATGTACTATTTTCCACAAACACAGGTGTTGCAGGATCTTCAAAGTATATTTTCCATTGAAAATGCACACCTGTGGAGAGAGTTACAGAACAGAGAAGCATTAGCACTATATAGTTGTATACTCAAATTGATGAAAGATGAACCATTAAAAAGCTGACATCCTGTGCTAAATCTTTTGCCACCCCCCTCCAGGTGTCTGCCAAAGGTGTCCTTTGCATTGCATCTTTGCAATCTATCCCTCCAAAGACTTTTCAGAAGCTGAAATGTTGATCTTGCCTATGCTTCAGAGCGTTAATGCAACAAGCTAAATAGCCCTGTAGATTTGAAGAGATGTACCCTACTTGGAATTAGATAATTATTCCTGATATAACATTGAGTTATGGATGGCTGGGAAGAATGTATGTTGTTCTTTTTTGCAAAATGAAAAGGGTTTGACTCCAGATGAAAAATTGGAGGCCTTTGCCATCACCATTCTTCCAGTGTAGTGAATTGGAATGTAATAGAATAGTGAACATTAGTCAAAAGTCAAACTCCTTTTCTCAAAATGTTTAATGAGAACAAATCAGGCTTTTCACATTCCATAGGGCATGCAGTCCACCACTGTAAATGAGCTAATGTGCACCCAGTGGAATGTCTAATTTGAAACCAATCGTAATGTTCATTTCAGCCCTCTCATTTGTCTTCACTGGAACAAACCCTGAATCATCTTCTTGCCCACAGGCTCCAAGAACCAGAAGCACGTCCTGCGGCCAGAGTCCCTAGAGGGCACAGACGAGGAGGATCCCGTCACGGCGCTGGAGTGGGACCCTCTCTCCACAGACTACCTGCTGGTGGCCAACCTGCACAACGGCATCCGTCTGGTGGACTCCGAGTGCCTGTCCTGCATCACCACCTTTAGCTTCCCCAGTGCGGCTGCCTCAGTGCAGTGTCTGGCCTGGGTGCCCAGTGCCCCTGGCATGTTCATCACTGGAGGTATCCGATGAGTGCCGTCTAAACCTTCTCACTCACCAGTAGACTTAATTGGTGTTGCTATTTCAGTTATCGGACAGTGTCAAACATCGGCCATTCTGTTAAACAATCAAAATGCTAAATTTAATATATAATATTACATGAACATGTAATTACCATGACAACGCAAACGTTTGCCGATAACACACGCTGTCTTATAATAGACACTTACGATATCTATGCAAAACCAGTCCAGATTTGCTTCCTGAAGTGTCATTACACAAGATTTTTACATGCCACAAGCTTTGATTGTTTTTATCTGGGGGGGGGGGACCATTTGAACTACTGATGTTCAATGTGGATTTACTGTTTTTCTAGTGTCCTCAATTCTCAATTTGAACCTGTTCCTCTTCTGTTTTGGCAGACTCCCAAGTTGGTGTCTTGAGGATATGGAATGTCTCACGGACAACACCTCTAGATAATTTCAAGTTAAAGAAGACTGGATTCCATGCACTCCATGTGCTTAATTCCCCACCAGCAAAGAAATGTGAGTCAGATCTGGCCATAAATGTGTGTGGATAGAAAACATAAATTCAGACAATTAACCAACACAGTTAACTACTCAATTAAATGAAAATCTCGTTCTTATCTTTCTCTAACTCTAGTCTTCAGCATAATATCATGAGATATCGTCAGATGTGAATAGAAAGCATTAACTCAGAATTCAGACAATTAAACATACCCCAAGGTTAAATGAGAATCTCTCTTTATGTTTTCCTAATTCTAGCTTCTAGCAACACGATATCCCCAACAAAGAACCACTATACGTCCTCCAACAGTGAGGCGGTGCCTCCCCCAACACTGTCCCAGAACCAGGCCTTCTCTCTGCCCCCTGGCCACGCTGTCTGCTGCTTCATGGATGGGGGAGTGGGGCTCTACGACATGGGGGCCAAGAAGTGGGATTTCTTGAGGGATCTGGTAGGGCATTGATAAACTGGTGCAATGAGTGTGCTGATTGCAGGCTTAAGTGCATGTAGCACACAACAAGGGAGATTCACAGATAAACTTCTGCATGTGCTTTAAAATCTTTTACTTCCTCTACCTGTTTCATTTTTTGAAAGGCTTCACTGAATGAATGTTGACAGACATGCCTCCCTCTGCTTGTTCTTTTGCCAGGGTCATGTGGAAACCATATTTGACTGCAAGTTCAAGCCAGATGACCCAAACCTTCTAGCAACAGCGTCATTCGACGGGACAATCAAAGTGTGGGACATCAACACTCTCACTGCTGTTTACACATCGCCAGGCAACGAGGGCGTGGTCTACTCCTTGTCCTGGGCACCTGGTAAAGTTCTAGGGGTTTAAATGAAGGGGTTTAATTGAAGGTTTAAAGAATAATATAATAGACCACTGGCTGTACAGTATGGCAGTGATTTTGAAAGGGTTGTTGGGGTTGTTTGTTCTTCTCCCATATATGTGAAGGAGATCTTAACTGCATTGCTGGAGCAACATCCAGAAATGGAGCCTTTATCTGGGATGTGAAAAAAGGCAAAATGATTACAAGATTTAACGAGGTGAGTAAACCTAAGCAATTATTGAGTCTTATCTCTGTGTATTTTACCATTGCTTGTCAATAGTTCATGTAAAATTGGTTGGATAGTGACCAGTGTTAATGCACACTTTTGATGACTTTCATTCAGTTGTAGTGTGCATACTGATAAGAATGCCATCTTGACTGTCTGTTGAGTCCTGAGACTGTCCAAAAGCACCCAAGAGAATGTGGAGCATTTGAGTACTTACTGGTTGTGTATGCTTATTTTACAGCATGGAAAGAATGGCATATTTTGTATTGCTTGGAGCCACAAGGACTCAAAAAGAATAGCTACTTGTAGTGCTGATGGTTTTTGGTAAGTGTGTGACTGCTACTCTGCTTTTATTCAAATCCTTCCTGGTTTACTTTGTTTTACATCTGAAGTTTGCCCTCCGTCTCTGTTCTAGTATAATACGCACTATTGATGGAAAAGTCTTGCACAAGTATAAACATCCTGCTGCAGTGTTTGGCTGTGACTGGAGTCAGAATAACAAGTAAGTTCTCATTTTGTCCTACAAAATGTACGGTGACATGCCCTGCTCAAAGCGCTTTCATCCTTAGATTTGCAAAGGTGCAGGTAGCCAAAATATACATCAGTACGTACTCCAGCACTAACCTGGAGGCTCTGTTTGAATGATTAATGTTTTGAAAACAAGTGGGATCTCCTGTCCAATGCCTCTTTGTTCTTGTTGACTCTCTCTGGGCAGTCAGTGGTTGTGCTTGCAGCTCATATTTCTCTCCCTCTCCCTGTTGCTTCCCGCCTCTCTCTCTTCCTCTCTCCCTCTCTCTCTCCCTCTCTCTTCCTCTCTCCCTCTCTCTCTCTGTCTCCTCTGCCCCTCCCTTGTAACGGGCTCTCAGAGATATGATAGCCACAGGTTGTGAAGATAAGAGCGTTCGCGTGTATTATCTGGCCACCAGCTCCGACCAGCCCCTCAAAGTGTTTACAGGGCACACGGCCAAGGTGTTCCACGTGCGCTGGTCCCCACTGAGGGAGGGCATCCTCTGCAGTGGCTCAGATGACGGGTAATGAATCATTTACTAGGGCCCTATTCACACAATCCCACCACTTTAACTCTGACCCTGGCACCAATGGGGCATTTCCTCATAGCCATGCTATGAATAGTCATGCAGGTTTCATGAATCGAACCATTCTTTTTGTCATGATTCGAAAGTTGGATGAAAAATTACTAGTACTGGTATTCTTTCCATTGTATGAGCCAAGATTGCCATTTCAAAGCATTGCATACCTCACTGTATCTAAAGCATTTAAATGTGTGCAAGCATGAGGCAAAGTGAAGGTATGGTCATCTTAATTGAGTGCCATCCCTACAGGACGGTCCGTATTTGGGACTACACGCAGGACGCCTGCATCAACGTGCTGAGTGGGCACACCGCGCCCGTGCGGGGCCTCATGTGGAACACGGAGGTGCCCTACCTGCTCACCTCCGGCAGCTGGGACTACTCCATCCGTGTGTGGGACACCAGAGACGGGACCTGCCTGGACACCGTCTATGACCACGGGGCTGACGTCTATGGTGCCGCATTTATACGTCTCACTCAGACTTCACAGAAGTGACAGGGATCCTGTTACACAGGAATGCTGTTAGAACATTACCACGCAACATTCCTTTTTTGGCCATTTTTTGGCTGAATGTTTATCTGAAGCATACCTTAAAATAATAATAATAATAATAATAATAGTAATAAATATAATAGTAATTCACACAAACTTACACAAAGTGGTTTATTGTCAACAAAAATCTCCCGATCAGCACATTTGTCCCCCAATAGCTTGTAGCTTTGTCTCACCAGTTTGAATCATGTTTGTGCTAGCACCAAAGAATGCCTTTTCTTGCTTCAACCTATGGAGCTTTCTCTTGTGTGAATCTTTCATCTTGTTTTAATGACTTAACTCTTCGAGACTGTGTTACATGATCAACTAGACTAATGGTGTCATTTCCAATCTCCAGGCCTTACCTGCCACCCGAATCGGCCCTTCACCATGGCCTCCTGCTCCCGAGACTCCACAGTCAGACTGTGGTCTCTAACGCCCCTCATTGCTCCCCTCCTGGTAAACATTCTTACTGACCACAGCTGGGATGACATCATTGGGAACACAGGTTAACATGCATGCTATGTTCTGATTATGGATGTAAATGTGAATCTCCATCTGAATAATGCATTGCTGGTTATGTGTGTCAGAATCTTACGCCATAGGTTTATAAAGCATCATGGAAACTGGAGTCCTTGTTTATTTGTGCCATGCTTCTGCTTGAACAGATCGTGCCATGGTGCCTGGGGCGCCTCCGCTCCTGTGTGGAAAAGTGTCTAGGGACATCAAACAGGAACTGGACAAACTCAATGGTGATCTGCACACAAAGAAACTGACGCGGTTTTCTGAATGTTTTTCTGTAAGTATTGTGTCTTGAGGTACACATTTGTCTGAAATCATTAGTGTGATTCCTAGAAATGGAGTAAAATTGTATATTTGTGAATAACAATACCTTAAAAAATGTGATTCCCAGGAATCATACATTCTGACAAAGTGAATTCCTATAGTTAAGTAGTAGTAAGTTGTTTATGAATAAAATCATAAATACTTTGTGGAGTAATTACTTTATAACTACTAAAGGCAAATATACTGATAGGCCTGTGTAAAACGTAAGTGTTTATGAAGCTGGTCTATCTGTCTGCAAAGCCTCCTGGCGGTAGCCATAACCTGTGGAACCTGGTGGCTGTAATCAATGGGCAGGATGACAGCTTACTGCCCCAAAGCTACGGCCAGGGCATCATGCACATGAAGCACCTGATCCGCTTCAAAACTGTGAGTCCCACCGGCATTCACTCCAATGACCTGTCAGGCTGCCTCTCAGTCCCATTAAAACCTACCTCTTCTGTGACATACATTTTGGATGAAATCCAACGTAAATGTGTATCTTGCATCTTGTTCACTCATGTAAAAGATAAAAAAATAATCTTATTGAATTAAGTCGAGGTGATTATTTTCACTATTTATAATTCTTGTTCTCTTATAATGTTATAATGTTTTTCCCATACAGTCAGAGGCCCAAGAGCTGACGATTGTAAAGATGAGCAAGTTTGGAGGGGGCATTGGTGCCCCTAGCAAAGAGGAGAGGCTGAAGGATGCTGCTGAGATCCACCTGAGGCTGGGTCAGATTCAGAGATACTGTGAACTCATGGTGGAGCTGGGAGAGGTACGACAACACACCACATGTATTGTATACAAGTATACAAGTCACAGCCAATTTCTACAGCATTCCTTGACTGCTTATCTTACCTTGCATGAAGTACCCTACTCTACTGTGGCATGATTACCTGGGAATAAACCGCCATGTTAGAATAATGACGTACCGTGCATCCTTGCTTGTTTGAAATAAAGTCTTTGAGTGCAGTGTGAAATATTTGCCACTTAACATTGTTATTATGTGGAAGAACAAATAGTACAAACAACTAAATTCCTTTCTTGGCTTTTCCGTTTGATGGTTCAGTGGGAGAAGGCGTTATCAGTAGCCCCTGGTGTGTCGATGAAATACTGGAAGAAGCTCATGCAGAGGTGAAGTCACAACACTATCATTACATTTAGAGATTGCAGGCAGATATTATCAAGATAAAGCACTACTGGACCATTCTCTGTATGGAGTTAACTGGAAATGAACTCCTCAATACCCACAGGAGAGCAGACCAACTGATGCAAGAAGGTAATGATGATGTCATCCCCTACTGTGTTGCCACGGGCGACGTAAAGAAGCTGGTGAATTTCTTCATGTGCAGAGGCCAGCTGAAAGAGGCCTTAGTTGTAGCACAGGTACTGAGGATTGGAGCAAGGTCAGGTCATTTTATTATAGCTGTGTTCTGTTTGTATGGCACTATGTATTTACCTATTACTTGCTGTTTAACTGAATAGGGTGCTTGTGAGGGGAATATCCATGTGCCTCAGGCCTCGTCAGTCAACAACAACGCAAGCACAGACAATGACGACATACTAGAAGCGTATAATGGGTTAGTACTCTATTTTTATGAGAAGGTTTATTTAATCTTTATTTAATAACTTATGAAAAGATTGCCCTTACCCTCTTCATCTGTGTCTCCATCCCTTTCATGTCTTTTCTCTCTCTATCTCTCTCTCTCTCTCTCTCTCTTTCTCTCTCTCTCTCTCTCTCTCTCTCTCTCTCTCTCTCTCGCTAACACACACACACACACACACACACTCTAGGCTTCTGCATTGTGTGTGTAAAGAGTTGGCAGAGTGGTATTTCCAGGATGGACGCGCAGTGCTGGCAGCCTGTTGTCATCTGGCAGTGGACAACACAGAGGTGAGGTTTAGTGGAGATCCATTAAGGCTGCATTCATTTTGAACAGACAGATATGTTTCAGAAAAAAATGCAAAAGTTTCCAAGCAGGTGCAGTTTCAGTGTGGTTTTTCTCCCCCTCCCACCCCAGTTGGCAATGGCTTCCCTGATCCGAGGTAATGAACTGGAGCTAGCTGTGTATGTCGGGACTGTGCTGGGAGAGGTGGCAGCTAAGGCCACCCATTACGTGCTGGAGCTCTTAGCCAGGAAGTACATGACCATGGCGACTTGGTGAGACCTCCTCACACTCACTCACATGTGTTAACAAGCTAGTGGATGGCATAGATATGTGCTCAACGGGTTAGGGAGAGTACATTAATACTTTTTTGCTGTGAGATATGTTGTACCCTTTCCCTTTAAGTACATTGCAAAACCACATCATAAATACAACACTTAATATTAGATTATAAGTTATGGCTTTTAGTAACCTCCTCTGGTCATTTGGAGTATTGCATGGATGACGTGATCTGTCCATTCCCATGAGATCATTCTCTGTTCATTCATCTGTGTACTACGCACTACTATAACTAAATGTGATTTAAAAAAAAATCTGTATTTTTTTATGATCAGAAATGTTAATATCAATATGCCATCATTTGAACGTTGCAGTTACAAGTTAGGCTACTTGTACCAAAACACTTTGTTCATTTTTCTTGTGGTATTACATCAACACCTTCATCGTCACACTCCTCACCCTCACCCAATGTGTTTTACCTCTCTGTTCATTTCCATTTCTCCGTAGCTTTCCATCTGTGGCAAACAGGTAGATGAGGACCATGCACTGCCCATGTTTTCCATGCCTCTCTGCAAACATTTACAGCAGTTACTGCTTAACTGGCAGACACGTGTTTTTAATGCCTATACTCAATTTCTGTCCCTGTAGCTCTACCCACCCCGTACTGAGTGTTTGTACTGTGTATGTATGAGGCACACTGTGGGTGAAGCTCACCATCTTTTTCATCCATTCAGGGACCTGGCATGTCAGCTACTCCAGATGATCCCAGACAATGAGATCCTGCTCGCCAAGCTGTGTGCCTTCTTCCCAGGCAGCAAGGCTGAGATTGACGAGCTCCATGAGAGGGTGAATGGACAGTTATCCCACATTAAAATGACATAAGATTAACTACATATATATTTATATACTGTCATATTTTGTTTGTTTATGGTTTGACGCAGAGATGATCAAATGCCAGTTTGGAGGTTGTAATGGCATTTTAAATGTTGTCTAGTGCGGTCTGCCCAGTCTAGAGGAGTGCAAGGACTTGGCAGAATCTGCTGAGAGTGATGGGGACGTCTTCAATGCGGTTAAGTATCATTTGTTGAGCCCAGAGCCAGAGAAGGCCTTACCCATTGGAATTGCCTTTGTGAAAGGTATATAATTTGTTTTCATAAGTGTGGAAGATTGCAAAAATTTCTATTTCAATATTAGAAAAATAATCCACAAAGTGAACTGTTAACCAAGCTATAACCTACCAGTAAATGATCCTAGACTGGGGGAGAAACTCTATATCTAATCATCCATCTTTACCCACAGAACAGTTGACTGGTTCAAGTTGGACCGTGGACTCCCTCTATCCTGTCCTTGACCTGCTGGGCTACATCCGGACAGACCGACTTGTCCTCCCCAAGTGTAGTGAGTAAGTGAGCGACTGACCCTGAAGAAAAAAGGCATTAAAGTCTCCACTAAAGTCATTAAAGTGAGAATGGGTGGGAATGTGAATTTATTTATTTATTTGTTTTGATTTCAGAAATCGCAATGAGCTGCTCATCCTCAGTGGCTACATTGGTGCACTACTGGCCATCTCAAGACAATACATCAGCATTGTCTCTGCACTTTATGAGTATACAAGGTAAGATAGACAGGAATAATGCTCCGACACCAACTAATAACAATAATATACACTGTACACATACTGAATACCTACAATAATATACACTGTACACATACTGTATACCTACAAATATATACACTGTATACCTACAGCATTTGCCACTGTTCATTTGTTATTGAGGACGGTGAGTATATATACTTTTCTTGATTTACCATTTCATATCTCCCCTGCTATCCTCCTCCCCTTTCTCTCTCTCGCTCTCTTTCTCTCTCTTTCTCTCTCTCTCTCAGTCAGTTGCTGAAGAGGAGAGAAGTGGCTGTTCCTTTACAGATAGAACAGCTCTCGGTGGAACTAGAGGCTTGGAGGGCCTGCACGCAAAGTGGAGTCAAGTGGGTATAACACAACAAACACACACGCCCACACAGACATGCGCGCGCACACACACACACACACACAAACACACACACACACACACACACACACACACACACACACACACACACACACACACACACACACACACACACACACACACACACACACACACACACACACAAACACACACACACACACACACACACACACACACACACACACACACACACACACACAAGTAAGAGTCATCACCCACATTGCATACAAGTATTTGTATTTACACACTAAAACAAAAAAGGGGTAAAGATGAAAAGAGGAGTGGACAAGCTAATAACCTTTACGGCAGCTACGGCTTGACTTGTCTTACGCAGAGGTATGGCACAAACTCAGCTCTCTGAATGAGTCTTTCATTCACATGAGCGATAGAGAGGCAGAATCACAAAGCGGGATCATAAAACATTCCAGTTTATTAATATTTCTTAACTTTGTGACTGATTCATTGACAAAGCTGCACTCATATCACATACATCCAACACCTATCTGTTGCCACTACACTTTCACACAAAGAACCCCAGGGGCCGCTGCAATGTGTTGCTACCCCCGCAGGATCTTCAAACACAAACACATAGAGCCTGCAGGGGTGCCTCTGTCCAGGATGAGATAACACTGGCTGGAGAGGGGGGTTTCTATAAACAACATGTTTCTCATCATCTGTCCACCAAAATAGACAGACACCTACATGCACCAACATGTTTCTCAGCAAAATGATGCAGAACCTTGGTGTAGTCCTGAGGAGAGCCCCTCAATGTTGTGTGGTGGTCTTGAACAATGGTCTTCAGCATACTCATTGACGCGGCCCCTAAATAAGTGTGTGAGTGATAAGTGAGGCATTAACTGTGATCAGCAGTGACATCATCTCATGATGATTAGCATCTCATTCACATGTATGCACTGTAGCTATGAGTAATTCAAATGATAAAATCAGTATTAGTCACATTCTATTCTGATCCAACACATTGAAGTATCAGGCTGACAGTGTTATTTTGATGAAGTACAGACAAACACACATACCTTTTGGGAGTCTTGAAACGATTAAACATATGTAATTCTTTTTTTGTTGTTTGTGTGTATCTACTCTCTCTTGCATTCTCTTCATCTACTTCCTCTCACACCAAAACTCATCCCCAGAGGACCTGAGGAAGCACCCTACAGTCCTCCGTCCGAGGCCCAAAGAGAAGAGTACGCTCAGCTGCTCAGCAGGATCACAGAGCTGCCCTACCTGGGCCTGCAGGGCCCTGACTATGTGACCGGCTCCAATCTGCCCAGCCACTCCGACGTCCAGATCTCCTGCTTCACTGGAGTCAGGATACAGGTTAGCTTGTCCTTTTGACAGTTTTAGCCAAACCTGCAATAGTAAACTTTCAAAATAAAGACGTTACATTCACTAGTTAAAATACTAGGTAAAATGACTAAGTAATTACCAGATATTCTGGAACATTTTGCACCAGTTGATCGAACAGACAGACAAGAAAATGAATAAACACTCTGCATGTTTGCATTAATAAACACGCTGTTTTGCATGCATTAGCCCTGCATTTATATGTCTGATTAAAGCAGTGCACTGGCTGAAAAGTCCTTGAATTGCTAAGCATTCTACCTATCCTGCAAATTAAACTGAAAGTGCCCACCTGGACTGAAGCATTGTCCCTGTGGGGTTGTCAAACTAAACCTGACATCCATGCATAAACAAGCCATGGCTATGAGGTATTATGGTCTGTAGTGTATTTTGCAAATTAGGATTATAGGTCATGGCAACTCACAGAATGTCCAATCTATTTTAATATAGGGTCCAGTGTTCTTCCTGGAGGACGGGAAGTCTGCCATCTCTCTGAATGATGCACTGATGTGGGCCAAGGTCAACCCCTTCTCCCCACTAGGGACCGGCGTGCGCCTCAACCCTTTCTGATCCAGGACAGAGGCCAGGAGTTGGGTTGGCATGGCAACATGCAAACATAGATGTATAGAAGCTGTGATTCTGCTAGGGGTCGTTGCCAGTTGGGATGTAAGGATGGTTTGTCAATGGACAGCAGGGGTTATGGAATGACATAAATGTTCTTACAGTGTTAAAAATGTAAATGTGCAGGAGATTTTTTTTTTGTTATTACCTTATTAAAGGTTAAATCGTGACAATTTTCAGTAGTTAACATGTTCCTATTTTTGCTGCAATAGTCTTCAGTCATTTAATTTGAGCTGATGGCGAACTGGAGCCAGAACACAAAGCAGGCGCATGGCAAAGTGTCTGCTTAGGCATGAATGTACATGTTTGGTTAGCTGTCAAGGAGCACATTGCACTACACTGCTTTGGGTTCTCGTTCGTTCAGTGTGGAATGAATTGAAGTTAATATTTCAATTCAATTTTGAATGAGACAGTGTAAGTACTGACCACAACTGCATTAAAAAATTGGCATGGGTGTCTTGTCATGCGTATAACTGGCAATGTACTTTTATAGAACGCATTTAGGCAGCCGAGATAGGATGTCTCAAATATGGTGTACCACATCTATTGTTTTCTTGTGCTGCATTGCCATTTCAGGGATGACTACCAATAGAGACAAGCACAGATTTATTTTTTTGCTGCAGGGAATGATCATTTTCTTCGGACTCTATCATAGAAAGTTATCATGGCCAGTCATTTGTGGGCTGCATTTCCCTGGAGCTGTTCGTTTGTCTCTGTGATTGTACTTGCTGTGTCTTCATTCAAACTCACTTACTGGAACAGCTATCTTAGTTTAGGCAATATGACAACCACTGTTTCAATGGAGGGACTAATGTTATGTCCCTTTGAGTGAAATACCTGGACCTGTGCCTTAAGATGGGGAACAAGAAATGTATCATTGCTATTTATATGATGTGGTTAGAACATAAACAAAATAGACTATTAAGCAAACTGTATATAGATATATTTGCTATTCACCATAGCTTTACAATTAAGATTGAAGAAAGCAGACATGACACTTATGTTTTACACATTATTTCAGAACTCTCAAATGACATATGCATATTGGTTTGAGACCAATGTATATTTGTTATTTGAAGAGTTAAATTATTTTCATACATTTGCACTGTGATATGTATTTATTTGTATATTTTTCACCCATTGTTCCTCTGCATCGAGATGTACAGAGTGTAAATGTCATTAAATTTCACAATGCATCCAGTGTGATCCAGTCTGTTGTACAAGTCTTAGTTTTGGGGACATACTGTATAACGTATGTCTTAAGTTATGGATTGGTTCAACACTGCCACATCAGAGGCGGAATCATCTTATCCATGACAGTGTGCTGGTGGGTATCTGCATGACATTTGTCAATATGCCACCAATGATGAAAAAAAATACTGGAGGGAATTTGGAGTACTTTAGCAAGTTGCCCTTATATTCTCATAGATGTAACTACAGTCAATCCATCATGAGTATGAAGGGGGCTGAGTCTTTGGTGCCAGCCACCACTGTTGAACCTTCCAGGGTTGTGGCCCTAATTCAACGCAAACATTGATGAAGGAAGGTGCCTGCCTGATGTTGCTGTATCCTGAAGCTCTGGTTCTATGGTTTGGCAACCATGTTATTGTGTTTAGCACTTGTGGGCTACAGATAGCGCATGTTGCCACTGTCTCCAGCCAGTTGTTCATTGTTGTATCCTGAGATTGTATTTCTAGACTCTGTACAAATATGACTACAGTCAGAGTTACAGCCTTGCTATAGTATTTCACACGTTGTATTGGCAGAGGTTTGGCATCCATGAATGCCTAAACACAATAAAAGTGATGTTAGCATTTGTAGAATTCTATCCTCTCTCTTTGGAAGGTTACTGATTGGTGATTGCAGCTCTAATCTAATTGAGATTGTAGAGACTTCATGAGTCACAGAAATATTCCTTCCGCAGAGGGTTAGAACACATGCCTCTACCAAAGACCACAACAGATACTCCTGAAGATACACTTAAACAAGTTTTTACATGTCTCAGTTTTACTTCAGATTCATTCAAGTATTATTATTTTTCATTTGATCATTTCTGT
Organism: Sprattus sprattus; assembly: GCF_963457725.1. Classification (NCBI taxonomy): domain Eukaryota; kingdom Metazoa; phylum Chordata; class Actinopteri; order Clupeiformes; family Clupeidae; genus Sprattus; species Sprattus sprattus. The sequence continues at coordinate 22,893,683 of NC_137923.1, forward strand.
TGTTTTTCATGCGCTCAAAGTTGAGTGCTCTTAAAGTAATTATACCTGCAACTGTTATGGGGAGGTGTGTGCTAGATATAGGTTTGGATGTTTTATTACCTATTCATGATGTGTGCATATCAAGTGCATATGGAAGAGCTTGACTTGTGAGAGAAGGCTGCTCATAACATGAGTATAGCCTCAGGCTCATCCCCAGATTAGAGTTTAATAATCTGATAAACAGATCAGATTGATAAAACTGAATTGTGAATGGAGCTTCCAGAACATTGGCTGTTCCATTCATATGAACCAAAACTTCATTGACTAGGCATAGAATGGTCCATCTGAAGCCCCTCTCCCGTTTACCTCCCGATGCCTTTGCATTGAGATAACTATGCTATCACCAAATACAAATCCACTTTGTGTGGACTTAATTGTGTGTTAGTAGCACTTAGAAGATATAGGCAAAAGCTTGCATTGATCTGTGGCTTACTAGAGAAATATTGTTGAATTTACCAAATATTTGTTTTTAAAGCTAGATCAACATAATAAAACGGTTAAATATGTGTAGTAGTTGTAGTTGTCATTACTTGGTTAACTTAACTCATGCAGTGAGTAGTAATCAGTTAGACTTACCTAGAAAGTCAAGCAAGTTGATGCAATTTAAGGAAAATCAACACAAACTGTTTTAAAAGATTTTGAAGATTTTAAATTGAGACAGTGCTTTAATTTAAACAGTGTACTCCAACACTATTTACTCCATCCTGTCTTTCTAAAGGACCTCATTCAGAGGACAATGAGACCTGGGAACCGAACCCTTCCCATTGGCCCCCATTCATGTTAAGCACTGATCTCAGATGCTGTGGAGAACCAAACTCTCCCCATTGGCACCCAGTCAAGTTCAGCACTGATCTTCAGATACTTCAGAGAACCAAACCGTTCCAATTGGCCCCCATTCATGTTGCGCACTGATCTTGAGATACTGCTCCCAATTAATAAGTCACTACTTGGCCTCAATCCCAAATTAACTTCTAACATGAAACATAGTGACCACACAGATCAGCAAGCACAAGCCTCTAGGTAAAAACAGACATAGTGACAGACATAGAATTTATATTTTGCTCAACGAGATAGATAAAACATCTGGATGATACCCCCATATTAGGATGTTTCCCAGACCAGTCACTTTTATATCTAAGATCGAAATTATTGTTTTCATACACCTACATTTCAGCAGTGAAGATATTGGGCAAAGTAATCATCTGCTTATCTGCTTAGCATCTATGTTAAGCCCCAGTCACACTGAATTCCCTCTCTTCATGAAATGTGCAATACAGATACATTTGATTCATATTATTTCAAACAAGATTTCTCAGACAAGTAGTCAGCCTTTTTTCTCTTCAGAAAAGAAGACTTCCTGAAAAGAAAATTGAGATTGAATGGAGCATGAGGCAGCTCATGGTAAATTGCAAGTAATGAAAACGTATCGTAGTCTGATTATTTTCACATGCTATAAGGTTTTTGATATGGCATATCCCAAGTGATAACGTTTGTAGTTGTAGCCCAACAAGAGTTGAAGTAACATTGCAGGAGTCACCTTAGATAACACCATGGACACTTGTCAGTTATTACAGGGTGGACTTGGGAAAGGACTGATCTCGAGGAGGAAGAAAGAAGACATTTTGTAGCCCTTCTTTTTATAGCAGTATCAGGTAATTAGGCTAGTATTACGACCCATAGTTATCATCATATTTTTTTTACTCAAGGGCTATTTGAAACCTAAAATGTAAAATACACTTATAAAATTTTGGAATGTTGAAACAAATCTCTGTGGATAAATTAATACATGTTAACATTGACATTTCAAATAACACATCTCTACCATATAGTGATTACATCAGACTCCCACTTATGAGGCCTGACTCATAGATTGCATCTTTGAAACCTACTGCAAATACAGATTGCATTATTATTTTCAACAATGTAATCACCATATCTTATTTTATCACAACAATTAATAAAAATGGACCAGAACACTGGAATAATCATTTTAAAAGGTGCCTTATAGGTGGATCCATATGGGTTGATGTTCAAATGTAATATTTACACCTTTATTGAAAGGTAATAGACAACTCTTCTAAGAGAAAACTTGTGGGCTGACCTCTCCTCTTGCCATCAGTAAATGTTCATTTTGTCTTTTCAATTCACAGGATCAGAGAAAACTGGGTGCTTGCTGCACACCCTGTACAGAATCTGGCTCAACAATTCAATAAACAGTTCGCCTGTTATCCACTAGGTGGTGCTGGTGCTCCTTGTGTTGCTCGCTCACCCATGCACCATACATGCCTCCTCCTCATCCTGTAAGTGTGTCACATGGTGCTCTGACATCACCACCTCCCCACTCCTGTGCGCAGCACACTACTCCAATCACCAGATAGTGGTGCTGCAATGCCATTGGTTGAGAGATTCACATTCATAAAACATGCTGTTTGCAGCACACAAAGCGATGAGATACAAGGCCTGAGGATTCAGCATCACTGGGAAAAAATGGAGACCTGAGATAGATGGTGAAAATGCTGTTTCGTTTTGGACCCCTTTTAGACATGTTTTCTAACAGCAGTAAGTACGCATGGAACATGCACAAATATGCATAAACTACATAAATTAATACAAGGGTTTTCTACCACAGTGATTCTACATGTGCATGTTCTGGTAAAACCAAGTGCCGTTATCAATATTGCGCTTGTATGTTTACAAATCAGCCACAATATTTTAAAACATATAACCAAACATGTTATTTTATTGTCTTAAAAAGTAACACAATCTCCCGACCGGGTATATCACATACACTACAACAACAGTTAAACACCATTACTACACAAATAGGGACTTTTTCTCAAATATTATAGACATTACAAAAGATCCCCCATATCCTTCACTTTTCTTTTTGAAGTTATTGTATTAAGCATGACAGATCAACCTCATTTACAGCATGGTACTGTACACTGTCACCATTTAGAAACAATGTTGTCTGATGCTGTTCTAAAATCCATAATGTTAAGGGAAGACATTTCATGGACTTGTCATTTTATTTCATATGAAATATTTTACAGTATAAACAAGGCATCCTTCTTGGATGGACTTTACAGCAACCAGACCAGGCATTTCAGTGCAAACATGTTTATACAAGGCAGTCTTGGCTGCAATACTCCCTTTAGACGTCCAAAAGCTAAAAATGAAATCAATCAATAAATAATAGTAATAATAATTATAATAATAATAAAATTAGGAACTGATTACATTGCCTAAAGGAATCAATTCTCATAAAGCAACTCCACAAAACGCGACGGGAATTTGGAAATGCATCCTTGGACGGAGTCTCCTGACATGTAGTGTGTGTTTGCATGTCTCTGTGTGTGTGTGTGTGTGTGTGTGTGTGTGTGTGTGTGTGTGTGTGTGTGTGTGTGTGTGTGTGTGTGTGTGTGTGTTTTCAGAGTCAGCTTGTACGGGCCGTGGAGCAGATAAGAAAGTTGTTTAGGATAGGCAGGTTTCCTATTTTGTCAATGACCAACATATCTTAGCGGTATGTCGGGTGATTTTCATGTATCCAATCCAGGGCTGTGCATTGGTAGACTGAGACCTAGAAGTCAAGTTTAGGTAATTGTGGCAGCCATTTTAAACAGTAAAAGAAACTGAAGGAAAAACAGCAATGATAGGGATACAGAGGGCCAAATTGAATGAAAATGCATCTCAATTAAAACAAAAAAGGTGAAAGGTTTACTTGGTATGCAAATGAATGTACAGTATGACTAAGGGTGCAACAAATATTGTTTGAGTCACACTTTTATTTATTTCTTTGTCTGGATCTCCTGACAGATTGAAAATTAAGATTAGGATAAAAAAATTGAGACTGGGATTGACATTCAATCCAGGATTTTCAGAAATGAGCACAATCATATAATCACATGTGTAAATGTACATGATGTTTCACCTATAATGACATGGGCCATTTTGAGATTCTAAAAGTGCTAAAGAATACTGAACCAGCCTCATTTTCAGACTCTCTGGTTCAGTATTAGCCTCCGTCAAGATGCATTGTGAGACAGTGGAGTTTTCAAACCAAATCCCCCCCCTACTGACAACCTATGATCCAGTCAAATGAACCATCATGCAACAGGCTGCAGGAAACACAAAGCCAACCAAAAACAATAAAAAGTCAACAAAAGAAAAAAAATATAAAATAAAATAAATCGCCAAATCAAATGGAAACCCTGGTTTTGAAAATGCATGGCCTGATGAGATTGTACATAACTTACAAGGAAGCAAAAAGACACTCCTGTTTCAACAGAGAAAAATGAGTGTACTACAGCACTTAATACTGATTCTTTAGGATAAAAGTTCTCTTAGTTACAATGTCCACCGCTCCATGTCAACATTCACAAAGTAGAGGCTGATATCGCCATGTTCCACAGGCAAAGAACCCAAATCTGTACACGCCTTGATCTCACCGTTACACAGATGGTGGAGGTAGCTAGGTATGTGTGTGTGTATATGTAGATGTGTACTGTATGTGTCTGCACATCTGTGTGATAGTCATGTCTATGTATGTATGTATGTATGTCTGCGTGTGTGTGTGTTTGTGTGAGTGTGTGTGTGAGTGTGTGTATGCATGTGACAGATCAAGAGACAGTGAGCAGAAAAGCGGTTGAGTTTTTTTTTTCATCTTTTTTTCTCCAAATTAAAATCCTATAAAAGCCCGCACAGAGACAGTTTCTCCAGTTTCCTCATAGCCCGATGCCCCTTGACCACTGATGAAAGCAACCCTAGGCCAACACAGTGGGAAGCCACAGGTTAGCACCAGGAGATGCTGAATGAGCCTGCTGTCTTCCTGTCATTTCCAATCCACTAGGTCCTCCCCACGCCCAGCACATGGAACTCACATTGACTCTCCCTTTCCCGATTGGTCACTGCCAAGATGGAGAGGATAAGGCGGCTTATCTTCACTTGAAGGGAAATGTTTTGAGGTAATAATGAGGACTGTATGACATCCAATATGACTGATCTTGTAATATCTGTGCCTTGACAGAGACATGGCACACCAAAGACAGCTTTCCACTGCAGTTTAACCCCCCAACCAAGGTTCAAGGGTTAAGCCAGGGGGCCAGGGAGTGTTGCCATCTTTGACCTGACCTAAATGTATCTCTCTTTGCTAAAACAAACCAACCAACTGAGATGGTCTGGGAAATGCCAAGAGGTTTTCTGAATGAATCCGCCTCTCGTTCTTCCTCCCTACCTGGCCAAGTGAATAATGAGCTTGTACGTGAAAACAATGGAACTGATGTGGAAAAGCTAAACCATGCCCCTTTTGTTTGATCAAAGCAGTTCATATCTTTCTTTCATGTGCATACATATTCTTTATAACACAGCATGAAATCCAACCTTCTCACAAGCCTGCCTAGGCAGAACTGAACTACAATGTCTGACTGAAGGATGTTAATCAGAGTTGGAAAGGAGAAAGGGAAGGAGAAAGATGTGCCATTTCACCAGATTCCCGTGCAAATACTATGCTTAAATGCCAGCCCATTTGATTGAATTGAACTGGCCTAGCAATAATAATAATAATAATAATAATAATAATAATAATAATAATAATAATAATAATAATAATAACAGCACAGCAGCAATAGGGGTCCGATCCTCCTGAAGAGCATCGAATAAACCCCCTTGGGGAGATTGTTACAACTTTCAACAAACAGTGCTTGCGCACACCCAAAAATAACAAAATAAATATACGCCATCAAGATCCACCTGCCGTAAGACAAACGTGCTTTCTCTCTTTCTCTGAGATGGCAAAACAAGGAGACCCGTGACACGGGAGCCAACACAACTGGACAAGCATGTTTCCAAACCGACAGTGACGTCCACCAAAACCCTGGGTTCATGGGACTGAATCACTGCAAACAGCCACCAAGATGCCAGGTTGGTTTGTTTTGTTCATGTGTTTGATCTTTTTAACTATTCATGACCTGAGATTAAATGTTGGATATAAATCTAATGGTAAAACTGGTAAATTCTGTCAGTAAATGTCACATACAAAGCACTTTTGTGCACTATAGGTGTTTAGTAGTTTGGAATTCAACAAAAAATACACAGCTTTCCCTTAAGTAAAGTCAAATGAGTTTAACATGATTGTGTTTTCTACTAGTTTAATCTATTCTTTTTTCTTGTAAAGATGTGAAAATGAATCCAATATTTATTTTTAGCAATAGAGAGATAACATTGTTATGAAGGAATGCATTTATATTCTGATGTGCAATTCAACAGCTTTGTGAATAATGTCTTTTTTTAGGTTGGTCAAATGAGAAAGAATATATATATATATATATATATATATATATATATTACCTTGGTTCTCTGACTTTTGTAAACCTTGAGTCATAATCCCATAGCCAGATTGCCTTAACACTTTCAATGGAACACATCAACATTCAATCCTTACACCAGCACGAGCGGACTCTACCAGCAAAACGATTTCTCTTCCATGTTGGAGAAAGACCATTGTGATACTTTCAGAATAACAGCGTGTAAGATTATTGACTGCCAACCTTCTCCTTCACACGCGTTGTCAACTTATGTCAAGAAAGAACAATCTTGGAGTAAGAGAAGAAAAATTCCACAATAGGTAATACAGACTGGAGAATTTCCTGATTGATAGTTTGTTAACCTAAGGTAATCTCTAAAATGTGATTTTCTTTCCTCCTCTTTTTGTAATTTTTTTTTCCATAATTGTATTTTTTGTTTTCTTTTTTGTTCTTTTTTTGCAGTGTACTGTGGGAACAGTCAGTGGAAGCCATGCCTGTGGGTTTAACAGTCCCAAGTGTAGTTGGAGTGTTACCGCTGGGTGTTCGTACACCCCTGTCTCTCCATACCCATGTCCTTCATACCGCCTGCACCCCCACCAGCCCGTATGCCTCCCCCTTCTCCTCCTCTCCATCCTCTCCTCTGCTCTCTCGCTCTCCGAGGAGGTCGCTGTCAGACACTGGTTATGGAGGCCAGGCAGTTGGGGGACTTCTGCAGTTTCTCGGGCTGGGTGGTGGGCGGCTCAGGAATGCTGCGGAACCCGAAGGGAGGGCCGATGCTGGTGGTGCCCATGTGGCCAGGGCTCAGGGCCGGGTTCTGCCGCCGGTTACTCTCCACTATGCTGGAGGTGTTGGAGGCCAGGCTCTCACGCGTGCTGCAGGAGACACGAGGAGGGGGTAGGGCGGGGGGATGGGGAGGTACGGAAGACCAGGAGAAGGAGAGTGGATGGAGAGAGGGAGAGAGAAGGGGATCAAACAGAATGAAGAAGAAGAAGAAGAAGAAGAAGAAGAAGAAGAAGAAGAAGAAGAAGAAGAAGGAGAAGGAGAAGAAGAAGAAGAAGAAGAAGAAGAAGAAGAAGAAGGAGAAGAGGGAGAAGAAGAAGGAGAAGAAGTAGAAGAAGGCAAATGGAGGTGATAACAGTGACGTAAAGGAGAGATAGAAAGAGAGAAGAAATCAGAACACAGACGAAAAACAAACCTTCCTGTATTGCTCCCAACTGTAATGTGGAATAAGAGCCTCTGTATCTCTCTATTTTGGTCCCTTTTAACCCATGCTAGACACTGTACGCTTCCATCCCCTATCTTCTAAGAAGAGAAAAGGCAAAAGGAAGCAAAAGGAACACAAAGATCTACTGCTAAGCATCAAAATATCCCACAAGGCAAAGTCAAAACCATGAGAAATACTGCATGTTCCCTATGAAATGTTACAAAGCTAAAATAATGCAAAAACATACAATGTACAAACACAATACACGCACACGCAAACGCACACACACACGCATGCACACACAGACACACAGCAGCAGCAGAGTTGCTGATAGGTGTGGAGGTGGGATGAATGGTCTAGCCCTATCATGCTGCCATTTCTGATAGAGTAAATGATTGCTGAGTGTCCAATAGATCGGAGCAGTCTCCTATAGACACACACACACACACACACACACACACACACACACACACACACCCACACCCACCCTAATGTAATTGCATCACAGAGTCTCTAAAATAAATCAGGGTCCCAATGATAGAAGGGGCCTGAGCTATAGTGGTACTTTTCCAGAGGCTGCAGTATGACATCATCACTAATGTGATGAGTCACACAGGAAATAATGAATGATTGTGTGTGTGTGCATAGGTTGCGCGCGGGGGGGGGGGGGGGGGGGGGCTACAATTAGAGAACAGCAATGGCCCTTCTCGTAAGCTATTTAGGTCTATTAATTCATACGCACAGACCAGACACACGCTGTGAGATAATAGAGCTGACAAAGCTGAGATGCAGTGGGCCACTGCAGAGCTGAGAGCTGGGGGCACACCATGTGACTTCCTGAGAGAAAGGCTCTCAGTTAAGACTAACACCCTGCACACTACACTACCCATACTCCACTCCCCACAGGAACTCCTCAGAGGACAAGAGGATGGGTCAACTCGGGTGATCAGATGCAAGCAGGCCAAATGTGAGGCGAGTGGTAAGTTTGTGTGGGACAATGTGGGATGCTGAGAGGTAACCTTAAACTTTGATATAATTTCTACATAACTGAATAAGTAACATTTGTATTCTGCCTTTGGGCTACTAAATGCCTGTGAAGGTTTGTTATTTTGGGACGTAGCAGAAGAGTTTCCTGGCCACTTGTCTGCACAGTTTGGTTGACGGCCGTATCTTGATGACTGCCTTCACTGCTCTCTGCTCAGCCATTGAATACAAATGGTTGCATTTGTATGAGTCAGGTTACTACTTTTGACAAAGCACTAATGAATAGAGTAGAAACTTAGCCACAACAGTATAAGCCTCCCGGTGGGTAAAAAAAACACATCCATGTGTTCATATTTCCGATAATTAAAATGTTCACAACCAATGCAAATGAGGGACATTTACTTGACATGTGGGATGCAAAGGACAAAGGGTCAAAATGCTGTGCAGTAAGATGAGGGACACCTGGTCCTCCTAATGACAACTGTGTTGAGTAGTAGAAATATAGCCCACACTGGCTGCAATCTAAGTACCTCAAATGTTACATTAATACAAATATAGTACATGCTATATCTAAGAGACATGACAAACTTATCCCTGAATCGTCAAGACCACTGGATGGAATGACACCATGAGTAGGCTTGAGCGTAAAAATCCAGGAAGTGTGATAATGTAGCACAAAGCAGTAGAGGATGGATCATTTTGCGTGGCGTCAAACACAATATGTAGATATTACAAGACATAGATACAAATCATAAGTAATAGAAATGGCAACTATTTCAAAACAATAAGGTTTAATGAAAAACTACAAAGTACATCAATGGCATTACATGAGGTGCATCACATCAAACCACAATGTCCACAAACACATGAACAATATCTCTTTCGCCCACACAGACAAAAACACACAGACATACACACACACACACACAGACAGACAGAAAAAAGAAGGCCACATAAGCATGGGCAGAGAAACACACTAGAAAATGCTCTCTATCTCTCACACACATGCACGTAAGAATGTCTTTGGCTGATATGAAAGAATCTGCAGTCACTGTGGGCTCATTCTTCTGTCTTTACCTGGTGAGTGAGTCACACAGCGCCAGGAGACTATTTTTAGCAGCTGTGTCACTCTTCACCCTCTTGCTCATCAGTAGCTACTACAACATACACATACACACACACGCACACATGCACACACACGCACACGCGCACACACACACACACACACACACACACACACACACACACACACACACACACACACACACACACACACAGCCTGGGGATGCCCACTCACTCCTGTGTCTCCTAGTTCACTATGCTGTCACTGTGAGAAGGGAGATTCCACAGCTCAACTAGATAGAGGTTAGGGATTTAAGGCTCATACTTAAAAGGCAGCAACATTTCCATTTCCAGGTTCACCTAGCCTTCCTAGCCTTCCTGAATCATCACTGCACCAATCTACTGCTATTGCCCACCTGTTCAGTGGACTGATACTGTAAAGCCCCATCCTTCTCATAGCGTCTCAAAAGAAACAGTAAGGTCAAAAGCAAAACAGACACCCACTACACAGTCACCCATCTGATCTGACTGGGAGAGACTGCTGAAAGAATGCTGGTCGTCTGCTGTGGGCCTCTGCTTACCGTGGAGAGTTAAATCCGCTGTCGACCGTTACGCTGCTGCTGTCCATGCTGTCAAGCCGAGCCGAGTGGGCGGACTTCTGGCTGCTGCTGTTGTCCGTCTCCTTAGGGCTGAGCAGAGTCAGGTTGGTCTCAAACTTCCTCTGCAGGTCACGCTCCTTCTCCCTCTCAAGCAGCCACTGCATGGTGCCTCCCCCGCCTGGACCGCACACCCCTCCGCCTCCCCCTGTACCACCCACCGGCACGCTCTCGACTCGCCCTTTCCCTTCCGTGGACCCAGTCTCCTTGCGTGAGGGATCCTCTGTCTCGTCCTCGTCCTCGTCGTCTGAGACGTTATAGTAGTCGAAGCCAGCTTCCGAGGCAGATGGCACCACCGCCTGGTCCGAACCTGGGGGCACGGGCACAGACGCAGGTGAGGGGGCAGACTTAGGGGGCAACGACTGCAGCGACTGAGGCTCCATGCTGTCCAACACCTCAGCCGACTTGGCGTGGGGTGCCTTTCGCAGCGTGCCTGACTTGGAGTAGCAGCCTCCGCCACCATCCGAATAGCCCACACTCAGCACGTTGTGCGGGGGCTTGAACAAAGTGTCCTTGCTGAAGATCTCCTTCCGTTTGTCGACCAGACCACTACCCAGGCTCCCTGAACTACCTCCACTTCCCCCGACTCCTCCTCCACCACCTCCCCCACCCCCGGGGTCGGCGTTATGTTGGTGCGGTATCAAACGTCCGTTGGGCAAAGGCTCCGGGGTCTGGCTGGGCGTGGGCTTGCCTGAGCCACCGTGTCCCTTGGAGGAGGAGTCCTCCTTGTACTCCAGCGAGTGGGGCGAGCTGAGGTGTGGTGTCTGCCTGTCGGCCGGTGAGCCTTTCCTGATCCCGTCCGACGAGGTCAACGTGTCATGGTCGGCCTTGCTCAGGGGCGATGGCGCGGTCAGGATCGTCTCATTGGATGTGTTGCACTGGAAGTAGTCGTCGGTCAGAGGCTTGGGTGACAGTGCTTTCAGCTCGCTGTAGGCGGGCAGGCTGTCCCGACTCTTGTTCCTTTCCAGGGGGCTGCAGAGACGAGACTCGTCTAGGCCGCCTTTGCCAACGTCGGGCACACACACCTCAGAGCTGAACTTGGCAGCTGAGAACATGATGCGCGAGTAGTGCGGGCCCTGCTGTGACGACGCCCGCAATGTGCCGTCATCAGTGTAGTAGCGGCTCCGGTCATCAGGACTGCGGTCATAGTCCTCGGGTGTGCCCAACGAGGATGCAGCCCCTCCCAGTGGCCCTTTCGAGTTGTCCATAGAGCGCGAGCGTTCCTTGGCCTTATCTGGCCTCTCGTTGCGTGACTTCCGGTCCTGCGTGTGGCTGTGGCTGCGGTGCACTCGGGACTGCGAGGTGCCGCGCGATGGCTCGGGGAAGGGCATCTCAGTCCGCCTTTTGGCCAGCTCCCCCGACACATCCCACTCAGGGGTGACGGGGAAGTGGGACTCTGCGATGTTGGGGTTGCTGTGCACCAGGTAAGCTCCCCCACCACGGCTGCGCTCCACCGTGTACATGCCCTCACGCGGCGAACGCACCAGCGAGTGGCTGAAGAAGCGGTAGTCCCGCTCAGCGTTCACAGCCGCCACCAGGTCCAGGTTGGAACTCTCTGAAGGGTCGCCGCGGGAGACTCGCGTCTTGCTGTGCGAGCGCGATTTCCCATGGGGCACGCGGCGGTGCCCTCGGCTACGCCGGCTGCGGGCGCTGTGCTGGGCCGATGAGCTCGCCTTGCTGCGCTGTGCCCGCTCCTCCTCCAGGCGCTTCATGACGGCTGTGTGCCGTGCCACATTCTCCACCGTGAGGTCGGGGTTGATGCGGCGGATAATCTCCATCTCCACCTCCCGGGGGATGGAAGCAGCCGCAGGGATGTCCTCGTCTCGCAGGGGCCACTCCTCGGGTGGGAACTGTGCCGAGAAGG
>NC_137923.1:22910793-22935793 GCF_963457725.1 Sprattus sprattus
GTATGTATGCAGGGGCGGACTGGGGGGAAAAAGTGGCCCGGGAGTTACTGTCAGACCGGCCCACTCAATACACGGTGCGCGGCCCACTAAGTACACAGCGCGCTGCCCACTCAGTACACACCGCATTGCCCACTCAATGGATTGCACGTATCGGTCAGTGGCCTACTGGGAAAAATACCCATAGACTTAACCATATTTTGGTTGATTACAAAGAAATTACATCATATATGCTTGTTTTTTAATAACATTTGGATCCACCAATTTGCCTGGATGGACACATGGAATTAAATGATACTGGCTATTGTAACACTCCAAGGTAGGTATAGTTTGCAAGATGAATAGTATCAGATCAGATCAGATGGTTATCAGATCAGATGGTTATACGTATAACTACAAAGCCTATTGGTTAGTACACTCAAAGCGTATTAGATAAATATACTTGAAATTAGTGCTGTCAAACTATTACAATATTTAATCACAATTTTTTGTCCATTATAAATGTCCCTTCATTTATTTTGTATCCATTTATCCATGTTTTATTCCAGAATCATCTATCTAGATAACATAAGTGTTGTGAAACGCAAGCTTTACTTGGCCAATTCAACACCTTTAGATAACATATTAACAATCTATATAACATATTAACATTGTTTATAATGTAAGTGTTGGTGTAACACAGTGATTTTAGCATAACAAACTAGCTGGTTAACTTATTTGACACAAGTTACAGTATTAGAAATGATAAGATTGCCCTATTTACAACTACCACCATGGATAGCTTGCTCATCGATTGTAAGCAAGTGACTACAGCTAACATGTTAAAATAGATAATCTCGATGTTGAAAACAGCTTGCTTATTTTACCAGATCATAACCGTCTCAATTTAAGACATACCGTTAGCTAGGCTTGCTGTAGGGAACGTTACCTCATCTGTGAATAGCAAGCTAACATTTGTCAAGGTCAACGCCACATCTTACCTTATCACTGTCACCAGTCAGTGGTTTTCCAAATAAAATGTAGGCTAGAGTTGACATTTAATAACACCTAAAACTAAATCAGACTGACGGAAGAGATTGACAGAGGCAGCAGCAAGCTGTGCCTCATCCGTGTTAAGGGCTAGGGCTGACTGCACACCAGGGTTGCCAGGTCTGTGTGACAAAACCAGCCCAATGGCCAATCAAAACCAGCCCAAAACCAGCCCAATGGCCAATACAACCAGCCCAAAAACCAGCCCAATATTGTTCCTTCAAAAAATTTTGCGCGCTTCGCGCGCACAGACTGTGTTAACGTGACAGCTAGATAGATAGTAGTATATCAGCTAGACATAGATAGTAGTATAGCAGCTATCAGCTATGACGGCTTGATAGATAGTAGATATCTATTTTTTTTTAGCGGTGGGTCTGGGAGTCTCGTGGCAGACTGAGAGCATGGTGCTTGTCTGTATGTGCGCGTGTCCCACGTCGCGTCACATGCCCCGTGTGTGTACGTGCTGATCTGGTAGGATTTGGGTATAAATAAATCATTTGATTTAAAACATGGATTTGCATTCATATAATTTGCATGCAAAATAGGTCTTCGCGAACCAGCGGACAGAGAATTTAACCCGCGGCAACACTTCAAAAGAAGCCCAATTCCGCGGTAAAACCGCGTACCTGGCAACACTGCTGCACACGTCAATACGGTTGCGTGTCCTGGCTGGGCTTGTAAGAATCCCAGAATCCTCTAGGCCTACCTCAATCGGCACAGCTGAGAACACTTCGGCTGTGTAAGAACCAATTTTCAGGTGTTCATTAATAACATAGAGATATCAAAGTCCGTAAAACACATTTAAGAAGTAACGTAAAAAAAAAAAAATCGAAAAAAAAATCGAAAAATAGTCACCATAGGTGTGAAGACAGATTGTAAGTAAGAGTATAAATTTCAGTCAGTGCTTCCCATCTCATGGATGTCTTAGAGAAAACTAGATTAATGTTGTCTTCAGAAGCTATGAAATATATTATACTGATATGCGCTGCGAGTGGGCCTGATGGCGGTGGGCCAGTTGATGATTATGATGGGCTGGTGTATTGGGCCATCGGCCCACCGGGGATATCCCCGGTATTCCCGATGGCCAGTCCGCCCCTGTATGTATGTATGTACGTATGTACGTATGTACGTATGTACGTATGTACGTATGTACGTATGTATGTATGTATGTATGTTTGTTTGTTTGTTTTGTATGTATGTATATATGTGTAGCAGGTTGAAGCTACCTGGCTTACTCCTCCCAGCTATTTAGCTTGCTTCGCAGTGAGTGGCTCTGGGCAGTTAACTGCAAGCCAACCGCGCTGTCTAAGCCCTTTTATAAACCGGGACTTTTCTTTTGGCGAGTGACGTCATCGGCACCCAACGCTTGTCTTGCGTACCTGTCCATTGATCCGACGTCTGACTTGGTGATCCGTTCCACCATAGCGCCACAGGTATGACTGGCACCCTTTGTCTTTCTACACATTGATATCATAGCGTGGGATTATAGGAAATGTTTCATGTTGTAGAAACTCCCTGGCTACAGCAGCCCCGTCCTCGGCAGAGTGGGCTCTCGTGACTCAACGCCGTTAACCATAGGTATGTTGCATCATTGATCATTAGTTGAGTGGTTAATGTAGGACCGGGTTTTAAATAGATCTTTTGTGTATTTCAGGGAGTGCTATTTAGTTGGGGTGCGGCCGCCAGTCGGCTACATCGGCGCTGAACATCTGCTGCTTTGCTTACATCTTCTTTGTTATGGCCGTCTGATGCTTTATGACCTAGCTTACTACTTGTGTCTTGCTCCCGTGAGCAGGTGGCTAGTTTGTGGCACAGTAGTTCGCTCAACTGTGTTCTCTTACGTCAGTCCCTGTTTGGGGATGTATGTGTGTGAATTCCGGTGTAATTGAGTTACCCTCACTCATTGTTTTCTCTGTATATTCATTTCTTTGTTTATTTCGTTACACCCTTGTCTGGAGGCCTTTTCCTATGCTGTGGAAAGCCAAGGGGATTGGCCAAGTTATTTTGTGATTAACCTTTTTGTTTGAACTCTTTTTGTTTTCCTTGGTTTGTCCACACTGACGGGGAATCTTAGAAGTAGCTGACCCTCAGTGGGACATGTTTGTTTCATTATTGTTTTACATTAACATTGTTTGGTTGGTTTATTTGTGTTGCTCGTTTTGACTCACTGTGTGATTGTTAAACCCCTTTGCATCAGCCTAGTACTACCTCCGGCTCCAGATTAGGTGGTCTACAAGCCACCTTGCCATTGCAATTGGGGTGCGAATAGACTACCTCTGTTTAACCCCCTCCTGTTCCCCCATCCTCAGGTGCTGGGAGCTGCCTGTGGGAGCAGTGGCCGTGTGGTGGTGGGTCCCCTTGAGTGTGCAGTGGCTGTGTGTGCACCTAGTGTGGCCATTTCCCTTGCTGTGTTTGTGTGTGGGTGAACTCGGCACGTGTGATTGGGGTGATTCCTACGGACGCTCATTGCTATAGCCACTAGCCTCCCACCGGTAAGCTTCAGCCCTCCCTCCCCCTTTCTGTGTGTGTGTGTGCGTGTGCGTGTGCGTGTGTGTGTGTGTGTGTGTTGTTTGCTGTGGCGTGTAGTGCATTTGGTTGCTGTGACTCCCCAATGTTTGCTGTGACTTCCCCCAGTTTGCTGTGAGACCCCGGCACTTTTTGCTGGTTGTGCTTTTGAAGTTTTACAAATAAAATCTTATTTTTTATACTGGACCACTGTCTCTGGCTAATCCATCCATGAACCTGAGTGCCTTATTAGAATAAAATAACTAATTCTTTGGGTGTAAGTCCCATCGTGGCGTAGTCTGCTCCTTGCCCTATCACCTGAATCTCCACCTGCCACATATGTATGTACCATGTATGTATGTACATATGTTATGTATGTATGTATGTATGTACCATGTATGTATGTACATATGGTATGTATGTATGTGCGTCGTGACGCTCATTTTTTGGTGAACATGAGGATGAAATACATTTAAAAGTGTTAACATTTGAGAATAATCTATCAAATCACTTTGAAACATCATTTTCTTCCAGACCAAATTCTAAAAGTTGGTGAGAATATTAAGAAAATAATGGTAAAAATGTGGTGTAACCATAAAACGTAGTAACAAGTAATAAAACTTGCTAAAAAAAATTGAAACTCTCTTCAAACAAGCCTCTGATATACTTTGGCATAATCTTACACTTGCACTTTTTAAAACTAATAATAGTTATGTAACATCATTGTTCGGAATATTTTAATTAATATGGGGAATCATGTCTGCCAAGTCAACCTCTTGAAATGTCAAGTGGTGTAACCGCATTTTAGAAGCCATTTTCTAAATATTGTGCCAGAAGATCATGTCACAGAGAAGACCCCTGAAGAACCTAACTGCTATGTCAAGGTTAGTACTCTCTCTAAAATTTGCCTTATTAAGCGTTTTTCAGCCATGGTCAGGTGACATGCCAAGTGGTATGACCTCAGTAAAAATATAAATAAACCACAATAATCAAAGTGACTCTATTAAATGTAAAATATGTCTTTAAATATTCACACTGATGTTAAGTGTTGACATAGTCATCCTAAATAATGCCTGCAGATTTTGGTTTTAAATTGAAATGTCAAATGGTGTAACCGGTTACACCATTTGACATCTTCCTGTTTGAGGCCGATTTGATCAATTTAGGGCCAAAAGCTTTATTTGTGATCCTGATTATACATTTTCTTATAGTTGAAATAGTGACTCCTACTGTTCAATATTAACAGCAGGTTTAAATGTAATTTTTTGTTTTGTTTATTGATAGATACATTTTTTTGTATGTTTAGTTGTATTTATTTATTTATTTATTTAATGAATTATTTATTTATTTATTTAATTATTTATTTGTTCAATCATTCATACATTTAAATTCACATTTCTATAATATATTGTATGTAAGGAGACAGAATTTTTATATACAGTGGTGGCCAAAATTATTAGAACACCTGACAGATCTGAGAATAATTGCCATTTTTTTGCCTCCAAAACATGATTTAAATTCATAATGTTCATGAAACATGCAGATGGATGTTCTGAGCACAACAAATATCTGATGAAGTGAGTCCTACTGTTTTTATCCACTTTTAACTTGAATATGTGGTACGTCCACCTTTTGCATCAATTACAGCAGCACATCTCTCTGGCATAGAGTCAATATATTTCTTGAGAACTTCAACAATAATGTTATCCCATGCCTTCTGCAACTCAAGCCAAAGGTTTTCCTTGGAATTTACAATAGATCTGTCGAGTTTATTTTCCAACTTGCCCCGAATTTGCTTGATTGGTTTGAAGTCCGGACTTTGAATGGGCCGGTCCATAATTTTCAATGTTCCAGCAGATTCCTTGTCGCCGGTAGATCCGGCAAAAGTTAAAATAATGTTTAGGGTCATTGTCCTCTTGGAAAATAAATCCAGGCCCAATTCGACGTCTCCAAGAAGGAACTCCGTGCCTCACCAGAATGTTGTGGTATGCTTTTGTATCCATGATGCCATTAATTTAGCCAAAGTCACCTGTTCCTGAGGCTTAAATTACACCCCACACTATGATACTACCCCCTCCTTGTTTAACTGTTGGCAAGAGACACTAATCTCTCCCCCTCACTTCGTGGAACATACACGCTTTGCTTCTTGCCAAACTATTCAAACCTGGACTCATCAGTACACAACACTTAAACCAATCTTTCTTTGTCCGTTTCTTGTATTTTACAAATTTCAGGCATTACACTCAATTGTTCTCTTTCAGTAATGTTTCTTTGCTGTTATTCTGCCAAAAAGTCCTTCTTCTCCCAGTTTCTGGCGGACAGTTCTTGATGACACTGTTGCAACATTAGTCATTGTGATGTTTATCTCGTCACACAGTTCTTGTAAAGTCTTTCTTCAGTCCTGAAGAATTTTGAGATGCTTCACTTGTGTGTCTGAGTTCCTTTTTGAAACCTCTCCCCTTTCGGTTCTGGTGCCATGGTGGTCTAAAGTGTACTTTACAGTGCTTGGACTGCATCTCAAGTCCTTGGCTATGGGGCAGTAACTCCAGCCAGCATCAAAAAAAGCCTTTATTCGAACCCGTTGCTCACTCGTTAGCTCCTTCTTCACCTTAGCCATGTTCAAAGAGCAACATGTGCTTCAAGACTGCTTCTAGAGGCTTTGGATCTATACCATTTGGTGGTGTGGCCTCAGTGACAGAACCCTGATGTTACCAATCACTTAATGAGCAGGATAGGCCTTGTACATTCAAAAGAATCGCCAAGCTGTGTCCTAAGACTCTTGCATCACCATCAATTTAACCACAATAACACCTGACAATGATTACACAAGTAATTGGGCTTCTTCTGTGCAGGAACATGATTGTGTGACATTGACAGTGAAATAGGCCTAGCTTGTTTTTGTACGGAAAATGACCTAAATCTCATTATGATGGCTCTATTCTATGGTTTTTAGAGCATAATGATGACTTTGTAGATATTGAATTAGTTTTTAGGGTATTTTAATGGCAAATTCTACAAAAAACAACTGAAAACTCTTAAAAATGTCTAGTGTTCTAATAATTTTGGCCACCACTGTAGATCTGGACATAATGTAAATGCAAACAATAAGCTTTCTATCCTCTTGTCCCCTAACAGATGCCACTTTCAACCAAAGAAAAAGTGGCTTGCCATAGGCTGGTATGCCTCATATCTGGTAGGCATTCAGTCAATGGCCTAGCCAAAAGACAGGAAAGGTAGTACAGACATGCTGAACCTGACTCTTTCACTAAATCTGTCAGCGGATGACGGCCCTCCTCAGAGTATTGCATCAACTGATCAGTTTGGTCCTGTTTCTTCACTGTTTTGGTTAATGTTTTTAATGTAATATGAAAAATAACATGAGAATATATTAAAACATCTAATTCATTTTACCTTGGCGATTACTTATTTGTTTTTCTGTGTCAATTGCTTGCTCTTTGGCTGTAGAAGCAGTATGGTCATTTGGTGTAACCGATTAATGTCAATTGGCGTAACCAGTATTTTTCACAAAAACCATTAGTTCCGTATTTTGTGAAAAATGGTAGAAATGTCATATAAAATACTATGAAACCAACAGAAATGCAAAATATACATTCTAACAGTCCTTGGACATGTTGTTTTAACAGGTTTAAAACATATTTTTTAATTGGCATCTTGCCAACCCTTATTTGTCACTGACCCATGTATGTACGTAATGTATTTACCGTATTAAGACCTGGGAGTGAGTGTTCGTTAATTTACGTCTTTGTGTGCTTGTGTTTGGATAGTGTTTGTGTGTGTGTGTGTGTGAGTGTGTGTGTGTGTGTGTGTGAGTGTGTGTCATCAGAGAGCCGCAATTCTCTAAATGTCATATTTTATTATAACAATGCTTCTGATTTACTATCGGCCGTCACACTCCGTGTCCCATCTCATAAATACCATCCCACCTGGGAATTGTGTTGCAAAAAAAAAATAAAAATAAAGGGGAAGGGGAAAAACAGTCTGAAGAAAAAAAGAGAGCTGTTTGACACATCTCTAAAACTCCTAGACGACTCTGCTATTGTACTCAGGCGCCTACATGGACAGCTCCAGAATGACATCACTGAGATACAGAAGCAGTGTCAGCGATTGTGTCTCAGTGAGGAGAAGGTTGCCAACAAGCACTGGCACTTTGAATACAGGAAACAAAGTTGGCAATGAAGTAAGCTTTCAAGTATGACGCAGACAACCACTGCAGAGCAATAAAACAAGTTATATGAGCATAAAGGCATTCATAACGTGAGCACTTTGTGGATCCTTAATATCTGTTTGAGCATATTTGTGTCTGATGGTATATGTGATTACGTTGCCCTGTTCTTGGATATATGGGACATTTTTGACACATCTTCCAATATAGGGATAGCTGGAAAGGTTTTTTTAATAAAAGACCATCTGTATTAGTACACTTTTTGTGTTTACCCAAAAACTCAAAGCTTCTTCCACATGGACATATGATATGGCAAGGTCAATTTTTTACTGTTTTGCTGGGAAATGTGTACACCCACTTCCTAAACAAAGTTGAAAACGTGCCTTTATCACTCGAACCTGAGTCGCATGACGGGAGATAACTGGTTAGGCTTTGGTTGTGGATGGTGGCTACTGCTGGTTACACCTACAGGCTTTTCCTCTGTAACCTGCTCTCCATTATGACAAGTGCACCACTGCATATTATACACAAAAGGAGCTTGAATCACTGCCGCTACTTTGATCTCCACCTTCACATAGCATGGGACTGACTCAACAGTCAACTGTCTAATCCTCCCCATCCACATGCACAGGTAAACTATGTCCATTTTGTCTGTTGCAAACAATGCCGTTTTCAGGTCTATTGGGTAGCGAGTGATATTGGCCTGTTTGTAGCCCTCAAAGAGACCCATAACTTGAACTGATGCTGACATGCTGTGAATGTTAACAAAGCCTTCTTTGTTTTTGGGTCATTACACATTGGACGTTCGAGCCAAACTGCACCACAATTGTCTCCCGACAGCCTACACAGTCATCTGAGTCTGACCCCTCTGAAATGACCCCAGACTTAAAATAACCTGCCATGGTCCCAAATAAGCAGGATACCCTGCCATGTTCATGCCGTGTGTCCGGCCATCGGAGGGAGAGAAGCTGATTACCTGGGAAGCAGGTGGCGAGATGTTCCATGAGCGCATCCTGAGTGACGGGCTTGCGGGCCGAGTTCATGGCTGAGATGGCCAGACACAGGATCTCCCCCAGCGGAATGAACTGGGACTGGCTGATAGGTGACATACTGATGGGAGACACATCACCTATAGGGAGGAGAGAGAAAGAGAGAGAGAAAGAGAGAGAGAGAGAGAGCGAGGGAGAGAGAGAGAGAAAAAACAGAGTTAACTCAATCCCTCTTTCATAAAGTTGCAATGCGAGTGGATCCTAACTTTGAACTTTAAAGGTTTTATCGGACTGAAAAGTTCAACACATGATGTAGCCATGGAGTTTACAGTAAATAGTGCGAAAAAGCATTTATGTTCCCAGATAAAAGATGATGTAAGGCAAGTTTATTAGCAGATAAAAGAACGGAGAAAAACAAGACTAAAAAGGAAGAACATTTGTATACCTTTATTAATTCATTATTAGTGGTGGGGGAAAAAATCGATTCACTTCAGTATCGCGATATTTTGCGTTCGCAATTATATCGATACAGTAGCGCAACGTATTGCGATATTTAATTATATAATTATGTGTTTTACTTTCGGGTTTTCTCCATTGGTTTTCTCTGACTTTACTCTGATAATATTACATTTCCATATTACAACCACAAGGTGGCGCTTGTTGCGGTGCTTTGATGACGTGCATTAAACAACAAATTAGGTGGTGCTTTGTTACCTTGCATTCAACAAATTTAAATGAAAATGGCTTCACCATCTCAACCGATTGTACACGAAGCTCCGTCTTCTTTTAAGTCGAAAGTGTGGCTACATTTCGGTTTTTATCGAAAATGTAATACTAGTAAAGACCTTGACATGCAGTTTGCCATCTGCAAAGAGTGCCGGATGAAAATTAAGTATTGTGGAAATACGACGAATTTGAGAGTGCATCTCACAAGGTACCATTTAGAGTTAGCGATAGCGACCCCTCATGAGGAACGACCCAAAGTTGTCCTACCCGCAAATCAACGCACCTTGGACCAAACTAAAGTGATAAAGTTACCTCAAAACTCCGAAAGGGCAAAGAAAATCACTGAGGCAATAGCCTACTTCATCCCCAAAGACTTACAGCCTTACAGTGTGGTGGAGAATGAAGGTTTCCAGAATCTGCTAGGCATACTGGAGCCCAGGTATGTGATCCCCTCACGTAAATATTTTACCGACACTGCCATCCCCAAACTCTACAGCGAAGTCAAAGAGGAGGTAAATGGAACTTTAAGTTTAGCCGAAGGAGTTGCTATAACTTGTGACGGTTGGTCATCAAGAGCTACTGAATCCTACATGACCATAACGGCGCATCACATCACGGATGAATGGCAGCTTTTAGCTCATGTTCTTCAAACCAGGGCGATGCATGAGAGTCATACCGGGGCTAATGTGGCTGAGGTGCTGAAAACGGCAACCGAAGAGTGGGGCATCTCTAACAAGCCGATTGTTTTGGTAACGGACAATGCGTCCAACATGGTAGTGGCTGCGCAGGTCGGGGGCTACCTTCACGTGAAATGTTTTGCCCATACCCTCAACCTCGCCTCACAGCGCGCACTTAAGCTGCCTGCTGTCGCTAGGTTACTGGGAAGAGTCCGGAGAATAACCACTTTTTTCCACCGCAGTACAATCGCCAACTCCATGTTGCAACAAAAACAAAAGCTCCTGGACCTCCCCACTCACAAGCTGAAGACCGATGTTGTGACTCGTTGGAACAGTGGCTACGAAATGCTTCAGCGTTTCTTGGAACAACAACCAGCGATCTGTGCTGCTCTGTTGTCCTCTGACGTCAGGCGGTCAGGAAGTGATATTTGCACCCTCAACGAAAATGACATTACAGACGCTGAGGACATAATGCAGGCACTTCGACCGATGTTTGTAGCCACAAAAATAGTTTCAGAGGAGAAGAATCCCACTTTGTCCATCATTGCTCCAGTGCATGCAAAGCTGCTAAATGACACACATCAGGCAATGGGGGACAAACCAATTGTGAGGGACATCAAACAGGCAATAAATCAAGATCTGCAGAAGAGATATAGCACTGTTGAGGAGAAAAACACCCTCCACACAGCATCGGCCCTGGATCCACGATTTAAGTCACTGCCTTTCCTGACCACAGATGACATCAGTGCCACATATTCCAAACTGGTTGTGGAGGCAGCCAGCCTTCAGGTAGGCTTTAATGAACTACTAGTTTATTATTTAGTTATTATTTTAAAATATCATAAAGGAGTTTACAAATGATTTATTATTTATTTATTAAAACCAAGCCTATGTTCATCTGGCTACTTTGGGTTATTTTCTTACATCTGTTTTAATTGCATTGAGCATTCCACAGCTATTCCAAACCTGAGATGTTTTTTCTTTTAACATCAAATGTTTCTCTACAGCCCACTATTAGGCAAGAAGAGACCAGCAGTGCCTCTGGAATAGAAATGGATGGACAGGATCTTGAGGTGCTTGAAGAGCCACAACCTAAAAGAAGATCTGGGCTAGCTGATTTACTGGGAGAAACATTTTCTACCACAGCCCCACTGAAGTCAGCATTTTCCCAAGCTGAAGAGGAAGTGAAGAGATACCAGGAGGCTTCTCCACTGCCACTTGAAGAAAACCCTCTCAACTGGTGGAAAGCTCATGAGAAAATGTATCCTTTCCTGGCCAAACTCGCCAAAAGATACCTGAGCATTCCAGGCACAAGTGTGTCTGCTGAAAGGGTGTTCTCCACTGCAGGGGATATAGTCACAGCCCAGAGGAGCACTTTAACATCTGAGCATGTTGACCAACTGCTTTTTCTGAGCAAAAATGCCAACATTCCAAAATGAATTTAACATTTTGGTTCATGACCTTGCAGCCAACTAGACTGGACTCTAGCAGTTCACATTTTTGTTTATTTTTCTCAAGTTGATTGAAGCACTGAGTTACTCTTATTTATATGAGTATTCTAAGGTTTATGTTACTCTATTAAGTCTGCTTTGTGTTACTCTATTGTACTTAAATAATTTTAATTTATGTGCTGGGAGCTCAGCGTTCATGTGAGAGGTCACCTATTCCGAAATAATTACAACGGTCCTGTGTCCTGAACGTTCAAGGACAAAGTTTTGCACTACCCTCCTAAGTTTTTGCACTGTTGTTCACATAATTAAATGTGCCATTTGAAGTGAGTTGAGCAGTCTTTTTTTCCTCTTTTTTTGCAATGTCTTTGAATAATATGGGGAACATGAATCGCAATATATCGCAGAATCGAATCGCAATACTTGCTGTATCGCAATATATTGAGAATCGCAATAATATTGAATCGTGGCCCAAATATCGCAATAATATCGAATCGTCAAATTTTTGCCAATTCCCACCCCTATTCATTATACTGTTAACTGTTAATTTCATCACTGCATTGATGAAGAGATTCTATAGTAACTAAGTAAGTGGGCTAAGTAACTTTGGGTGTCATCAGAATAGCTAAAATAAGAAATGTTATTGCCTTTATAGATGTGTCCAAGCGGGAGCATCTAATGGTTGAATAATAAAGGTCATAAAGACTATCCCTAGATGACATCACAGGTTTCGGATGCACATCGGTGTTGGGACGTATTTTCCAATGACAGTATGAACTGAGCAACTAGATTACCAAACGTGAAAGTCCAGTCCAATGTTCCAGTCTGTGTAGTAGGATATTTTAATCAGTGTCAGAGGCTGCACTAGGGCTGATGTTTTGCCTGTATTGGTATTGAAAATGTCACTTAACACCTTAATTACAGTTACACTGACAAGTTAGATGTGTTATAGTTACAGGGCTCTGGTTGACACGCCAACCTGACAAAAAAGTTGTCAAAGCAACTATTTGAAATTAGTTGGCATGAAATCATCAATCAACAAATGGTAGATTGGAGATGGCAATCGTTTAGTACAGAAGCATCTAGATTATTCTTTTTTCTTAGCAGGAGCTTTATAGATAGAGATGGAGCGGGCACAGAAGAGCAGACATCCTGCAGGACAAACAACACAGGGACCATATAGAATGGATAGAGTAAGCCTTAAGAGACACCACATTCAAAGATGTAGTAGGTGAAAAGGAACCTCTGTGTGTGTGTGTGTGTGTGTGTGTGTGTGTGTGTGTGTGTGTGTGTGTGTGTGTGTGTGTGTGTGTGTGTGTGTGTGTGTGTGTGTGTGTGTGTGTGTGTGTGTGTGTGTGTGTGCATGTCTTGAACCTTCCTCCTCCCACAGCAAAGGGCCTGCTCTGACCCCCCTGGCTGTGTCGACTCAGCGTAAAGCCCCCCCTGTGCTTTGGTAGGCAGCTCCCCATGTCACATTGATCCCATTTACACTCACATACCCCTCACTAAATGCACTTCTCTTCAAAGATTATATTACCCTCCTCACTATTGTTTTATTGAATCAACCTCCATGCTGCTAGATTGCAATCACTGCAAAACAACTGGAGTACAGCCTGACCTTGTCCTGAAGGGCAAATGTTATGCGCTCTATCTCTCAATCTCTCTCTCTCTCTCTCTCTCTCTCTTTTTTGTGGTATTTTTTTTCATGTGGGGGTGAAATAATACAATAATACTACATAAATATTAAGAGTCTTAGTCTAGTCTGCGGCACTCTCCTGAGAGTAAGTCAGTAGGGCTGAATGGGTATGGCTTGCAGAACATAACGATTCTCGGAAAGTTCCATTGTAGAAAAGAATCATATTGTCAGTTTATATTTCACTCTGACACACACTCATAGCTACTCGCAACTCACAGCTGCCTGCTGTTGACCACAGCATGGTAATGTTAAATGACCAACATTTAGACAAAGCCTTTGGTTGAAAGATGGTCTAAGCTGTTCAGTGATGTTTGTGTCAGTGATGTTTGTGTCAGTGAGGTGTCAGGTAAGAATGATTAGCAAAATGAATAATTGATAATAGATGCTAGAGTTTTAATAACAATAAGGGCTCTAACCTCTTCTGATAAGGCAAAACTAACAATTCATAAAAACTCACATAGGTCAGGAAGGTGATGCATCAATAGCTCCATCATTCAACATAACAAACACGATTTTCAACAATTCTGCTTTATCAAAATCTAATAATCCCCATAACCTCTACAGTCTTTTGCATATACAATTCAGACAGATCTGCATAAAAGCAGCATTGCAGCTTAGCGCTGCGCTGGGCTACAGACATTTCTGTGGAAACTGTCTCTTCAGCAGGGAGATGAAACTCAGCAGAGCTGGAGTGCAGGTCCAGCGCGCCACTATCAGCACTGCAGGATGCGGGGAGGGAGGGTGACATCATCCACATGGAGGGAGCGAGCGAGCGAGTGCCTGCCCACCCGGCTGGCAGGCTGTCAGAGAGCCATTGCTCACCGCTGTCCTCTCAGCCTCCTGCTCCACACCACTGCCTCCTCCACACAAACACACACACACACACACACACACACACACGTATGCAGGAACGCACACACACACACACACACACACACACACACACCACTGCCTGAACAAACAACAGACCCCTTTACCGAAGCGACGAAACACGCACACACAACCACATACACTACAACTGCATATACAATCATTCACTAAAACTACCACAAATTACCACCATAGTACTACTGTGGCCATCAAGGTATGCGCTTACAAAAGATCACACGTATAACACGCATACATAACCTCAATCTCTGCTCATAAACCACTGTCCATTTTCTAAGAATGTCTTTGCTCTTGCCTCATTGTGAAGAGCCAGACTCATACAGTCAAGGTCTTTTTCTATCTATGGACAGGCGAGGACATAGAGATGCAAAGTGACTCTGTGTTATTAACATGAACGTCGAGATAGCGAGATAACCAACCATTAGTCTGACGCCTGAAGTTATAATATGCTGGGCGAAGATTTTAGCCCGCCTAAGTAACATGCACACAATGAGAAGGTGAGCACAACGCAGTTTTTTAGAAAATTAAAATATTTTGGAGGTGTACTCCTCACAGATGATAATAGTTATGTATTCAATTAGTCAACATGGTAACCGTTAAAAAAAGCCAGGAATGTAAATTAATGAGGGCAATGATATGCCATGACAAGCTTTAAGATCCTCTGCTTCTTCAGCCTTCACAAATCATTCCTACTGGAGTCTGATATACTTTACCAGGAGGTGACCCGGGAGTCCAGAGCTTGCATGTGGTGATAACCCACATGCCCGACTGCCCAAAGAAAGAAGTCATGAGAAAAAAGTCAAACCTTTCACCTTGCCTCTCCCTCTGACGAATCATTAATGATATAAACAAGCGACAGTATTTACGAAGATTAAAATTTCTACTGCACTGCCGCATATTTATTACCAAGTATATACCAAGTATATTACACGTGAAAAAAAAAGAAACTTAAAAAATAAAAATGAACCAGTTCTTCAGCCCATGCGGTAAGAAAGAGATGACATCAGTCTGCCAGAAAAACCTGACGTAACCACTTTTATAATATCTCAAAGACACATTGACATCTCAGGGGCAGAGGCAGTGAGTGAGTCGCGAAGGCAAAAATAAGTTTCTTGTTTCAGAAATCCTTCTGACCCTGTTGGCTTGAGACAAACCAAAATAAATTAATGTCAGCATTTGCAGCGATCTAAAATGTATCCATGCTGTCTAGACGGAAAGGATCCAGAACACCGCAGACTGTTCCAACAGTTCTCTCAACGGAGGTCTGACCAGCCACTGAACCTCGAGTCCTTCCTCCGGCACTCACTCACACACACAGAACTGAAGGATTAACACTGTTGAAGCTCTATGGAAAGTAGTGCATTATTAGAAGTTTTACTCATATAAAGAGATATACGCAAAGGAACATGCAAATAGCATTTCTAACAAAGATGACACTATTGGCTGCTATCTGCTGGACCAGATTTCTTCAGGCACATCATCTACAAAAAGACAGCGTGGAGGAGGAAGAAAAAAAAACTGTTTTTTATTCACAGAAAAACCCATGTAATAGTAAATATATCACTCTGGTTGACAATTACGTCTGGAAATAGATGCTTTCTGTCCCCACCCCTACTGTATACTTCAAACACGCCACCTCAAAGTAATACCTCATCATCCATCATGTCACGTGACATCGTATGACGGCTGCTCACACCAAACTAGCAGCGTGCAGAGCGAACCAGAGCAGGAGAGGCTGCGTGACAGGGGAGGGAGAAAAGGGAGAGAACGAGAGACAGAGAGACAGAGAGAGAGAGAGAGAGAGAGACAGAGAGAGAGAGAGAGAGAGAGAGAGAAAATAAGATATTCAGTACCTCAGCCCCTCTCTCAGCCCTTCCAGGTCTGAATCCCAGCAGACTGAGAAACAGCTCCTCGGCTGCAGCCTTTGAAAAAGCACAGTATTTCCTCTGGGCTCTTTCCCAGCATGCTCTTGTCCACACAAAGACAAGAGAGGTGTGACCAATCACGTTCAGGCTCACCATGCACCGTTTTTTCTAAGCACCCACCCATTATTGCCTGTTGACACACACACAAGACACACACACACACACACACACACACACACAAAGAATCTCTCTATCGCCCTCTCTCTCCCACCTCAAACACACACACACATACACACACAACACACACACAGGCAAGCTAGTGGGCGGCCTGCTAAACTTGTTGTCATGACAACGCATCCCAGATGCTCCCTCTTGTTCCTCGCCCGCTTGTTACACACACCCCCCCCCCCCCCCCCTTTTAATTCCACCACTTCTTCCTTCTTACTCAATCGTGTTAATGAAAAATTGAGGATGGCACGTTGGCTGCTAGACTCAGCAAAACTAAACCGCTATACCCACTTCCCTCAGCCCCCCCCCCCCCCCCCCCCCCCCACGGCCACTCCACACACACACACCACAAGCACCACATCTCATCCCTCTCTCCTCTCTCTCTCGTTCTCCCTCTTTCCCTCTTTTATTGTGTCTCTCTGACAGAAGAGATGCTAAGAGTGGGTTGCGTGTGTGTGTGTGTGTGTGTGTGTGGGGTGGGGCAGGCGGGGTCCTCTTTTGTTATCTAATTAAAGACGGAGAGAGCCCCTAAACAACCTCTCTATGGGGCAAGCAGAAGGAATGAAAGCGCAGGCTTAATTACTGAGGTTACAACAGAGAAGGAAAAAAGAGAGAGAGAGAGAGAGAGAGAGAGAGAGAGAGAGATGGAGGGAGGAAATGACAGAGGAAACATAAAATGGTAAATGAGATGCTATGCTAAGAACAGAGAAGACAGAGGGTATACGATCTGTGTATGCATCAGGTGTGCGCGTTTGTGAGCGGTGACTGTGTTTATGACCCAACCGCCGTCACACCTCCGCCGAGCCAAGCTAGCTCTCGCCTTTGTGCTAGCTGTTAGCATTGTTAGCACCAAAGAAGTGACGTCATCTGGCGAGCAGGAGAAGGAGGAGGAGGAGCATGACAGGAGGAGAACAGAGGAACAAGGAAGAAGGAGGGGAGAAGAGGGGGGGGATAGGGAGAGGAGAGAGAGGAGAGAATAAAGGTGGAGAAAAGAGGAGGAGAATGACTGCAAAGGAGAAATGCGGAAAATGTAAAGCAAATAGAATAGGGGCACGGAGGAGATGGACAGAAGTCAGAAATGAGGATGAATTGAAAATGAAAGAGAGAAAGCGGGAAGCGTGAGGTAAGGCAGAGAGAGACCCCCGGAGTGAGACGACAGAGGTGGAACATCCACACCCAGTTGGGGTTAGCTGATACACTTAGCACACACACGCTCAAACACACACACACACACACACACGCCTCCTCTTTCTAACACAGCAACACACTTATGGTTGGAGCCCAGTCACTGATGCAACAGTTGACAGAGCCACTGTAAACAGACAGACTGATCCGCCCACCTGATACTGGCTAATAAGGACACAGCCCTTAGACACTTGGTTAAGATGGACTCCCAATGACCTGCAACAGCATCCCGATTCCCACATCCCACTGGCGAAATGGCTCCTGAGACCTACAACCACTCTGCACCTCCTAGAGCTGTCCTTTGTACTGCTTCCACTGCTTCCACTGTGAGCACTGTGCAGGCAGGGTTAGGGAAATAGGCTGATTTCAGACCCTTGAGAAAAGCAAATTACAGGTAAGACTAACCATGGGATTCAATACGACAGCTTTTTTTCTTGCCTTTTGTGGGTGTGTGTGTGTGTGAGTGTGTGAGTGTGTGTGTCTGTCGATGTGTATGTGTGTTTGTGTGAGTGTGTGTTTTCTGTCGATGTGTGTGTGTGTGTGTGTGTGTGTGTGTGTGTGTGTGTGTGTGTGTGTGTGTGTTCGTGTGTGTGTGCATGCAGTATGCAGTGCATGGCGGGACGGATATGAGGGCAATTTTCGGGCAAAGCGTTAGCATGAAATGGCACCCCAAATCCAGGGGAACGTTTTGCTTTGGCAGCACTAACGCTTGGAAGGAGCTCTGTCGTAGCCGCCGCCGCCGCCACCACTCCTGATTCCTGAACACAATGACTGCCTTATCTTTGTCTCACTCCGCCCGTCTCCTTCCCCCCTCCCTCCCTCCCTCCTCGCTCTCTTCAAACGTTATCTCTTGCTCTTTCTACCCCTTACTCTATCCCTCTCTTCTCTCTCTCTATACCTCTCTTCTCTCCCTCTCTCTCTCTCTGTCTCTGTCTCCTGCCTTGGGTTCACGCTCGGTTCAATGTGACACTGAGGCTCTGATGTGCAGCAGCGTCTGGCTTGTATTCGGGCCCCTACCCTGCACCGCCTCTCAGCCCCATCCAAACGCATCCTGTCCCCACATTCTACCGCCCACCGCTGACGGGCAGGCGCCTCTCTCTGGGGTGTCATCTCATCAAAAGGCAACTTAACTAGGATGAGTTCTCTGAGCTGGTCTGCTGCCGGAGACTGACACAATCACAGAGGAGTTGAGCAAAAAAAAAAAGAGAGACTTCGGACCAAAATTGCAAAGTTTTAGATAGTGAGAGACTGCGAGAAAAGGAGAGGAGGGAGGCAGCCGAGGGAGAGAAAGAGAGAGAGAGAGAGAGAGAGAGAGAGAGAGAGAGAGAACTTTTCTGCCTACGTGGGAGAAACAAGAGGCCTTACGGAGTTCAGACATCATTTTAAATCAGCATCCATATAGGTCAGTGATGTTACCGGGAAAATCCTGATATGAAGCCTTTCCTTGAGTGTGGGAATCTGTGGTACCCAATCCTTACAAGGAGGTTCTTAACTCTTAACTCTCAACTCAAAATTCCCTATTTGATCTTATTCCTCATACATACTCTATGTGAAAGATCTCCTGAGCTTTGAAACAAAGTTGTGTTATGTGTGGTAGAGTCAGAATCTCAGTTATATGTTTATGGCACAAGCTTTACACCACACATCATCAATCACATGTTAAGCTCACAGAAACACAACGCCTACACTGCATGAACAGAACAAGAGTTTACATTACATTGTGATTAACATCCAATTACAAACCAGTGCAACTGAAAAATGTCATTACTTCTGAAAACGACACAAACCAGGCCTTGCTTGACAGTCTGGACGTATGGGAGACTGTAAAAGTAGACCCATGCAAATCCAAAGCAGACCATGTGAAGGACACTCACCTGAAGTTATACAACTGTGTATTTGTGATTAACGAGTGTTAGAAGGTACACTCATGATTAAAGAGAAGGACATGCACACACATGCTGGGAGCATTTTTCTTTAAGAGCGGGGCTCTGTGTGTGAGGATATGTGAGAATATGTGTGTGTGTCAACCACCATAAGGTGTATTCACAAGAAATCTACTTAAATTGTCACAACGGCTTCAAGTCCCCTTCAGTTTTATGGAACAAGATCATCAAAGATTTAGTCTTCATGAATTGGTGTCATTCTACCCCACGGACACTTCAGAGGAACAAATGATGAACAAGTGTGTAACAAGTTTGTAAACAGGGCTAAGGCTTTTTTTTTTCCTAATACCCAATTTCCTAATATCATGTACCTTACCAAGCTCTCTCTCTCTGTCCTTCAAAAAAGGGCAACAGAAATACTCATCAAAGATAACTTTGATTTATAAACCATCCCAACCTTTAAGCCAACCTAGCCAACAGGCTCCTGGCAGGAGGATCATATCTGACCCATGTGAAGTGCATGCAATGCCTCAGTGTTATTCTAAGAGGGCCTCTCACTCTGCTCCCCTTCCATCAAGCAGCAAGCTGTTGGCCTTTGAACTCATTTGAATCACAGAGGAATAATGACCCTCTGAACTGCCACGACAACCAACAGCACACTGCAGCTAACATGCCCTGAGCACCACCGCGACAACTGGCCTCCTTTGATTGACAGATAGGACTCCACCCCTTCACTTGACCCTGTGTTATACCCTTGGAAATGCCCATGTATTCTGCACAGGACAAACACAAGAGGACAAACAATTCCAAGGAATGCTAGCCAGTGCCAAGCTAGGTATGCTAATTGCAAGGGGCAAAGAAACACAAGAGAGAAAGGAAGAGACGAAAGAATAGGAGAGAATGACAGAGAAAAGGGGATGAGAACCAGAATCGTGCAGAATTGATGCCTAAAGAAAAGAGATGTTCTGAATCGGTACTTATATTTAGCTGGCGCCTGTGAGTGTGTGAATGATGTCATCCTAATTAAATTCAGGTTGAAGGTGTTGTTTCACGTGAGGTAACACTAGATGGTGGTAGGAAGCAGACAGACTCACTGCGGGCAACACAAAAGGGAGGAGGATGAAAAAACAAAAATGAGAAATTGAAAATTAACAGACATTTTTTTGTTGTCTCCATCTCACTCTCAACATACCCTTTATTGTCTCCTCAGCTCATTTACTGTCTGTTCTTTGGCATCAAAGACACCTGACTAATTCTGAAAATCTGGCAAACCTGGCATTTATTTAACATTTGCATCAGCATCTGTTCTGTGCTGTTTTCATGAATGCCATGATTTCATTTGACACCGCTGCATGAGAGCCTAATCACCCAACCATCAGCCGGGCCAACCGAACCTGCTTCATCAACGCCTTCAGAGCCACAACCAAACCATGCTGCGTGACAGAGGGGAGAGGAAGGGAGGGGAGCGCAGAGCCGATAGGGACAGGGGGGTGCTGGTCACCTTGGTGATGCGCGGGGTAAACACGCTGGTGAATGTTAGTGTGAGGTGTGTCGGGCGCGAGCATAATTGGTGTGCAGATAAAGTGTCCTGCTCACAATGCGCCGGGGGGAGTGATTTGTTGGGCAGCTCCGCTTTGTCTGCTGCTGAAGGGCCCGAGTGTCCGTCGGTGCAGCGGATGTGAAGATTTACAGGGGGCAGTTTCCTGCCGTAAAAGCCCTAACTCTACCTCAGCCTCTCCTCTACTCTCCTCTCCTCTCCTCTCCTCTCGCATGCCCACTGAAGAGAGATGACCTCCTTTTCTGTTTTTTTGAGATGGGACACAAAGGATCGGTCTCCATGACAACAACCCAGGAAAAGTGTTTGCTTGTGCACGTTGATGCTACTCTCTCCAGTGCCATTATATGGGGCAGGAAAAGCAAACCAAATTCTGACCCCCTCCGATAGACGCCGATGTAATGCTGCACAGGACTGAAAGCAAAGAAAGCCCCTCACACGCAGGGGCGTCAGAGTCAGAACCATGAAATGACTACTCTTCCTCTACAGGACATTATGACCTATGAGCATAATGAGACAGAAGAAAATCGCAGCAGACACGTCACAGAGACTCATTCCCTCTCTCTCAAACTCTCACACACATGCATACATACAAAAATGATCTATTTCTCCCTCTTTCTCTTTTCTCTCTCTCTCACACACACACACACACGTTACGTCATATGTCCCAGATGGCAACCCTGCAGCTTTTTGCTTATGTCCTACTCCATAAAGACCCCACCCCTCTGCCTCCATCCATAGCTCCTCCTCCTCTCTCTCTTTTTCTCTCTCACTCTTCTTTCCTCTCAGCAGCTGTGATGAAGAGATCTAGATTAGGGCTATGAGCTGTACAGCACTCAATGCTGCAGGGCTGTATTTTATGACTATATGATGAAAAAGGTTATGCAAAAAAATATATATATACTGTATATATATATTTTAAAGCAGAATCCAGTTTCCTACTAAGAAAACGAAACTAAATAACTGTAAAAGGCCTGGAGTGAGTTTATCTCCTTTGTTTGAAAATATTTGATAGGCTTGTTCTGCTAATGCTGGCTGCGAGCACAGCCATGCCAAGCTGAATGGAAAGGTCAATAAAATGGGAATGAGAACTCTGATTCATGCCCCCAAACCCAACATTTTCCACAAAAAAACCAGCAGAGGTGAAAGCCAGCAGACTGACCTGGTGGGGTATCAGGCACATGTCTGTACATGTCCATGTCATATTTCTTAGAATTACAGTATAGTTGTATGAGGAAATGCCCTCACACACTCGCTCACGTACACACACATACACACCATGGATAAACCCATACGATGGGGTCGTACTGGAGTAGTGGTCAGTGGAGAAGGGCATGGGGACACTGCTTCATGGGATGCCTACTGTGGAGCACCTGGCACAACCCCTGCTCACTCTGCTGTGACCTAATAAGGGCTGGAATCAGGCACACTGTCTGTGCCAGCTCTGCCTAAGCCCGGTGGCATTGCCAACACACACACACACACACACACACACACACACACACACACACACACACACACACACAAAAACACAGAAACACGTAACACACACCCACACAAATACCACACCATCCATCAATTACAACTAGTATGCAAAACCTCAAGTCTTTGTATATTGAATTCATAACCATGCACTTCTTTTTGCGTTTTTAAAGGTCTATAAATGGCTTCTGCTTAATGATATTACAGACTGCAGTACCATCCTGATCCGTGAGGTGTCTTCCAACACTAATTCGACCAACCTTGACTCGGACTACTTTCACAGATGTGACCACAAAAAAATCAATGACTTCACCAACCAGTCATTCAATCAGGCCAATCGCCTAGATGAGACAGAACAAGCTAACCAGAGCAAAGACTAGACCGGTGTAACACAGTTCATGGCAACCCCAAACGAACGGCACTGAGTGCAACCCATCATAGCACTGACTGCAACCCATCATAGCACTGAGACCATGTCCTAACATGAAGTTCACAGTCGGTTGAATAAAATCACAAAATATTTGACTAGGGGCTGTGAAACTTGTTGGTGATCATATTAGGCGTACAATATTGTACTGTTATGCTTTTGTGCTTAAAGCAACAGTAAGGCAAAACAACTGCACAGTTGATAAAAAGCCTGCTAGCTTGCTAACTGATATATTTAGGAGATATATTTGATGAATTCACAGGATACCCAAACATAAATGACAGAAAAAAGCTTGTGTGGCTGGTGGGAACGACAGGTGTGTTTATCAGTTCTTCACATGACCATCAAAGTGAAACTGGGGATGTTCTAAAATCTAGTTACCTATACAAATAAACTTTACAAAATTGGTACATACATAATTGGTACAACGTACATAATGTCTTTACGGTGTTTTTCCGATCATTTTCACACTTCTCAATACCATGTCCACTTTTTCAAAACTCTTTACCCAGTGGGCTTTACAGACACACACCTCAGCACATCAATTAACCTTTGTTGCAAAATGCACTACAGCCATCAAAATTCTTTATACTTCACCCCCAAAAAATTATTTAGCCAGACCTATAGCATATGCTCTTTTCCATTAAACTATCTCATCACTCAATGCACAATGAACTTAACAACACAGAAAACTTGAAGCATTGCACAATGCATATATTATGTGTTGCTGTATCCTCTATTTTTGCACAGTTTAGTGTTGCATTCCACAAAAGAGAAAGACGTATGGGACCTTCTTCATATTGTAATACAAATAAAATAAAATAAAGTGAATATGAAATTCAGCTATATGCTACAAGACATCTCCTTGTCATATGTTCTGTGTACAAAAAAATGGATGCAGTACAGTACAGTTACTAATACAACAACACATGAGGCTACCACAAGAAGTGGCCTGCACCCCTAATGCTGATCTGTGGTTTCCTTTGAATTTAGAGTGACATTTGTATGAACTTTTGAACACATTTACAGTACAGCATCATTCTCCTTTGCCTTGAATATTTAGAGAAAAAAAACATAAGCACATCTTATCCACCCCTAAAATCCCCCATATTCCACAAGTATTGCAAGGCAAACAATTGTTGATTTGTTGGTTTGTCACAATACTGTAGATACCACTTGAGTGTGTCTAGCAAGTCACTGACAGGTGAAGGTCATTTTTTCTCATTGATAGCCCATGACTTACATAATAGTAAGTAATACAGCTGAAATGTCTTCAGCGACAACTACATCTATATTTTTTCCTTCATTCATGCATATTACTGTACTGAACACTTTTGTACAGTTGGTAACAAGGCTGCAAACAAACAAAATGAAGCAAAAAACAAACTACATTTTCAGCCAAAATCTGAATCTGTGTTTTTTCAAGTGTATAATTTCATTTGTCTGACAAATTACAGTATCTCTCCATCTACACTGATCTTAATTGTATCTGGTTTTAAAATAAAAGTTAACTGTTTTGAAAAGAGATTCTGAATGTCGGCAAATGTATGTAATTGCCGGAGTGGTGAGCATTGACTGGTATCCATGAATTTCGGAGGAAGTGGTTATTGAATGCATTTTGTATCTAAGCAATGGAAAAAGTATCCACAGTTTAGTTCACATAGTCTACTGATATGCTGAATGTGTTAAGTGTATTGAAATAAATGTGAAAATGATTGGAAAAAACTGTAACATGTTTCCTCGGTTTGATGTCGGCACACACCTCTGAAACAAAGGCAACATAAAGAATATGGCCAACTTTACGGACATTTCAAGATGGCTTTAAAGCAATGTCATCTTAACTTTAAAGAAGAGTCAAATACACATCTATTTATTTTTGTGTTAATAATCATATTGATGCGAAGAGCATCACTAGACTGGCAAATACATGAATTAAGCACTACTGACTTCTCATGATCCATGTTCACGAAACTTGACTGGGAAAGAAATTAAATTAGAAACTAGCACTGCTACACCGAAGAAGCCCACCTCCTCAATCACAGACCCGTTCTCAGCCGATAAAGTTCAGTGTTATGTAGTTGTTTTTTTCCTCGTCAACAGACAAGGTCACCACACGATAAAAATCAATACCAGTCTGCGTTTGCGTATTGACTGGTCTGTCCTGCTCAAGCTGCTATAGTCAGAGAGCACAGGCCACACGTATCAGCACTGTATCACCAATATGGATCCATGTCTAT
>NC_137923.1:22938293-23000793 GCF_963457725.1 Sprattus sprattus
ATTATGCATAATGCTTTAGTTGTTGCTCGCATTGTTTTTTATTTGTTTATTCTATAGGATGTATAAGGATGAAAATGACAGGAATATCACTACAAGGAAAGAGTGTGCCACTTGAATTGAGTTGACATGAGCTGACTAACATTGCAAATTCAAAACTGACTTTGGCTTGTCCTCTTAAAGTTCATCATTTTACCGCTACACATTTAAACTGCAGTAGACTACACTGCCCTACAAAGCAAAAAGGCAGTAACTGCACAGAGCACTAAACTGAGAAAAATGACCTTAAAGTTATCTTGTTGTCCAGCCCAAGTAGTTGTAGGTAGATTATTGGACATGAGGCAGTATTGTTACTCCATATAACCTTATTCTTTTCAGATATTAGTAATTTTATTATTTTTTGTATTTTACCCCCTTTTTACAGTTACTGTATTTTTGCTCTGTATTACTTTGTATTACTCCTACTTCCGAAGGTTCCATACCAAGTAAGAAGGCAGTAACTTAATACAGTAATGGCGTTTACTGCCTTTTTGCTTTGCTTTACTAGCAGTTTTTGTAGTTACTGTACAAACACCCAACAATTTTCTCCAAAACGACATACATTTGAGATGAGATGTTTTGTTACATGACAAACAATGCTTTGAATGTTACAAAAAACACAATAACTCATTTTCGCCAAAAAATGCAGTTACTGCCTTTTTGCTTTGTAGGGCAGTACATTCCTGTGGTATTTTAGGCTTCCATTTCACATATCAAAAATGCCAGGTTTTCAACAATGCTTATATTACGCAGGCGAAACTCTGTATGCATTTGATGAATTTTCTAGGTTTGCATGTATGGCTGAGGCAGGGGCTCACTTCATGAGCAGGTTTGTGATGCATCACTATGAGAAGAATATTGGTGATTTTATAAACTGTAATAGATGCAATGAATACGAGTTGTGCTGTTAGCGGAATAGTGGACAGCTATGAATTAGAGAAAATTACATTTGCGTTACACACATGTGCTAAAAGTCATGCGTTTTCAAACATTCACGAGGACACCATTTTTGGTATGTTAGTCATAATGCTCAAGGATTAAGCAGCGTTTGCAGTGGTAAGATTGCAAAGTTAGGGGCACATCTGGAGTGTGGAAAGGTTCTTTGTAAATATTACACTTCATAATGTGAGGTTATTCATAATGGGATAGCAGTGACTTGCCTTTTGTACAAAAAAAAGTGACATCTTTTGTGACAATCTGAATTTTATTTTAATTATTGTGTTAATTTGAGCCAGCAGTGGTTTGTGTTGATATGTTGCGTTTAGACCAACGAGTGATGCGGATCATGACATCAGGGCTACATGCCCATGGCAACAGCTAAAAGGCTTGCTAGCATACAAGGAGTAAACCTTTAACAGGGCTATTTGCTGGCTACAAACCAGCACAAGAGCGACGGACAAATTACATTTCATAACTGGCTTGTGCTGTAATCAATTACGCAAAATATGGTCTTAATTAACCTGACCCAACTTTGCAAGCTGCTGTTTAAATTGACGTGTAAGTATTGGCTTAAGCAAACTAACCAAAGTTTGCCAGTTACGTATATTCTGCCTATTTGCTGATGACTACCAAAACGACCCTGGTATAGAAATGAAATTTCATATCTGGCATCTGCTGAAATCAATTACACAAAATATGTGTAGAACCAACTGCCTTTGCAAGCTACGTTAGTGTTCTTTTTTCAGCTTGCTGGCAAGGGTGCAAAAAAAGTTTTTTTCTTGCACCGGTTGCCTTTTTTACTGCCTTTTAATTGGAAAAGACAGCGAAGTGAGACAGTAAATGAGCTGGAAAGCGATTGGGAGTTGGATCAGGAAATGACCAGCGAGTCATTCAAACCCGGGTCCCCGCAAGCATTCAGACACATTCGTGGTCAGGGATGCTGCCGCTTGCGCCACAGCTCCCCCTTCCTGCCTTTCTACTTATACCATTGGGGGGGGGGGGGGGGGGGGGGCTGGGCTATGTAGAACGCCTTAAGACAATGTATTGTTTTGGCACTAAATAAAGAAAATTGAACTGAATAACCAGCATGTGCTGTTAATCTAAATAAGATCAACTGGCCAACTTAGTTTAGAAGTAATGGAGTTATCTAGTGACTTTCTGTGTAGGTATACATTGTTTATGATGTAAGAAAGCCATCTTACACCTCTTTCAGGCACTTCAAGACCGCTGAACAAACTGCAAAACAAAATGCAGATCTTCAACGCACCACTAGCAGATGCTCACTGTCCTGGCCAGGAATCAAACCCAGGTGGGCTGCTTAGAAGACAGCAATGCAAACCACTACTACAACAACACATATAACATTCAGCAATGTATTGTTGTATTGCAAAATTACCAATTAAAAACAGCAATTACAACAAAACCAGCAGGCCTATCAATTAGCCGAGTACAAGCACACTACAAAACATAAAGAGGGATCTGTTAGCGCTGTAATAGAATCAATATCTACAAACTGAAGGTGTTGAAACAGCTCTAACCGACAAAATGAAAAAAATATCATAAGGCTTAAGAATAACTTATTCATAACAAAACTTGAACAATATGTGATTTCTTGCACAATCACATAATGAGGCCAGGCAGCATGCCTGCTGATGATACAATTAATAAAACATATACTGCTGCAGATCCAGCCCAGCCTACACCCCTCACTCAAACACCCCTCACTCAAACTCCCCTCACTCAAACACCCCTCACTCAAACACCCCTCACTCAAACACCCCTCACTCAAACACCCCTCACTCAAACTCCCCTCACTCAAACACCCCTCACTCAAACTCCCCTCACTCAAACTCCCCTCACTCAAACACCCCTCACTCAAACACCCCTCACTCAAACACCCCTCACTCAAACACCCCTCACTCAAACACCCCTCACTCAAACTCCCCTCACTCAAACACCCCTCACTCAAACTCCCCTCACTCAAACTCCCCTCACTCAAACACCCCTCACTCAAACTCCCCTCACTCAAACACCCCTCACTCAAACTCCCCTCACTCAAACTCCCCTCACTCAAACACCCCTCACTCAAACACCCCCGCTCAAACTCCCCTCACTCAAACTCCCCTCACTCAATCTACCCTCACTCAAACACCCCTCGCTCAAACTCCCCTCACTCAAACACCCCTCGCTCAAACTCCCCTCACTCAAACTCCCCTCATTCAAACACACTCAAACTCCCCTCACTCAAACACCCCTCACTCAAACTCCCCTCACTCAAACTTCCCTCTCTCAAACTCACTCAAACTCCCCTCACTCAAACTCCCCTCACTCAAACACCACTCACTCTAACTCCAGCACAGCCAGGGCCTCTCTCCACTTCAACGCTGATGTTCCCTCTTGTAACACACACAACACACACACACACACACACACACACACAGGGCTCCCTCATGCAACTCACACAACCCACACACACACACACATAGGCATGCACACACCCACTTACAGAGCACCCTCACGCAACACACACACACACACACACACACCTAAAAGAAAAAAAACATTTCCGGGAAACCCTGAGTTGAAATTCAAGAAAAAACCCAAGAGAGAGGAGGAGAGCAAGACGTAGGGGGGACTGAGGTGGTGTGACAGGATAACTGAGAGAGCAGAGTAAGAGGAGACGAAGAAGAGGAAAGAAAAAAACAGCCTGTGAAATGAAACTATTCCCAGGTCACAAACTCAGAGAGGCAGAAGCAAGGGCAGGCTATCCAAATTTAGCGCTGCTCAGGGTATGCTCCTGGCAGAAACAGGGCTGTGGGCGAGGCCTGGAGAGGAAAGAAGAGGAGGGGAGGGGAGGGGAGGGGAGGGGAGGGGAGGGGAGGGGAGAGGAGAGGAGGGGAGAGGAGAGGAGAGGAGAGGAGGGGAGGGGAGGGGAGAGGAGAGGAGAGGAGAGGAGAGGAGGGGAGAGGAGAGGAGAGGAGAGGAGAGGAGGGGAGGGGAGGGGAGGGGAGGGGAGGGGAGAGGAGAGGAGAGGAGAGGAGAGGAGAGGAGAGGAGAGGAGAGGAGAGGAGAGGAGGGGAGGGGAGGGGAAGGGAAGGGAAGGGAAGGGAGAGGCAGGCACGTAGACTGTTCCCATAGCCTCTGCAGGGCTGAGGTCTCACCAAGACCCCGGACAGCCCCAGTGAAGATGAGAGTTGTCAGGGAAAGAACATGAAACAGAGAGGCACTCTTTCCAATCTATCCTCTGCTACTTGTGGTACTGGAGCTGGATCCAAGCTGTGTGTGCCCACTGGCTGAACTGCAGCACTGACATGACATTTTACTTCCCATCTCTCCTCTCAACAGCAAAAGTGCACCAGTCTGCCCTCCGCAGAAAGGGTTACGATTCCCTGATAAAACGAATTCCTACCAGTGTAAATTTTGGTTAAAAGTTAAACATCATGGGCATCATGGGTTCACAAAACCATAGTATAAACTTAGGGACATGTTGATGAGAACGTCCTCAATCTGTCTATTCACTGTATGCCACGAGTATATTCGCACCAAATTAATTTATCCTGCATTCAGTGCAGGTTTTCCGCTAAACTGAAGCATGATCAGGACAGAGGGCCTGGTCAAAGGGCCTGGAGTTAAGGCAGACTACAACAGAGCTCAAAAGGCTTTCAAGGGGTGGATGAAAGCTAAAGGATGAGGTTGTTGACCACTATGTTGTACGGATTGTTCAGGTTTTTTTTTTTTTTCGTTACTCAAGATGACGGAAAAGGATGAGGATGACTAAAGACATGCCCAACAGCAACACATGGGGACAAAGTGGGTGGACATGAAGCTTTTCACATAAATCAGTTCTGTTCAGTGAGCCCGATGACACTGAACAACACTGCAAGAAATCATAAAACCCACACACACACACACACACACACACACAAACACACACACACACACACAAACGCTGACTGCTACACATAACATCATGCTTCACAGAACTGTAAAGGAAAGGGAAGAGTATAATGGGTGTAAAGCAGCCTGAATGCCCTGTCATGAAGCGTCAGAAGACAGCAAAGTTTCCTTTTTATATCTTTGGCCGTATTGAAGCTTGAGGGTCTGTAGTGAAACACTTAAATTACAGAGAGCTGTGGACAGAACCAAGATACTCCAATCTAACTAGTGATGAAGACAGTAGGGAGCAGGAGACCTTCAAGTGCCCAACAATGAACAGTAAAAGCACAGATAATGTGCTATACAGTATATCCACAATATAACAGTGCCAGATGCATGTGACAAACTTCCAGGTGACTTCAGGTGATAAAACTGTGGTGTACTGCAGCCTCAATGTTTGGCTTGAGGATCATCAACGAATCAATACTGTTTGTCAGTGTAATTCTATCTTCAAAATGACTCAAATAACACACAGCCATCAGCTACAAAGCAGAAGAAAACACTGGAAAAAATGTCTTTACTTTGGAAATTCAGGGATTATTCAAGGTGTGCAGAAGAGGTGAATGTGAGCATGTAGTAGGCGTGAGTTCTAGTCTTGAGTAGTCTGGGATGTTGAGAGCCAATAAGTTTTGCTCCAAGTGCGACAGAGAAGGGGGAGACTGAATCTGGGTTCCCCCATCAGAGGAAAGGTGGACTCGGCAGTGCTCAGGCTGACCTACATACAGCAGCAGCAGCAGCAGCAGGGATAGACAGAGAGAGGGAGAGAGAGAGAGAGAGAGAGGACATAATGAGGAGAAATAGAAAGAGATAAAGAGAGACTGATTGAACCCTACCTAACATACCTTGGTGAGCTTGCTGAAAATAGGGAAAAAAGGACACAAGAGGTCTACATATCCATGACTTCAATAGTGATACCTGACATCAGGTTGCTATAAGGCCAATCTATGTTACAGCGCTGTAAATGAGAGCTCCAAAATGGAGACAACTCAGAGCCAAACATCTCGCTGCAAAGATAGAGTGTGTGCGCTGTTCAAAGATGGCCGTCTGGGTAGTCTCAGTAGGTCTTTCTGTTGGCATACCCAACATTGCAGGGAGGTTTGCAGTCCATTTCTCCGGCCTCTCCTCTCTCTCAACATTTCCCGCCCTCCTCTCCTCTCCTCTATCTTTTTTCAATCATCCGTTTTAAATCCTGCAGCGAGTGGGGTAAGTGATGTCAGCATCTGTCCAGAATGTGGGTGGATATTTTTAGCCTCAGTGTGTAAAGTAGAGTGTGTCTCCATGTAAGTGTGTATTTGTGTTTGTGTGTGCTTGTGTGTGTGTGTGTGTGTGTGTTTGTGCTTGTGTGTGTGTGTGTGTGTGTGTGTGTGCGAGGGAGAGGGAGTGTGTGTGTGTGTGTTGAGTGAGCAGATGAAAGAGACAGAGGGACCATGTGTGAGCGATTGTGCGCACATGGATGAGAGTGCGTGTTTGTTGCATGTGTTTGCAAAAGTGACCGTGTGTGTGTGTGTGTTGGGGGGTGGGGCAGGCAAGGAAAAAGAGAAAGAGCTGTCCCACTCCCAGAGGCTTACAGGCTTCATCAGAGCGGCTGAATGATTTCTACAACTCTAACAGCTGACTGGAGGCGGGGACTGAGGTTTTACTCACGCACAGCCTCTTTCCCTCCCTCTCTCTCTGTCCCTCCCTCCCTCCCCTCCTCCCCCCCTCTCTCTCTCTCTCTCTCTCTCTCTCTCTCTCTCTCTCTCTCTCTCTCTCCCTCCCTCCCTCCTCTATGCACATTACTACAGAGGCCTTGGCTATTACTGCACCAGCCCAGCATGGCCTCATTTCTCTCCCTCCCAAGCCTCTGCTGCTCTGTACTGCAGATGGGCTCTCTCTCCATCACCAGTGGCCTGATCCACATCAGACCACGTCAGAACAACGCAGAATATCTCAGGCCATATCAGATGATAGCAGAGCTGCGGACTGCTTCAGTCCAAAACACACCATTGCCACCCACACAATGCTGTCA
The DNA here is from genome assembly GCF_963457725.1 of Sprattus sprattus. Taxonomy (NCBI): domain Eukaryota; kingdom Metazoa; phylum Chordata; class Actinopteri; order Clupeiformes; family Clupeidae; genus Sprattus; species Sprattus sprattus. Next base: position 22,945,213 of record NC_137923.1, read on the forward strand.
TCATTACACAGCATATTGTATAGCACTACTGCGTACCATTCCATGCACTAACAGGCCACTGCAGACTAAATCAGGCTTATCATGTTTAGTGACTACTTTGCAAAGTATATAATGATAAATGTGGACTACTTAAATGCATCAATATACTGAATCAATTAGTATCGTTTTAGAAATGCTAAGAAATTCAAATATGTCATGCAATATAAGTCAATATTTGAGGCTATTTGAGTTTTTGTATAAAATTAGTAAGCTAATTAGCTAACAGCTAACATACCTGCCCTGCACATACTAACAACGGCACAATTGGCACTGATAAAAGGTAACAGGATGCTACATTATGTATTTCTGCATTCATTATGACAATGTCGCACTGTAAAAGCTGTTAGTGGGGTTTGCACAAACCTACGTAGTGAATAGTCTGGTCAACTTGTGGAAAGTGCAACTGTGTCAATCTCTTTTTCGCTTGATGCGATCAAACTGAGTTTGAGGATGTTAAGAAACTAGCTACCAACAAAAACATACCTTTAAAAGGCTTAATCAACAATTTTGTTTTCAATTGTAATGCTTTTCTCAAAAACCTAAAAATCCAACAGTGGTGTGATGGGGTGAGCGGATCAGTGTGTCTCAAATCAAGCAGCTTACAGTGATCTTGAAGAGAGTGCCATTGTTGTGCCATGCTGGATTACTGCTAAATGCTAACAGAATTCCATGAAAAAAAGAAAAAATCGAAAAGTGCCTTTTCAGGTCTTCACTCACAATTTTTCTCTCCCTCAGTCCAGAATTGTCCAACCCCATCCTCTCAACTAGCATCCACCCATGCCTATTTCTCACCAGGGTGTCCTACAGTCCCCCTCCCTCTCGGAATGTTATCACTGCCCAGCGAAATCAAAGCTTGAGAACACTGATCAGCCCCCACTACTCTCTCCATCCCAGTCTGTCATGAGGAATCAAACTTAACTGCATTCTGTTGAAACTGGGAAGTGCTTCATTAGTGGAGAACTCATATAGGCTACACCATTCAGTGAAGAACTCACTACTACTTCTACTACTACTACTCACTGCTACTACACTATTTGTTTCTTTTTGGACTTTGAAAGCAGAGCCGAAAACACTTGAGCCCAGTGTTACGTACAGTACAACTCCTTCCAGTTAGAACACTTGCCAGAACCCACTCAGCATTTGAACTAAAGATAAAGTGATTCAGTGACGAGCACAAACTGTATCGAGGGAGGGATTTTTTTGTTGACCCAAGCTAACAGAAGAGGCCATTGTCTACCATCCGTGTGCCTGCACAGGACACTGGAGAAGTGCTGAAGGGCAGATCGCCTGCCTCATTTGGACCTATTGAGGGCGTGCAATGAGAGCATTGCCACGTTAGACCAGTTGTGAGGAGAAGTGATGACACCTGGACTGGAGACAAAACACTGTCCTCAGTCATTACCATGGTGTGCAGTCCACAAGGTCTTATCGACCACCAAATTGAGTACATGAGTGTGTGTATCTGTGTGTGTGTGTGTGTGTGTGTGTGTGTGTGTGTGTGTGTGTGTGTGTGTGTGTGACTGTGTGTGTGTGTGTGTGACTGTGTGTCTGTGGGTGTGAGAGTAAGTCTCTGTGTGCCTACCTCTCTACTTACATTTACATTTTCAATTAGTCAATTAGCAGACGCTTTTGTCAAAAGCAACGTTTGTAAGGGAGTCACAGTGGACAGTAGACATATTCTTCAGTACTTTAGTACTTCAGTCCTACCCAGTTCAAGCAATCAGTCTCCAAGTAGAGATATTGTACGAAATGATTGGGTGCTGAGAAGGCTAAACTTGACTCTCCCAACAGGCTCTCATCACATGGCTGCTAGTCAGACTGGACCCTAAGTGGGCTACTAAGCACACAGAGCTGTGCTACATCATAACGTATTTAAAATTACTGTTGTAATCTTCAGACATTTGACTCCTCCACTCCACTCATATGTGATGAATATGGTGGTGTGTTCTTTATACAGTGACAGTTTTCCAAAAATGTGATACAAAAATATAATCGCCTTGATTACAGTATTGCAATATTGTACAATATATTGAATCGTGCCCCCTGCATCGTGATGCATATTGTATCACCAGATTCTTGCCAGTACACAGGCATAATCCACTCTATGTTAAAGCTGTAGCAATCTTGGCCAACAGCTCGGCTCAGTCCAGTTGCAACAGAGTCACCTCAGAGAAGTTTTTTGAACGAAACTGATTCTCGAAACTGATTGTCATACGCCATATTTGCATTACTGGTTTTTGGCACCCACGCAAAAACAGCTTGAGGACTTTTGTTTCCAAAAAAACTGATCAATTTACAGAACTAGCTCCCATCCAGCTGCGCCACCATCTAAATAGCTAGCAATTTAACCTTCATGACACTTGCTAAGCCTACATTAAATCACATCATGTTCATTGTACCTTCGTTCCATTTAGGCTGAGTTAAAGCCTGTTTTGAGGGAGTCCACAAAGGAGAAGGTGACCAACATGGAGGACGTGGGTAGCAGGAGGATGCTGACTGAATAGAAAAGTCTGGGACATAGTCAGCCCTGTCATCACTACACAAACACTCCCCTTCGGTGTTTTGCCACAGTTACCGTAAAGACAGGCGTTCTTATACAATTCCCATGCAGAATGCATCCGTTTACAGTGCTTTCTCTCTCACTCGCTCTCTTTCTGTCATTTTTTGTTCTGTCAATCGACCTCCTTTGCTACAAACACACACACACACACACACTTCAGGCCATGGTACTTAGCTTGTCTAAGCTACCCAACACCAAATGAAAGAGAGGGCCTATTTCTTTTTTTCCCCAATCTTTCACAACTGTCATTCACTCGTCAATGGCTTTGTAAGGTTACTTGCGTGTGTGCATGAGTGAGAGGGAGTGAGAAAGAGATGGTTCTCATCGCGGCTCGACACCTCGCCATTTAAACATCCGCAGATCCTTATCAACCCTGCTAATCTTGGCCTCCATCTCCGTCATGACTGACCATTCTCACACAAAAGGAGCAGGAACAGACAAACACACCGTTACACAATTATCTAGCACATCCCGCTTTTTCCCAGTTTCATGTATGTGCAAGCCTCTGAAGAGTCAAGCTGCTTACATTTGCATTCAAAATGCTGCAACTGCTGTGCTGTGATACCCTTGCTGGGGACCAAAATGGAGGATGTCTGCCTGCTTTTTCCCTCGTATTATTTCCTAGTGTCTCATTGTATTTTGCTTCGCTGAAAAGGTGGTCACATATATATCACTGAACAAGTACTCCAAGAAAGATGAATACCTTACGTCATCTCTCAGCTCATTCACACAGCCTGTCGTCCCAAAACAAGCAGGAACGACTTAAGGACAACCACAAGACACAGACAAAACCCCTTACTAGCGTACGACAGCATGGCACAAGTCATAATGTTCCAAGGTTAGGCTGGACTGTTTTGTTGAGGCTACACAGGGGAGGGAGAGACCCACCTGGTGTCATGTAGCCCCGTGGCGAGGGGGATATGTGTGGGGGGGTAGGCGGCGGGGGGAAGTGCTTGTGGAGGCGGTAGTCCTTCTCGCTGCGTGAGCGCGTCCTCTCCGCGGGCCGCTCCGAGAACTCGGCGCTGGGCCAGGCCCGGCGCAGGTTGGTGCTCCGGGTCTTCTTCATGGCAGGGCCGGAGGGGGTTGGTGGTGGGGCCGGGGGGTGGAAAGGGGGTTAAAGGTAGAGGGGCAGGAGGAAGGTGTTAATCACCGGGGAAGGTGGGAAGGGGGAGGGGGGGGAAGGTAAGGGGAGGGGGGAGGGGGGCTACCTCAGGCTCAGTCCCTCCCGCACATTGGCAGGGGGTGCCCCGGTGAGGGATCAGCAGGCCAGAGACATGGCGGGAGCCAGCGCGACGCACACACACACACACACACACAGACACACACTCACTCACACACTCACACACCAAACACCACACACACGTACACCCACACACACACACACACACACACACACACACTAAGAGAACAAGCAAATGCCTGCCTGCCTGCCTGCCTGCCTGCCTCAGAGCCCAAGCTCAGGCGGCAGTGGTGACGGCAGTGGAGGCAGGATCGGATGGGGGAGGCGCAGGCTGGGGTGGGGGTCTCCTGCACTGCTGCTGCTGCTGCTGCTGCTGTGTGCTCGGGGGAGAGCCGGCGCTCCCGGCAGGCATCACCCTTCACTAGAGCTCAGCCCTGCGCGGCCGCAGCCAGGTGCCCCATTCATACGCCACCGCGCGCTCATAACGCTCCACTACAGCGTTACAGGGGGTGGGGAGGCAGGGGAGAAACGGGAGGGAGAAAGGACGGAGGGATGGGGATGGGGGAGAGCTTGGATGGAAGGTTAGAGATGATCCAGGAAACCTTTAGCGAGTGGCTTTCCAGTTACGGATTTTTCTTTCCTTCAGCGAAAGGAGGGATAGAAGGAGGGAGGGATGGGAGAGGGAGAAGTAAAACCTGGAGATCAGGAGGGAGGGAGCTTGGTAGAGAATCAGAGAATGAGAGAGAGGCGAGAGTGAGAAGGGAGAGAGAGAGAGAGAGAGACAGAGAGAAGAGAAAGAGGAGAAAGAGAGGGAGGCCTGCCCTTACAACAATGGCTCAATTCAGCAATGGGTGCACCGGGAAACAAAAGCCCCCCTCCAACAGAAAATTAAAAAAAGAGTAAAGACGGTTAAAAAGAGAAAGAAGGCAGCGGCCTCTCCTGTGACCTCCAAGCAGGAGCTCCGGCACGGAACGCTGTCGACAGAGAAGCCCGTGTGTCGATCTATCCCCCCCCCCCCCCTCCGATCGCCAGGCAACCTCCGTTCTCGACTACGACGACACACAAGCCAGGGGACGGCAGCAGAATGCCCACAGAGGAAAAAAAAGAGAGATGGAGAGCAAGAAGAGGAGAAGGGGGGAAAAATCAAATGCACGGCAAATGGAAAGATTACAGATCCTTCTCTCGTCTCAGGCAAATCCAAAGAGGGGGTATAATCAGGAAGGACGGCAGCTGCTTTTTTTCATCGACGGCACTGCATCCCCCCAGTGAAACGTCTCTCCTCCTAGTGCTGATGCTCTTAAGCCGCCGCTGCTATTGCTGCCAGTGCTGCTGCTGTCGCTGCTGCTGCTGCTGCTTCTACCAGCACCTTCAGAAAGGGTGTGTGTGTGTGTGAGTGAGTGTGAGAGAGAGCGAGGGAGAGAAGAAGACAGAGTGAGAGAGAGAGAGCGTGAGTGCGTGTGTGAGAGAAAGCGTGTGTGAGCGAGCGTGCGCGTGTCTGCCTGCCGCACGAGATTCAGCGTGAGCGTGCGTGTGTCTGTTTCTGCATGGTAGAACCGTGAGAGAGAGAAAGAGAGAGAGACAGTACGAGTGTGTGTGTGTGTTAGACTGAGAGAGAGAGAGAGAGAGAGGGAATGGGAATGAGAATGAGATGGAGAATCCACAGCTGATGGTAGAAGAGGCAATAATTACAAAAAGAGGAGGAGGAAAACTACATAAATAAAAAAGTGTGGGTCCAGCGGAAGTCCTGGATGCAATTTATTCCAGAGGATTCTGAGGGCTCTGCCAGTGTCCGCTGAGTGTTTTCTTTAACCCCTTCCTACCTGGCGGTCGCTGTCACTCTTGTCATCTGTCTGTGTCTTTTCCCAATAGCTTATCCCTTGCTAGGCAAACACTGAAGACTAGTATATGGCTGAATTCACTGAATTACTTGAGTGGCTCAACCTCTACCACCTGACTTTTTCAACGTTATGCTCCAATACTCTCTCTCTCTCTCTCTCTCTCTCCCCCTCTCTCTCTCTCTGTCTTTTTCTCTCTCTCTCTCTCTCTATCTGTCCGTCTCTGACATTCTCTCTAAAGGCAAGTCAGCTTCCTAGCTCTACGCTGATTGGGGAGCAGTGCATTAGTGATAGCTGATCCCGTCAGGCTGCATATCCTGACACACACCTCCCATCTCACACACTCAGACGACAAACACACACACACACACACACATCTCACTTGTCCAGGCTCAGCCTCTGGCCACTAGCCCAGCCTATGAGAGTGTAGCTGCCAGATTTACACACAAAGCCACGCAATTTTTAGACACTGCCCAACAATCCCTCTCTGACAGAGAGAGGCAGGGAGACAGTCAGATGCCAATGAAAACAAAAACAAAAACAAGCAAAGCTAGTTATAGACTTTAAAGTGCATCCGTGTTTAGCCTCAAATCTTCAATAGCTAGCAGTAACTTAGAATGGTGACCTCAACTTCTCTCACTCAACTCAAAGCAAGAAGAAGACAAGCCTTGAATACATTTTAGTTCAGCAACTCCAAAACTTTGACTTAATTAAACAGAAAATCATAGAGTCATTTAAACTATAAACTACTCGAACCGACTGAATACTCAGATGTCTGCAAACAGAAGTAATACTCCAGGAACACACCCAATTTGATCACTGTCTTAGTGAAGGGATACATGACCCATGAGAGATCTTCATCCTTATCTGCCAGGATGGCATCGCAGTTAGCAGCTTATTGTGGATCTAGCATAGGTCCAGAGAATCAGGGCCAGGCTCAAGTTCTGCCTGGGCTCATGCAGGATCAGCTAACTCTGAGGGTATGGTAAGTAGGGGTAAAGACGTATGGGGTTAAAGGTCATGGAGGGAGGGGGATGTAACAAAGCCTTCTCACCCCTCCCCTCCCACAATCCTTCAATGAGTGCAAAAGCAGCTTTTCTGAAAGAAATGTGACTTTGATTTCAGAGAGGCACAGCAAGGGGCATAACAAGATGAGTGTTACGGTACAGAGACCTCTGAACCCCCTGCTAGTGTGCGCGCACACACACACACACACACACACACACACACACACACACACACACACACACACACACACACACACACACACACACACACACACACACACACACAGGGATGTGATAAATGCACCAACAATGAATTCACATTCCACTTTTGAAGTTACCACACCCCATTGGATGAAGCTGAAAGGACACAAATTGTGTTTACTGCTCAGAAAAGCCACAGCCAAATAGGTCAATGGCTGTGGTAGAGTCCACACTGAAACTCTGACGCTTGAGCAATGATTAAGGCCAGTAAGCCTATAGAAATTAACAGTGTCTGTCCACACGCACGCACACATACACAAACATCCCCCCCACACAAACACTCACTCACTCTCTCTCTCACACACAGACACACACACACACACACATACACACACACACACACACACACACACACACACACACCAACACACATACACAGAGGTAGTCTGCACTTGCCTATACAGACATACACATGCAGCCCAGTTAGGCCATCCAATCGACAATGGGATGTGTGAGAGAGAGTGAGTTAGGTGTCTTAAGGTCCATAGCAAGATACACTCAAACTATCCTCTGCTATGGCAAATGTGACTTTACGCAGAGAACAAAAAGCAACTCAAGACTAAAGAAAGCAGGAAAGAACAAATAATCCACTACTTTACAAGGTATCCCACAAGAAAACAAGATATCCCACAAGCTCCTCATAGGGTATCAATCACATTTTGTGTCTTGTGAATCCAGCACCACAAACTGTACTGTATAGCAGAGGAAGACATAACCGGTTGCTTGTTTTCCAAATAATCATAGATTACTGTTTAGCTTAAAAATGGATGTAACAGTGATGTGGGGGGAGATTACCAGACATGTGATCCAAGTTTGGTTCTGTTCTACTTCATCAGGCTTCGAATCCAGAGTTTATGCAGACACGCAAAACCTGGACAATCAACAAAACAAGAGCATAGATCATAGATGTCACAGTCCAGTGAACTCTAGCCCTCCGGTGGGTTATCAGTGACATATATGCATCTTTGTGCATATATGTTTGTATATATTTGTATATATATATATATATATCGTTTGTGCCCTTGTCCCAGAGAGAAAATCAGAATAATCTCAGAAATTCATCTGGCTTAGAAACATGATGGTGAAACAATTCCTTAATTTTAAAGGCTTTCCCTGTGGAGTCGGCCAAACCTAGTCTACTTCAGGTCACCTTTCTGAAGCTTCAGCATGTCTGCCCACCACTAAGTACAGTACTGTCCTGTGTCTGCCCATCACTACGTACAAACCAGTCCTGTGGCTAAGTATAGTACTGTCCTGTAGGGGTGGGAATCTCTTGGCACCTCATGATTTGATTCGATTCCGATTCTGATTCAGAGGTCAACGATTCGTTTCTAAACCGATTATCGATTCTAAACCGATTATCGATTATCAATTCTAATTAATTCGATGCATTTCGACTTTTAAAACATTCGAGTTTTGCTAGTCAGAGTCCTACTTCCTACTTTGTGTTTGATCATTAAAGAAAATCAACAGATGAATTACCTTCTCTAATTTGTATAATAGAAAAAGCTTTTCCTTGTCACAATTTGATTCTATGAACAATGCAATAATCGATGCAGCTTGCATTTCAACATAAAATGGATGTGTGTAAAAAAAAAAAAAAGAAATAAAAGACAAAATCGATTATGAACTTTTCTGAATCGAGACAGAATCGCTTTAGAGAGAATCGAGAAAATCGAATAATCGATTTTTTCCCCCCAACCCTACAGTCCTGTGTCTGCCCATCACTACGTACAAACCAGTCCCAGTCCAGTCACTACAGTACTGTCCTGTGTCTGCCCATCACCACAGTACTGTCCTGTGTCTGCCCATCACTATGTACAATACTGTCCTGTCTGCCCACCACTATGTCCAATACAGTCCTCTGTCTGTTCACCACTACGTACAAACCAGTCCTGTGACTGCCCATTACTACGTACAATACTGTCCTACTACTTTTCCCAACATTTGCATTCTTCAGGGACGTGCAGTCAAAGGAGGCAGGGGAGGCAGAGCCTCACCTGTCATTTTGAAAAGTAAAAAAATATATATATTAAAAAAAAAAAAAAAAAAATTTAATTATAATAACCATATATATTTATGTATTATAAAATAAATATTCATATTTCTCTAGTTATCTGTGTTACGAGTGTCATTTCTGCATGATTCCGATCATTTCGAGCATTTGTATTATCAAAATCGCTGAATTTGAGCATTTCCGGTTCCCAGTGACAGTGATCAGCCATAGACGTGCCGTGGACTGAGGCAAATGCATTGCTGTCTATGGACAGCTGAGCCCATAGACATGTATACATGTCTATGGCTGAGCCAGTGCCTCAGTAGGGATTGCGCAATCACTCCAAACTGGGTTTTACGCATGCGTGCGCAAGCGCAGTTGAGCTCAAAATGCATTGAAAAATATTGCTACTGAGGCAGGCAGTAGCACGGATTCAGTGAAGGGGGCGAGCATGAGCGCAATTCTCGGACGTTGGACTTCTTCTACACACTTCTACTTGACCTTGACGGCGAAAATGGAAGATTGCATTGCTAACCTGAAGCAGTTCTCAAAACTGGACTTGCAGTCCAAACGTGAAATTATTAATAATGGGAGACCAATGGCGGAGCTAAAATGTTTGCTTCAAAACAACGGGACCGAAGGTATTGACATTGCATTGGAGTGTTTCATGTTTTCCAACGGGACATATTCATGCAGAACACAAACCTCGCTAAAGGCTGCTAGGTGCAATGGAGCCGTGAATGGATTAGGAGCTTGCGAGTGCAGTGCACCAACTTTAAATTATACCGGTCAGTAGAACATTTTGGTATTGTGTGCTATGTCTGTGGTGTTTAACTGTTTGCTTGTTAATACGTTGTGTAAATAAATATGTAAATGTCAACTTCGAATTCAAGTGTCCGAATTGCAAAAAAAAAGTAGCAAGCTAAGTTACATAAACCTGTCAAAAGTAGTTAGATACATTAGAAGCTACTTTCAGTTAAACAAACTGCATGCCAAGTCAATGCAATTTTAGGGATCAACACAACTGTCAGTCAGATAAAAACGGTTGAATGGATGAAATTCGTGTGTTCGTAGCCTATGTTTGTGTTGGATGTCATTGACGTTGACAGGAACTTTTTCTTTGGATTACAAAGAAGGCATCTGAAAACATATTTAGTTTCACTCGTCGCACGGACTTTTCACTTTTTAACTTTCATCATCTTCAGCTGTATCTAAATATCAACATCATTCTAGTTATCCGGTTGTCTAGAATCTGCATGCAAACTACCCATTTAAAATTAGGGGAGAATTCATTTTAAATGTGTGAGCAGCGTCTGGTGTACTTGAAATGACGATATATCTATCTATTTTCACTCGTCTCGCCTAAAGTGATGTAGGCTACTGCTTATTTTTTGTGTTTAGTGGCTGCAGGGAAGCCTGTTATGAATAAACATCAGAAAGGTCCAGGATAAATTAGCTTTCGAGGACGCTACTGCGGTACTTGATCAATAAAAGAGCTTAGCTACTGAAAAGTTACTTGGTTTTGTAAATAGCGACGTTACTGCCAAGCTACTGACAAATGTAGTGACGCTACTGCCCATCACTGCCGAGTTGTGTAAAAGGTTATATTTTCCCTAGACAAATTGAAATGAGCCATATCATTGGTGGGAGGGCTACATACGCTTCCTTGTAACGATTAATATCTTATTTGACACGGTGTAAAAGTTCGATCACCACACCGATTGTACGTTTAACTGTCGTAAAAGTCAGTTAACTATTGAGCCGCATAACTTCTTGTAATAATAATCGTTTAAAAGTAATAGTATTAGACAATAAAACATAACGTTTTTTCAGTTCTGGTGAGATGACAATTTTTAAACCATAAGCATATATACATGTATGATCATAGGCTACATTTCTATTTTTTTTAAACAACTAGAGATAGGAATGACGTAATCACTTCCGGTTTCTGTGCCTCACCAGCTGTGAACCTCACCGCACGTCACTGGCATTCTTGGATACAAATTTAAATAGTTTCACCATTTAAGTGTTCTAGACATCAACAATGAATCTGTAAAAACTTTTTCTGGTCTTTTAATGGTCACTCATGTGTCTGCAGTTCAAACTCTGGCCATTTACAAGTAACCTCACGCTTTTGGTTTCTTCTGCAAAAAACAAAATCCTTTTCTTGTCCTTTATACGTTACAAATTGTCCGTTTCTGAGAAAATAACAACAGACTACTTCCTGAAATAAACAAATAAGTACTGACGCCCTTTTGATGAAATGTGAAGGCAGTTCATGTATTTTAAAGGCTCATCATTCATTTACTTCATATTATGAATAAATTGTATTGCATTATTGTAAAACAAGGCAATCTGTATTCTGAATAATTTCATGAGAAGTCAGCATCTCTGCTACTTCTTACACAGTCTGCAGCGTGTCTCCCCTTCCCTGCCAGTGACCTACAGACTATTTGATAATGTTTCAGATATATACAGGTATATATAGGTACAGCCTATATATGGACATGGACCAACTTTCAGGGACTATTTAGCTTGGCAGTAATGCAAAACAAAACAAAAAATACTGCAGAATAGAAGATGGGTGCCCATGTGACCCAAACCTATCAGCATAAAGAAGTGAGAGTGTGTAGCAATAGCATTAGCGCAATTAAAAATGTACGTCACCTTTCCATGTCTGCATGCTGCATGTCATTAGATTTGTAGAGCATGCTCCACCCACAGTGGAGCCCTCTCGACATGAAGTGGTATCGGCTCTGACACGTATTGCCAAGGTTTCCAGTTAACATTTTTCTGTGAAGCCCTCAACTCCTACGACCTTTGATGAAGGATGCTGAAAGAAACATGCAAATGCACTCCTGGAAGCCTTGGGAAAGGCAACTAGAGCTACACTCAAGAACTACTCAACTTATCTCACACTGGGTGGGACAACAGGGTACGCTGTGTATCTGTTTACACTTAAAGTTTATGCTACCTTTCTATGTGAAAATGATGTGTGCTATGTTTGTTTCTTTGCTCGTGCAACATAATCGAGCACCGGCACAGCTCATTCTAAAACAAGGCCTGTCTTGAGACGAAAAACAATTCGAGCTGCACAGACAGGCGCTGTAAGTGGCCACAGTGCGCCTTCCTGTGGTTGAAAATGGAAGTGCACCACTACTGCTGTTGTAATACAAACACAGGACACGTGACTCCAGCTCACATGTTGGTGGACGCAAGGATGACTGCATGCATTCAGTTGAACATTTAGACTTTTCCAGCGGCCCTATGGGAGGCCATATGTTAATCTTCTAAAGGAAGCTTGCCTGGAGTAGCCATACAATAAAACGATCACCACAACATTCGGGAGACTGCTTTCGGACTTCACCTCAGGAGAGTGTTTTTGAGGCAGATGAAAAAAAACATAAGGAATAACTGGTGTCACCTGTATCTAACAAAATGCTGTTCAAGTCCAAGACAAGCACAGAGGCACTGTCACAATCCTGTCCTTTTTTCGATAAGACTTCATGGGCGGCATCCTTGTGAGCGAGGGGCCTTCCAAAAGAGTGCCGTTTATTTGGGATGATCCCCCATAAGTGGATTTGCAGTGGGAGACCGGGCCAGCTCACAATGGAGCCGCAGGGTTCCCCACTAATGTCCTCTCCCGCATTGTCTCTTAACGCAGCCTCCAACGCCTGCTAGTGAGAGGTGGGGAGGTGTGGAGAGGTGCTGGGGGATTGGCTGGAGCAGTATAGAGGAGGGGTTTGGCAGTGTCAAAGCTGCTGTGCTTCATTCATACAAAAAAAGAGGGGAAAGGGAGAGGGGTGAGGTGTGTGTGTGTGTGTGTGTGTGTGTGTGTGTGTGTGTGGTGGTGAAGGTGCTCCACACCAGCCCTTTAATTTCTCTGCTGAGCCGCCACAGTGCTTGTAGCCATGGCGACACCATCTGATGAGCTCATAGGCGCTGCAGTGTGGCATCTCTTAAAGGAGAAAAGAACACAGGAAGAGAGGACGGGGTAAGGGGAGGAAGATGGGGAGTGTTGCCGGTAAAGATGTGGTTACTATCGGGCCCCGTCTGTGCATGGATTCCATCCTCTATTCCCCATACAGTCAGCATCCTACATCCAAACATCCATATAAATATAATGGCAGTGCATTAAACACCTGCTATGGTCAGGAATTAACATCGCCATTGCAATTAACGAATCAACTGAACATCTAAAACCATCAAATTCATTTTTTATGACAGAATGTTTAATGTGATCATCCATAATGTAAAAATTCTACTTCAGTGAATTAACAGACTGCAACATTAAAGTCTCTACCACAGTGTCCTTTCCTCTTTTTAGTCTCCTGGCAATGTACAGGCATTAGTCGCTCAAAAACAGTTTGAAAATAACAAACACATTCCCAGTGTATGTGTAGTATTATCTAAATAATTTGTATTGCAAATGTTCAGTATATCTGCATTGACCATCACAGTGTGAATACAAACTAGAGGGTTCTGATGAATATACATGCCACACCTCTAGATGGCAGCACTGTATTATATTCACCTGGTACACATCTGCATTGGTAAACTACCATCAAGTCACGTGCTTATGTCCATCAAGTGCACAGCCCAAGAAATTCACTCACAATAACTTACAACTGACAAGCTAGTCCAAGGAGTATCAAGAGCAAGTGTAGAGTTGGGGAATATACTGGTTTTAGGTCAGATTAATCTACATCAAAACTAAAAGTAAGAGTATGGTGTGTGTACTAAAAAGGAAAGTGGCACGGCTCTCAATAAAAAACACTGTATCTTTTGTAATGCACACAGCAGGCACACACACACACAAACAAATACAAATGCATATGCACAAAAATGACTGAATGACATGGACTGTCTGTTAAAAACATGAGATATCCCTTATTTCAACCTTGGTTCTTTGAACACCGGCCTTTAATGGTTCTGCTATGACAGCTGATTCAAACTCTCCAAACCTGCGTTTCTCTGGACACAACTGAAATGATTGTGGTTTTCAGGAGGAAAGTGACTTTGCACATCTTTCACAAAAGCAGAAGTAAGGCACAAACGTAACAGCCTTTGTTCGGAAAATTTTCCAGCGTGATTTTCTCTGAGGAAACAAGTTCCTATGTGTGACTCTGTTGCTGTGGCACATGGAGCTGGAGGCCCCTGATGAGAACAGAAGGGCAGAGTGCATCATTGTCTGACTCCATGGGTCTGCTGAGGGTCATCTGAAGCACCACGGTTGTGTTGGGGGCAGGCGAATGTGCCAGCATCCCGCCCAGCACGCTGCTCAAAGCCCCTAAGCCAGGCTGGAATTTTCTTAGCTCAGAGTGCCCTCATTCAACAGGGCTGCTTTACAGACAGCCTGAAAAGAAACATTGTTTTCTCTCTCTCTCTCTCTCTCTCCCTTTCTCTCTCCCTCTCTCTCTGACACACAAACACACTCTCTATGTCCCCCTCCCTGTAAAAGTCTCTTTTAAGAGAGCCACTGTCGCACACAAAAGGCTTGATTACCAGTCATTAAAAATTAAAGAAAGATGGAATTCAGTTAAATACACTACCTGTCAAATTCAGCAAAACTCTGGTGTTCTGCCACAGTCCTGCCTCTATAAATGGGAATCAGATTAAGTGACTTAAGTGGCTCAGGCATTCATTATTCTAGCCAATCAACACGTTGCTTTAGGAGCATGGAAGGGAACGTGTAATTTGATTGTCTGTTGAACTCAAACACCAACAACATTTCGCCAGAATCAATCACAGACTGTACCTATAATATTTCCATAAATGGATAGCCCAGACCAACAGATGGGCAGTTTCTCTTGATGTGAGAATATGGTGAAGCCGGGGGAAAGCATGAAAAAACATGCAGCACCAGATTAAGTTTGGAGTAGCTGCCGCCCTTTACGCCTTCAGACGCCCTCACAGATGGGCCACCCTTTGCCTTAGTCAGTCTGAAGCGCAAACCACAGGCCTTCCCAGGGGGCACACACTTCACCAAACGCCTCATAAATCATCCACCGCTGAGACCGGGATCGTCAAGTGGTGTTGAAATATAAATGTGTTTAAGGAAGACAGGTACGACTGACAGGCAGGGGAATAGTGTGTCAGTAACATGCAGCTGTTAGGGGGGCTTTGCTCCATGCTCCTGTCAGAGGAGAACTTCTATGGCACAGGAACACCTTTTGGGGGTCTGGTACTGCTCATTAAAGGTTCATCAGGGTTATCACTGTGGTAACTGTGATCACTTTAAAAATGTATAGGAATTTACTAAATATGATGTTTTCTACAGCAAAACCATTTCAAAATATCTCATAGGTGAGATGTAAGTAAGCACTTACAATTTTCGTTTTGAGATCAACAAACACCCAAAGTGTACCTCTTTCCTAACCAAAGTAGTCTTCTAAAAGTATGAATCAACCTTTCAAGAGGGAACTTGCTTCAAAGAAAAAAAAAATATAGTACCGTATAATTTCTTGCAGATACATGAAGGAAGTTATAAAAGCTTTATGCCTTGCCGTCTGTCTACTTGGAACACAGCTACTTTCAATTATCCACAGATCCTATACTTTGGAACAAAGATGTTCTGTTTTAAACCTGGTGTCTGAGAGCGGGGCTACAAGGACACCCAAAGGTGAAGAGTGCAGTGTTGTCTCCAGGCCACATAGGACAGAAGCCCACCTCAACAGATCACAGAGATCCCTTTCACATCCCTTCACAGGCCACACATCAAACAGTGCAGCTGGTATTTCCAGGGGTTGTTAATCAATCCAGAGGAAAGAGACTTGCATAGAAAGAGCTCACCAGACTATGGGTTCTTTCATAATACTACCAAACACTTGTCTGATATCTTGTCATAATGCACGGACATATTGAGTTTTGTTTATTTATGAGAAGTACATTTGCCCTGTAAAAAATGAAAACTTTGAAAAAACTCAGTAAGCACTACACAAGTAATTCAAAAATTCAGAACAGGCACAATTCTAAAAAAAAAAGAACGGGCAAGAATTCACTGCTCACAGTGCCCACAGTCTTTTCAAAGGCAGATTGTTTTGTATTTCTGAGTGAAAGAGAGAGTGTGAGAGAAAACAGGCGACTCCTAATAGGCACAGCAAACAAAGAAGAGTATGGGTTGGTGGGTGGGTGAGTGTGTGTGAGAGAGAGGCAGAAATAGCCCAAAATAATTCATTGGGACAGCTACATCCACTGGGTCATGGAGACAGCAGCCAAACTCCAGGGAGAATTTCAGCGTCCATGAAGACCAGGAGCACGGGCACACCACATTCCTCAGGTGCAGTGGGCCTGATCAAATGAGTTAAATTATCCCAGTCAGGAGCAAAGGTGAGCGCTGTGGCAGTAATCTAACTCACAACAATGTGACAACTGGGTGCCCAGTGTGAACAACACAAATGCTATGCTCCTTTCAAAAGATGAACTAAGTGAACCAAACCATTGTGAGTGCAATGCTGATTAAGCCTAATAATCCACATTAATACAATTGAGGGAAAGTTTGCCTCAGGTGAAGAAGTGATGCTCTCTTGATGAACTGTTAAAAAGGCTTGCGTGCATGTGATACTTAAGTACTATACTTTATCGTGCGTGTGTGTGTGTGTGTGTGTATCTGTGTGTGTCTGTGTGGAGGTAAGGATGAGGACCCATGACAGGAACAGCAGATTTATGTGCTGGCCCTGACAAAGAGTGAATCTCTCCAACCTGCACAGACACCATCTGCCCGGACACGACATTAGCCAAGTATGCAGCAGGGATGAGAGAGCCAGAGGAGGCCGTTTCACTTGACTGCTTGCACTCTCGGCCTATGGGTATGACCCTGGCATGACCCTGGCATGACCTGGATGGCGCTCAGCTATCACAGGGAGAAGTATGAGTGCACTTCACAATAGGTCAATTGATGTGAGTGTGCGCTTTGTGTACTTTTATGAGTGATATAAATCTGATTGTTGGTGTGATTTTGGTGAGATATTATATCACTGTTACGTCAGAAAATGTGTACTGTGTAAACTGTGTGGCAGTGCCTTGATTATTAAGAAGGGTTTCTATGTAGATGAAACATGAAGACATAATTAGACAAACAATTAACCCAATTTGCACAAAAAATGCCACGTCCTTAAAATGAGCGCCAGCACAAAGCTATATGAAGTCTGAGATATTTATGTAGCACATGTGTATACATGTACGCAAAGCCATGAATAACTTAAATTAGGAAATCTCAGCGCTTGCAGAAGCGATGACCGCGGGGGCATTCTTCCTCATAGAGTCACCCCTCTGAAACTCCCCCTCACCTTCCGAGGACAACTCTTGTCAAAGAGACTCAACACACCTGTAGCCCAGTTTCAAATAGTTGGAGCCACTCGGGACAGGAATACACACATCATACATACATATCAAACACAAAATGGCTATTTTTGTGCACCAACTTTCATTTCTCATGTTTTTGCCAAAGCTAGAGGTTGTCTTTCAGCTCAAGGACTTACCATGCCTTGTCCTCGCATCTGAGGAACCCCGACATTACTAAGGAGTAATGCAGACACACACATACACACTTACGCAGACACACAAAGCATGCCTCATCAGGCTCTCAGTAACAGCAGTGGTCGTTCAGAGATTATCAGAATAAAATGTCTTCGTTTCACTTCTGTATATTTTCCTTGTTGTAGATGTGGTCATTTCAGAAAGGGGAAAGGAAGACTCCCTCAGGTATGGTTTTGTCTTTCGATGATGCACTTTTGATCACAGGCATGCTTTAACTGTACCAAACTGTACACAATGGTCTCTATGTAAAGACAAGCAATTATGAACTTTTGAATTATTGCCTTAAAAATGAGGCTCCGTTTCATAAATCAGCACTGCAGGAAGTTTCTGCTGCGCCAGAAAACTCTGAATTTAAAACCCTCTGCTATTTAAGGCTGTTTTTTGGTGTACCACATGAGCTAACAGCTTCTACAGGCCCAGTCAAGTCTAAGTTAGAATACAAAGGGCCTTGCTGAAGACATGGTACTTCACCTCAACACATTATCTTGTGTGTGTGTGTGTGTGTGTGTGTGTGTGTGTGTGTGTGTGTGTGTGTGTTGTCATTAAGATGCCTTCCTCTCCATTTCAAAGACTTTACTTCAGTGTGGTTGGTAGAAAACTTTCCACCTCCTGAAGGCACTGTATTTAAAGAATGTCCGTCTTGAGGAAAGTGACATGACTAAGAGGTACGGGGCTGTGAGTAGTATGGGTATGGGTGACTTGTACTCCCATGATGCCTCACTAGTCCAGAGGAAAAAAGGCATTGTTCACTCTGGCTTTCATCACCAGGGCAATTCTAACTGATCTGAAATTTCGAACTAATTTACAACCATGTTGTTGCAGGTCATGCACTGCACAACTCCATTGCTGTACTGATGATTCCCTCTACAAATCCTTGCATTCCTCTCACAGCTTCCCTCTTGTCTCCCCTCCCCTTCCTTCCACTGAGGAGATAGCACCAGGGCTGGGTGGCTGGTTCTCTTCCCGAACAGGCCCGGCATTTCCTTCCTGCTTCAGCTACTTTTTTTCTTTTCTTCTCTAGGTTGTTTTGTTTGGCCATGCAACAAGAGGAAACAGCAATGTCATTGTTGGTGAGATTGTGCGTACATGACTTCAGTGGCCCTCTTTGGGGACCAGGTGATGTCAGGGACCTCGCCTTTTTACTTCCTAGACCAGTGTGTGCTGGCTGACCCCCACAGAGCCAGCTGTGACCCCAATCAACATCAATTGGATAAGAGAGCACTACAGAACATCAAAAATTCCCATTTTTGGGTAGTCTACAAACCATGTAAAAAGATCCTTTGTACCCTTGTTTACTTGTATGTCTTTTATGTAAATGTGTTTCTTTCAAATAAAAAAAACATGTAAAAAGATGTTTGTGTTGATGAAAAAATGTTTGACATGTTTTCAATAATTATTGTCATATAGTGTCATTATCTATCTCACAACGGTAGCCTTAACTTATAACAAGATAGGAAGCAATAACACTTTATTAGGATAGCCTGCCTACAGAGACTTTACAGATGGTTTGTTGAAATGTGAGTTTAGTTTTTTAATTGTTTACTGAACATCACCTTAACCCAGCCCCTAACCTTAACCATACGTTGTAGTTAACAGTTTCAATACATAGTTTGTTTGTAATCTGAGCATCTGTAAACAGTCTATAGGGGACCATCCAAATAAAGTATGACCAACAAAGATTTGGTCTGTAACAAACCTAAGTCTGTACATGCAGTGTTCTTATAAATGAAGTTTGAACAGAAATGACAACATTTTAACAAATGAGTCAAAAATCAACAAGGTAACAAATGAGTTACATTTAGAAAATGGCAAAAAAAGAGACACTACTTTTAAATTGTCAGACCACCTTAGAGTTGTTCATTGCATACCTAATTTGCATATTTACACCCTGCAAAGTGTTAGTCTCTAACTATGTAATGTCCGGCTGCTTCAACAAAGGAACGAACTTCAACAACACATGTACCTTAGAGAGAGCCTAAGCCCCTTGAACTTATCTGTCTTTGAGTTAAATCCCATCACATATAGCCTGAACTACATATTATTAATAGTAGAAACAGGTTGATCCCTTCTATTTTTTTCTTACACCAAACCTGACCCTAAAAAAACCATGAACTCTATCGTAAACATGTCTTCAATTAGTAGTGTTGATGTTGGCACCCCTTGCTCTTACTGATCTTACCAGCCAACGTTGCAGGTAGGGAATGCATTGTTTGCCTGAACCTCCCTAGTCAAACAAATGTTGCATTATTACACGAGTGGTTGGTGGATTATAATCACACTATTTAGCCCGAGAATAGTGCAGTTTGCTCCTAGCTATTATATATCAGTGTCACAAAATGAACACACCAACAAACTTAAAAAGAAAAAAAAGACTCTGGCATTGGTTCTGACTGGAAAAGTATTGACAATATATTTCAAATCTAGAGATCGTTTTCTCAAACTTCAACACAGCCTTCATGACTACATACGACATATCTCACAATTCTCCCCTACAGATGAACACACTATTCACACAAACAGTGCTCATTCACAGCATTGTGCTGTATGAATAATGTTTTTAATGAAATACTGGTCCAAAACACTGTAATAATCATCCCTTTTGCAAAGAACTGTTGATGTTCGTAAAGTGTTATTCATGTAAACACATTGTTTTGGACACGTGTACAAAAAAACAAAGCGCTGTTGCACATAAAAACATTAAAAACAACGAGATTGTTCTTTCCTCACACTTTTGGCACAAACGGGCACAAAACGGCACAAACAATCGTATGTTTGATCGCACCGACATCAAGCCTGCTTCTTAATTAGTAGCTAAAGTCTGAGGCAAGACCATCCTTGTCCTCAACTGAGTCAGGCAGCTTTGAGATCATGCCAGGTCCAGCTCAGCACGAGATGAAAATGCCTGTGCCAACCAGGCCTTGCAGTCTGCCCTCTATTAACCATATAGAACATATGGCACTGCTGGCCACCCTAGAGCAGCCTGGCTGAGTTAGTCATGATGAGAAGCTTGTTATTAAGTTTAGCTTCATCACAGTGTTGGTTGATAGGGGTGACGATTTCAAAGAGCGTTAGGTTGGGTGAGTGAGAAGGAGAATGTGTTTAGAGGTGAGATCCTTTATTAAATGTTCTGCTCTGCCAGGAAATTATAGGTCAATTTCCTTGAAAGCAACTCATGGCCACTGAAGTATAATCCTGTTCACCTTGAATGTGGTAAACTGCTGTTCATGACCGGTAAAATGGCAGAGGACAAAGAGGATCTCATCGAAAATCTTTTCAGATCATAAACTGTGTATCTGTATGTTAGCCACCGGCAAGCTAGTGGGAATGCCAATGTGTGTGCTTAGGTGGATGGGTTGGTGGGTGGATGCGCTGTATGTCTCCCACATGTTGCATGTCTCCACTCCATGTACATTTATGTATTAATGTCCCTGTTTTTCACAACACACTGACCTCCCCAACCAAGCCAATGTCCCAGTGTGGAATTCCATGAGGACTCTTACCCACGAGAGAAGTAGAGAATAGGAGAGAAGCAGCAGGAAAGAGAGAAAAGGCGGGAAAGTGAGAGACAATAAAAGAGAAACTGAGATATGGTGGGAGAATGGACTACTCAGTAACAGCTTTAAAAAAACTGTGATTAGCACTCAGTGGGAACAGGGGGCTTCTGATTTTAATCCCGGGCCAATTCCCTAATCCCTCTGCTTTTGCAGGGATGTTTCACGGTTGCGCATGTTCTTGAAATGGGACCGTTTTTAGAGGAGGTGTTTAATCCAGGTGCTTAATGGCCTTGAGCCTTAATCAGGCATAGATTAGGAGCTTTTGCGGGTTCGGGCCAGGCTTGCTAAAGGCATAACAGAATTAAAGGGGCAGTAAGTAAGCGATTCTAATCCAATGCAGTTTCAAATTCAGCGAATATCTCCTCACAGTCCACTAGCTGGCTGTCCTCTCTTAGTGTGGTCTCTATAAATGGGAAACAAACAAATTGGCTGCAGACCATGCCACACAACACTATTCCAGCCAATCAGCACCAGGGGCAAACATCAGACCATAAGGAGAAGGTCTGAAGAGCGCAAATAAATTATATTAAAGTAACACTATGGCGTTTTTGGAGCTGCTAGGTAAGGGGCTACTTCCTGCTGGACTATTCAGTATCTTATTTGCTGTCTTGCTTTGTCTTGTGTTGCACTTGCTTGATGTTTGACTGTGTTAGGAAAGTTGTTGACAAGATAACATAGCATTACAAAGAAGCCGACACAAGAGCACATATTACTAGCATCAATGTCCAAGCGTGTTATAACAAGTTGCTAACATCGCTAAAGAGATGTCTAAGTAGCGGCTAAACTTAGCAAAACCTGTTGAAATTAGCTTACTTTGTTTATGACAAACTAGCGAGTCAACAACCTTCCTAACACAGTCAAACATCAAGCAAGTGGAACACAAGACAAAGCAAGACAGCAAAGAGGTTACTGAAAAATCCAGCAGAAAGTAGCCCCCTACCTGGCCGCTTCAGAACACTCCATAATGTTACTTTAACAGGCGAGGCCAGAGAGCCTTGAGTTAACATTGGTGAGGCGTTTAAATGGTGGAAAGACCGTTGAGAGGTATGAAGGCATAACCAGTGCAGAGGTTGCTCTGTTTCTGCTTGATTATAAACTCAGCTGATACAAACCTACGGCCGGTCATGGTAGTTTTGTAAAAACAATCTAAACAACTAACTCGCACTAGTTTTGACTGATGTGTTGAAGGCTGGGTTTGTGTTCTTGCAGGTTGTTTGATGACATTTTACATTATAATACTTGATTTGCTTGAACTATGAGAAAGAGACATCCACTTCCAAAACTGGAAAGTCTAGACTATCTCGACCGCCTGTAATGCTTTGGCCCTCAGACCGCAAACACGTTGGATTCCGCCATATTTTTCATATTTTCAGCTAGCCTGTTGTTGGTGACTTGGCAAATGTGTGTCCATGAACTTGGGGGGGCTGAGTGGCAGAGGATTTGGATCACTTCATAGCAGAAGCACTTTCTTCTCTGTGACACAAGTTCAGGCCGAGGAAGGGGCACATGAAGACATCGACACACGACACACAGAACAAGATTAAGACCTTCAAACAGCTCCAAACACATGTACACACAGCAACTACCAAGAAAGAACACACAGTGTTCAAACTTTTAAAGTTTTTAAAGTTTTGTAAGGAATTCTCTCCATTGCACTCTGAGTGACCAGCAAAAAAAGAGGAGGAATTTGACCTCCTTAGGAAGTCAAGGTAGATCAGTGCTTTACCTTTTTTTTCTAAAAACAAAAGAAGGAGGGGCGCAGCGATTCCGAAGATAACTCAGTTGCCAAAGTTAACAGAGGAAAAAACACTTCCCAGGACCTCGGGGTTACTATGGCAAGTGGGAGGGTCAAACAGCACGTATGCGCCACAGAGACTGACAGCTCTGAGAAGGTGCACATGGCAATTAAGACACAGGCATTCACTGTTCAAAAGCAAGGTGAGATAGAACCCAAACCCAGACATGACACTGGCAAGTCATCACAAGCTCCATCAAGCCACAAAAAGGCAAAGATTTTTAAGAAGAGTTGAGTGCTTTTTGGCATAACAGATGCAGGTACACATCACCAAGGTTCTTAAGGTAATTCACCCATACAGGGTGTAACAACCTCCAACTCAAAGATAACAGAAGAATGTGCACTAGTTTGACTTATTACAAGCCCAGAGGGAATTCCAGACTCTGCCATCAGGAATGGACAACTCCCCTGCCACGGGTGATAGGGATTGCCCTGCACAGACCACACACAAACACACACACACACATACAGGGAAACAGTGTTTCTCCAACCACATATTAAGAGGCATGGGAAATGCCACAGAACTGGAGGAGAAAGCTCCTGCCAGCAGGGCTCCATTCAGAGGGGCAGAATAATACAGTAGGAGGGTGCTGCCAGAGGAATTACCACTCGCTTTCGACCCAGCCCTGAGTCATGCAGAGAGGCAGCCGGCTGACATCACCAGCCTTTGCCTGGGATATAGAGAGGCTCTGAACCTGTCAAATCACAGCAAACTTCAGTAAGCATTAAAGTATGCAGCAGTACACAGTACACCCAACAACTCTACTACTTTTAAAACGTGGCAGTGGGGAACACAAGTGAACTGATGGTATAAAACAGGTGTGTGCGTTTCGTTCAAGTATAGTTATCGATACTCCCGTCCCGTGTTTGGGATTGGTAAACAGTACACCCAAACCTCTAAGGGTAGATTAGTGATTCTATTCTATCATTGTTCCACATTCCACATGTTATCAGTCCAGTCCGTTATCAGTGGTGCAGGGAGTCTCCGATACTGCTCTGAGGGGACATACCACCAGTCTGACATTCCCCCCATAAACCTGTGGGAATTAAATGCCTTATCCACTAAACCAGCGGAGTTCTGTCTGTTAGAGTAAAGGGTTCCTGTACAGGGTTCCTCAGCCACTTCTGGTGAGCGTGCTGGGAATCACGCAAGCAAAGCCTTTGTTTTACTCTGCTTATCTGAGCAGCGAAGAATATTTCACAACACTCTCACAGACTTGCTGTTGCCCTAGCTCATGTAAAGGCCTTTTGTTTACATAACCCTCAACTTGTGCAAAGACTACACAAAGCTGGGTCCTTTTCAACTCCCACAATGTCACCAGGCATCAGAAGACTGGCAACAGTATAAAGGAGCTGATCCAAATGTTTAAATGGAGAGCTTTAGTTGGTGTAACAAACAGCTGAAAAACAAAAGTCTGTTTGGCCAAGTAGCCTGTAAATGTGCCTCAAAGATTGCTTACAAAGACAGGTGAAAAGCAGAGATGGTGAAACTTGGTCAAATAAGCAAAACACACACAAAAGGCCAAAAATTATCAAACTCATCGTAAGTCCTAAATTTGGTCAATTTTTGTAGCTCACGGCAGCTAAGGCATGTGTAATGTTTGTGCTAGAGTGAAGTGACTACCTTTGCATTCTCTCCAGTCACAACCCATGTACCTTCAAGTAGACCTTGTTACGAGATTAGAGACTATCATAGATAAAGATATCATCTAGAAATAGACATATCTGTAAAATTGTAGACACATGGTCTCCATTTGTCTCATTACAGTGGCCAAGTCAGCTGACAGGACATCCAGGTGGAGAAAGTGCAGGGCCAGAGGGGCTGGTATTCAGAAT
The DNA here is from genome assembly GCF_963457725.1 of Sprattus sprattus. NCBI lineage: Eukaryota > Metazoa > Chordata > Actinopteri > Clupeiformes > Clupeidae > Sprattus > Sprattus sprattus. The sequence goes on from NC_137923.1 coordinate 22,969,814, forward strand.
GACAGTCAAAGTAAAGAGGATATCCGTTATATTTTGGAAGTTGACCACACATTCATAACATCCCAGAAGTAACTAGGTTAATAAGGTTAGGGGTTACTGACCTGCATGTCTACAAGGTATATTATGGTAAAGGCTACTGTCAAATGACAGAAGATGAAGGAGTGCTTTGAACGAAGGTATAGGTGTCAGTCGGTGTGTTTATAATAAAGCACAACGTACAACACAGACCACAAAGAATGATATCGTGTGAGACAGTGACATCCAACCTACCTATGCATTTAATCTCGAACCCGCGGGGTGGTTTAAGCGCTCTTCGGGTCCATCCCTCGCGCAGCACCTCCAGGTGATCTTCCTTCCCCTGAATGAGCAGAATATGCTCGTCTATCCAGCCAAGGAAGAACGTCTCCGATATGGCGTCGGTGACTTTCTTGTTCCAGAAGTGCTGCATATTCTCGGCTTTGAAGTCCGCAAATATCTCATAGCCGGTATGGTGATGCTGGAGCTTTTCGGTGACTGCTGGCGTGCCCTCTGCTCCGTCCCGCGACAGCACTATGGCCAGCGAATGCGGGGCGATTTGCAGAAACTTATCCATTTCTTGAATTGTCAACAAACTGCTGCACCATGAATTAGAACACAGTCCAGATTATTACAAAAGTCTGTATTTCATGGTGTTTTATTACGCACTTTGTTGAATTTCCAAAATGAACACATTTTCTCTAGAATTCAACCCACGTTGATTTCTGGAAGCGTGCACGGTCCGCGTGCCAGCCAGCGTTGCATCTGCATCTCACGTGTGCAAACGACAAATACTATCTATTGACAGAACATTTGAATAAATTATCTCGCTGTCATATATTCTACACGGATGTCATCATTGCTATGCAGTTTAACAGGCACAACACGCATTGCTCAGACGGGAAGGTAATTGGTAATATGGATAAATTGCTCCCGAGCTACCTCCTCTCACCTCTCTCTTGAGAGCATAGGTAGCCTATATCACATAAATATCTTACGTTCCATGACCTAGTTCTTAACATACGATTGGAAGAACTAGGCCTCTGCAGCCGAAGGCATATCGATCACTGCATTGGCAGTGTTTGCTGGGCGAGAAGCGCAGGCAATGACTTCACCCGTCCTTATTCATGTCTTCATATGGCACGCAGCGCGAAGCCTCCCTCCCATTCAGATCTGTATTCGCAGTACCATTCAGCTTCAGTATAGGGCGTTCAGCAAAGGTAGCCCAGGCTTGGTAGCGCTCGGTGTGCGTACTCTTAACACGTATCACTGCAGTGGTGGTCGGAAATGTATGGTTCACCGAAACCTTGCGGCATAGGCTCCGGTCCGGAGACTAGGAATCCCCGCAGGTTGGGCTGCTCTGTAGGGTAAAACGGGAGACCGGATCACCAGATGTTTGTCATGACTCCACCTACAGGCGGTCTTCAAAACATCGCGAGTTCAGTACGTCTTGAGTCGCAACAGGTGAGGCGGCTAGTGTGAAAGATGTCCGAAGTAAGAAGAAAGTACCGCTTTTGAAATAATAGAGCTGGTTCAGTTAGCCTATGCATGGGTACAATGTTTAAAAAAAATATGACATTAATCCTTGCGGCTGCAACCAAGATATCTGAATTCCATTCATTACAACCTTCATAGACGATAGGACAAGCGAAAACAGAAGTGTTAGTGGGAAGAAAGACTCGGCAATAGAACAATAATGGCATTTTCTCAAAAGTAAATAAGACTCCAAATTAACACATTTACCAGCTTGCCTAATATACCACAACCAAGAATAGCAGTGTTGCAAAGTCGGTTTAAGACTACATGTTAAGCTAGCCTGGTACATGTTTTCTGAGATTGCTGAGAGTTTGTTGTAGTCCATTCATAGCCTAGCTCTATACCCTCTCCTCTCTTTGTGAACCCCTGACCCCTGCAGCACCTGATGTGTATTTACCAGTAGTTTCAGGTTTCCCACTGCTTTCACCACCTTTGTGTTTTACATCAAAGACTGTTGTCAAAATCGTTCCCTCATTAAGATGGTGATAAATTACATGTCAAACATCTAGTTGGAAGCCTTTTTTTTTTTATAAAACATTGAGCAAAAATGCTTTCCTGAATGCAGTTTCCTGATTTGTCTTTGTTCATGGGGGTTTGCTGATGTGTTAAAAAAAAAAAAAAAAACATTTGTGTTTAAAAATTCCTCCAAAGGTCTTAATCACACAGGCCTGTTTTAAAGCATCAGAAAAGGATAATGTCATTGTGCACCAAATGGCTGGGGTTGCTGTTCTAGTTTGTTTATACCAGTTGTGTTGGCGAGCCTTGTCTCCTTTTGTGAGGTTTCCTTTCACTAGTCCAAGTGCCTTGATCAAATGACTTGAAGAGTGTTCTTAAAGAGGGCTGAAATGTAGTCCCAGCGCAAGGTGTTTCATTTCTGTTCACAGGCCTGTGGTCTCTTGTTCATGCGAGCCCAGAGCAGGACAGGCTCCAGACAGCGTGGTGTCACAGACCAAGGCTGTCACCTTTAATTAAGCAAGGGCAGATCTCTGTCAGTTATTCGATCAGTTACGCACAGTGGTCTGACTGTTTTGGAGTGCAGAGTGCATTAAATAGCTCAGTGAAGTTACCACCTAATAATGTGCTGAAAGATGAATCTGAAAGATGTTCATGCCAACAAGCTGACTTAAAAATATAAATTTCTTCTCATCTGAAAGGCCTGTCACATCACAGCTTTGGCTCATCATCACTGTCTTAAATAATATTTAGTATTGCTGTTGCTGATACACTTTTATGAAACCTACGTTACAGTGATTTACTGTGGTTGGTGGAAATCATGTGAATCATCAAGTCTTTTTAATACTTTTCTGACCCAAAGGACTAATTCAAATATAGCATACTCAGAATATTAAAGTGATTTGAAACAGGTTGTTAAAATTCTAGACACCACTGTGCCAGGAATAGAGCCGTTCTCTAGCTATGCCTCTCACCCAACTCAGCCTCTATTCCTCAGGTTACTTCTTGGATAAAAAAGCCCCTATGGAATGTGTCTGTCTTGTTACCCATTTGTTTGAGACACAGGAAGAGGCATTGTGTTTCACACCCACAGAGGAACAGGAATGTGCCCTTACACTCACACACTCACTCTCACACAAATACATACACTCTCTCTCTCACACACACACACTCACACACACATACATACATACATACATACATACACACACACTAGTGGTGTGAGTGGTAGAATGTGTCTAATAACAATATAACAATTAAAAAAATAGAAAGGTGATGGGGGCGGGTGAAACTCCAGCCTCCTTCGTTCCCCACTACACTTATCAAGGACCTGACCGAAAGCCTTGGAATTCCTCTGAGGTCCATGATGGAGATGCCAGGGGATTACAGACCCAGAAACACAAGCAAGCAACAGATAAGGGATGCTGCAGACCTACTCCCAGCTGTGGAAAGAGCAGTTGTGTTAACTCAGGAACGGCTGACAGAAAGTGTGTATTCTTATTTGCGTCTGTGCCTTTCTTACCATTAGGCATCTCTTTTTTTATGGTTGTGATAGATATTCATCTTTGTGATCCTAAGCATTCTCCTCTACTCGAGGCACAATGAAAGTGGCCTGCAGTGGAAACGAGATGGCAAACAATCCAGCCCTTACTGTGATACTGCTAATCCATCTGTGTGCATACAACGTGATCACTTTGAATTTCCTCTCAGCAATACACAACATTACCAACCTTTAATAAAGTATATTTGCATTCTTACATACACAGACAAAATGAATTACGCACCACAATTCCTTACATGGTCCTTACATATCATCAACAAAAATGTTATGTCTACAGTCTCTGTTGGATGTAAAGTGCAAAGGAATAATTAATTTGATCCACTGTGCTGACAACAGTGCATCACATTTTGTGGACAAAAGGATTTGTGTACCTTTCATTTTGTTGATGAAATAGAAGACATTTAAAAAAAAACTAATTTCCCTTGGTCTATAAAATAACCCTTACCCAACAACACACCATCGTGGAATGATTATGTGCAGAGAATATTCATGTTGTCCACATACTGGATGCACTGAACATGAACATGTTGTCAAAGTAATTTCAGCTATTCCATTTTGTGCCATGAAAGAAGAGCAACAGTTCATTTGTCCCCAAATTACTGACTGTTTAGGGTTTTTTAACAATTATATGGTATCGAACCGTAAATTCAGTTTTTGTCATGGATTAGGAACAAAATGTATTCTGAAATGAAAAAAACAAAAAACTTTTATGATCATAATTTTGTGTCTTACAAGATGCACCTGATTGAGATAAAACACTGAACATATTTAATCCCTTTTCCTTTTTTTCTCAAGCTTTTGTGGAAGAAGGTCTTTACTGAACCATACATTCCATGTTATGACTTTCTGAGTGAAGTATCAAACAAACCACAGTGTTCCACAATCACACCGACAGCTTGGGCCAAACGGGGGCACTCTGACATTGTTTTTACAGACAGAATGGCTACCAGTCTGAAGCTACCAGACTTAACACAGAATAATGATAGAATTAGCTCCCCTTTCATCCCTATATTTCTTAGCTCCACCTGACTCCTAGTTTATACATTTATTATGGCAATACAATCAAATATAACCTTTTCATAGCCTTTTCATTTTATACTGTGATTTTGAAATGACTGTTTGAGGAAGGTTCAACTATTTTTCCCACGACCATCCATAAATTGTTTCCTACCCAGGTCTAATAAACAACCTGTTGAATTGGATTAAGAATAACACAGGATTTGTGCCCATAATGCTAAGAGAAGAAACAGTACCATCAGCTAATCAAGACAAAACCAACCAGAAATGTAAACACAAACCTGTCTGCTCCTCCTTCCCCTCCCCTCAAGGCTTTGTCCATCACATTCACAAGCTTGGCTGCCATCCTTGAGGCCTGATCACTGACTTTGAGCTTTCCCATGGCTCTGATTGCTTAAAGACCAAGGCTCACATAGATAAATCAGTCAGGAATTTGGTGTTGGGATATCTTCTTTTGGCTTACATATCTGCCTTACATAAGCTCACAGTTAACGCAGACTTCTCTCATTCATGCATTTCAGCAGGTGCTATATAGATAGTTTGCTTGGCAGGAACACATTTACATCTGTCTAAATTAATGGAGGCCCATTCACCTTAAATGTTTGAGATACATTAGAAATTGTGATACAATAGAAATTCAATTTTGTATTTTCACAAAGCAACAATATTATATGCACTAGAACCTGATCCTTTGTTCTTCACACACACTGGAACACCTAATCAGTGCATAGAATGGACCAGTGTGTTCGATGATTAAACCACACCATTGAAAGATGTTACCTTTGATGAACAGTCAAAGTACAGTTATTACTATACACCCCCTCCTCCAAATGTGCATTTTTACATTTATTTATTCAGAGGGCAGGGTAGTGACAGTTGGTATCTCAGTGTCACCATGTATGTAGTGCAGACACCTGAACCATAGATACATTGAATTGATACTATTCTTGGCTACAATTCTGAGATACTAGGAAGAATTTGGAGTCGAATGACTCACCAAAGTCAATTGACAATCATTCTGGTGGAGCCGGGTCTGACCTGGAACCCTCCCCTGTTCATATGCCTGCACAGCTGACCCCAGTCTATGAAGGAAACACTGACATGGCTTGGTATACACAAGCACACAGGAAGACCCAGAGCTATGAATAGCATTTTGTTGACACATCCTTACGATCTCAAACTTCGGTCAAATCTTCAGGAGCTGCAGCTATCCTGTTGGACTTTCCATCTGTTCTATATGCAGGCCTTTACTATTTTTCTATGAAGGCAGCATAGTTACTGACACTTACTTACACCCACCTTTATCGCAATGCATGGCTTCTCTTTGACTTGGCACAGCACACTATATCCTTGCATTACATTCCCAATGTAAAAGACTTGTGAAGTAGCGACATCTGCTGGCTTTAATAGCATCCAGCACCTACACCTAGCCATGGTTAGCCTAATTTTACTACTCTTAACATCAATTGTTTTGTGCAGTAAAAACAAATGTGAAATGGATCTATAACTAGTTACAATAAGGAGTAATCATCTACCATAACCATATGATCAGATCAAAACTATATATAAAACAACCTCTCCTTAAAATATGAACTTTGAATGTGCATGTTTTGCCTGACCTTAACATTTCTGTTTTATAAGACTGCTTTCAGCACCAGGCCTACATAGCTCCCGAGCTTCACATAAAACAAGCAGTTCATTATTGTAAAGCACATTTCCAATCAACTATAACCTAATTAAGTCTGCAGGGAAGATCTTGCTGATGAGGTTGTTTCAAAGGTTCTACAAGATTAGATGATTCCTTGAAAATATAAGTGTGTCTGGCCAAGCAACTAAGTTAGAAAAGAATTAACTGACTGGTATATAACTGGCTCAATCTTAAAAAAAGAAATGTCAGTTTCTTCATTCCATACTCTGACCAAGAAATCCCTGCAATCGTCTTTATGACAGACTTTATATTACAATGTGAATGACACCATTGAGGTTCACAAATAAATCTTGATCTCCAGAGGAGGCCTGTGAATGAGAAACAAATTACTTTAAACAAAACTCCACAGAAAATCAACACAAATGCAGGAAAGGGACATGGACATGTAAACCTAATTTATCATGTTATAGATGTGTCTTTACACTCGCAAGTAAACATGCTTTCCAGCTATGTTATAGTTCAAGAGCAAAAAATGCGGGCCTAAAAAAAGCAAAAATACACTGACATGGATTTTCTCTGCTTGGCAACAAAATGTCCACATTTGAAGACAACCACCATCTTCAGTAAACTGACCTCATCCTTGCAAATACTTTGTGGTTAAGATACCATGTTTTTAATGATACTTTGTATTGCTGGGGGGAATCAAATAGTATAATTCTTTCCACTCTTCAAGACTTGTAGTCACCATTCCTTGAACTGTTTTTTGAGTGAGTTGTTATTCCTACATTGCCCAAGAGTTATATGGTTTCTCAGAAATGACTGGAGTATTGTGGCCGGAGCAGAACATGATTCACAGCCTTTCATCTCCAAGCACTCCTGTGCTCTAAAGAGGTCTGAAAGGGGTGCTTAGCACAAATGGCAAGTTCTGGCAACACTGTTTGTGTGATGGCAGGTTTACCTGTGGGTTGGCAATAGGCAGAGGATGACTGATGCGTATATAGAGGAGATCGTGCTGAAGGAACAGGCCTTCCCAGTGAGCCACTTGTCCATGGCTTGATTGTATGGGGTTCCCACTTGCTACAACACTGTGAAAGAGCTACATTGGGGTCCATGTTGATTTCCTCAGTTCAAGGGCTGCATCTGGGGTAAATGTACATAGGTCTACAATCAGACGAAAATTGTTGGTTTTGATCGTGACCAAATAATTCTATGTCGCTCGGACTCATCTGTCCAAAGAAGGTACTTCCAGAAGGCCTTTGGTTTATCCAAGTGCTCTCTGGCAAAGTTGAAACAGGCAGTTTTGTTCTTTCTTGAGAGCAGAGGCTTCCATGAGCAACCCCATCATGAGTCATGTCTATTCAATTTTCGTCTGATTGTAGACCCACGTACATTTACCCCAGATGCTGCCAGAGAGGTCCGAAACTGTTAAGAGGTGATGTGTGGGTTGACTTTTACCTGATTTATTCTTCTTCTGGTGCTTCTTGGTGATGGTCTTGATGGGCGTCCACTTCTAGGCAGAGATGCGGTCATGTTGAATGCCCTCCATTTCTAAATTATTTTACTTTTCCTAAGGATGTCTCAGTTGATTGGTTTGCTTAATTGACTAATTAAGCACCCAAATATGTCTCACCGAATCAGTCACCTGCTTGACTTTACCAATGCAGCTGGGGGTTCACTTACTTTTGAAAATACACTTACTCCATGTTTCATGTAGTTTTTTGGCTACTCAAACAATTCCCTCTAAACAAGTACATGCAAATGATACAAATAAACCTGACATTTCATCTATGGAAAATTGGTGATGAAAAACGGAAAACTGCTCAAGGGGTTCACATACTTTCAAGTGGCACTGTATATTCTACTCTTAATACATTCATTTACATTTTATGTAAAACACTTTTGACCACACCTTTTACTTCATTGTTGTTGCATTAGAACTATATATCTAACAATTTGCACCAAATTACTGGACCCTTTAGGGCACCACAATTCCTCCATCACTATAAAAGGAAAGGTATGACATTGTCAGCACAGCCTTGGAACCAATTCTGGATATGATGGTGTGTTGGTGAGCGTCTCCAGAGTAGCTCAAAACACATAAGCATACACCAGACATTAGGGACAATACAAGCACAGGTTTATTAAATACACCAAGCATAAAAAAATCTCTTACAAACAAATCACACAAAATATGTAACAGTGGAACTGAATTGTCTGGAAGACACTGAGAGGGTGTAAAGTATTCCACTTCCTAAATGAGATGAAAAGAAATGATCTGGAACATAGTGTCTCTACCTAAACCGTGTGCATAATCCAAAAGGCTTGTCAAATATTGAACCCTCTTCAGACCCCTGTAGGTTCCCTTACGTTAGGGGGCCTACGTGTAATGCTTGACACCTAAGGACATTCTATGAATCTGTGCCAAGTTCAGTGAGGGGGGGGGGGACATATACTCTCACATAATCTCTGAAATAGAATCTTGGTGGCAGTATCTATAGCTTCGGTTTCCTCTTGGTCCTTCTGACAGTTAAATAAGGAGGTCACCGGGTTTAACGACTACACTATACATCCCAAAGTGTTAGGTCAGCACCTGTTTGAAAACCTTTGGCGAAACACAGCAGCGAAGTTCAAAGATGAAGTCTCAGCTTTTCTGTGATAGGTCCATTGCTTGACGGCACAGTCCAGTTCAGTGCTATCTCAAATGTGATTGTGTGAACTGCGATACTGTTACATCTAGTAACTCTCCCTCCACTCGATTCCCCCACCCCACTCACAGCTAAACATATACACCTTTTCCCCAGAAGGCACTACCTCGACCGGCGGTCTTTTTTAGGCTTGTCAGTGCTTTTGTCCATGGTCTTTTCATTGTCTCCTCTGCACTTGGGGCAGTACCACTTGCCCTTGGGCTTGTAGGTGAGTCCAACACAGGTGAAGTGGAACCACTCAATGGGGCACTGCTCGTTATCACAGCCAATCATCTCGCCGTAAGACACTTGCTCACACAGGCAGTAGGTCGGCTCGTTGGGATCAATGGCAAACTCCACGGGCGAGGCATCACGCTCCTGCTTGGCCTTGGAGCGCTTTTTCTTCTTGGCTGACTTCGACTTCTTCTCCCGTGGTGGGGCAGGCGCCACCTCCTCTGGGTCGTCTAACGCCCCGTTGGCACCATGGCACGAGTCACGGCTCTCGCTGTTGCGCTGGCGGCGTGGCCTGCGGGCTGAGCGCTCGGGCAGGGACCCTGCCGATGATGCGGCGGCGGCGGCGCCACCCCCGCCGCCACCACTTCCTCCTCCTCCTCCTCCTCCTCCACCACCACCACCACCACCAATGCCACCGACAACGCCAACACCCCCAGCACCCCCTCCTCCTCCAGCACCACCAACAACAACAACTCCACTGCTGGCCCCATCATGTCGTACCTTCTCGGCCGGGGATCGCTCCTCAATTGGGTCGGTGAAGCAGTGTGTGTGAGAGTCCATTTGGCGCGAGCGGTTCTCCACCAGCTCCAGCATTTGGGTCACTACATGGATCTTCTCGTCACCAAGCTCCTGGCTGCTGATGAGGGCACGTTGTAACTGGATCTGCAGGCGCTTTCGTTGACCCGCATCCGTCTCGCGCTTGTAACGCTCGTACACATCGTCCACCTCATTCAGGACCTCTACACACAGGAAGGGGCGGGGACAGAGAGATAGATATGCGTCAGTTATTTTTGCAAGAAAGAAGCTCGTTAACAAGACAAGTCGCTTGTGTCTAACGGGACTCTGGCACTCTGATCCGTATTTCTTCTTACATATTAAGGAAGGTGATGACAAAATCCTTCGCATACAGAACTCGCATGCGGTCAATTATTAGACACTTCAGTAAAGTACTTTAGGACGCAAACTTCTTCCGACGCAGACGCGCTATCCCCTTCTCTCTTTCTCTTTGCCTACTGACGTCATGAGGAAGCAAACTGTGATATATATGGGTGCGTTGCATGCGTTCCTGGTCAGATTGAAAGACCTTTCGGTCGAACAGCTCCTTGCGCATTTGCAAAACAAGATGAGCGCCGAAGGCAGGACTATTCTCGTGACAGCTGCGCTTGCAGAAGTTCAAATTTAAAACACTATATGGATATATGCAATATTTTAGAGTAGGCTGAACAAGGTTTCTGCATACAGCTATAAGTGGGCCGACATAATCCTACACACAATTTCTCGAATCAAAGAACTAGCTTTACAGTTGGTCAGGGTAAACGACAGGCAAGGTATACGCCTAGTAAAATCCCGAGTGTTTACTTCGACAGCTATCCTAGCTGGCTGGGGGCACAAGACGAGTTCAGTCAAAATGGCTGATCACCCGGCGTGAATATAGAGTGAAAATACCCCACATTTGTAAAAGGGCTAGTCTTAGCTCTTACTCGATAGTTCACGACAAGATGGCACATACTAACTTGCTTTCTGCGACTTAGCACAGCTACATGGTTTAGTCGTTTATGAAACGTCGATGGCTAAACAAATAAGTTTGTAAACGACATGAAAAGCATCTATTCAATGACATAATGCAGTCTGACCAAAAGTCGTTGGATTTGAAGACCTAGCCAAATACTTGCAGGGAAATCGAGTCGTTGTAGCTAGAAGAAAGACATATTATTTCTTACATACCTTGATACTTTGTGTCGATTTCCCAAAGCAAAGAAACATTCCGCTGTATGTCCAAAGGCAAAGACTCAACACATTCAAGGTAATCTTCAACATAGCTGACCAGCTGGGTTTTTTCCACATTTGGGTAATGCGCTAACATCGTGATAGAAATGCATCAAGCAGACGTCCGATGCTTGGAAAAAGTAAATATGCTATATCTCGATGAAGAATTTAGAACATTCAAATATTTCGTGTGCTGTTGCAGTATTCTTTCCGGGCTGACCAGTTCAACCCTCTCTCTCTGGTTGTAATTCCTTCAAACAAAACTGTGGATACTACGCATGCGTAAACTAATGCCTTAAAAGGCGGCGATTTTGCATTTCGCGCAGCTTCCTTGAAACGGGGTTGGGCCAAAGGAACATCAAAGCACACTGTAGTGATTGCGTCACTTTGACTCCTCCTCCTTTCTTTGGCGCCGGGAAATCAAATTGGTTACAACTAAATGTTATACTACAAAAAAAGGTTTGAATATGTAATTATCTGTGGTGAGTCTTGGGATTAAGTCCTAGCAACATTCATTGGGATAAATTCCAATTCATGAAAATAAAGCAGTGGGTTAAATAATGAAACTATGAACATTCTGGGTTTAAAACAGAATTTATTTCATAACACAAATGGCTGGAGTGAATGGCTTGCTTTGGACAGCAGATTATATGCAGATTATATGCAGGCATCACTACATCACATTCACCATCCCTTCAATCTTTCAGTCTCAAGAATCAGTAATATGCACCTAGTGTTTTTGTTTATACAGTGAAACAGTTCATACGAATGTTGTGAGTGACTCACTGGTAAAATGCACAAAATACCACTATGGCCTACACATAAAGCTGTAGTGGCTGAACTTCTGGGATCGTCTACAACATCAAAGATGATATACTGGGCTGGTATTGAAGCGAGCAGCTAACACAGACTGCATTATGAGCAGATATACAGTTTAATTACAACAGGTCGATTTTCAAGCAGTATGCTTATTTTTCAACTCAGTACTTCCTAGATGAAAATATATTTCTGTTCTTGAACCAATTGGAAGTCTTTTGGAAAAATCAACAGCACCAGAGCCTTTACCAAGGAATGCGTTGCATTTAAGGTGACCGTTCTAGTCTTCTGCTACTAGCCTCATTCATATACTGTGGCATACTACTATTGTGAGTTTTTGTGTGTGTTAAGCCCCATTTAATTAGAAGCCAAACAAATCTCTCCAAGTAGGATTTACTGTGCTATGCGCAATGGGCCAATTTTCAGATTAGTAAAACCTACTGCCGAGGGCAGGGCAACATAACTTTCCCATACATAACTTTCAACTAGTCACACTTTAGATGCAGTCAGCAATTTAGCGTACTACGAAGAGTCTAAAAGATATTGACTGTTATTTCACTGCAAAGTCTTAGTCTTTGTGAGTCACGAGCATGCCATAGCAAAACTGGTGACACAATTCACATTCTACTGGTATCCGAGTGATCAGAAAGTCCTGACATCAAACACAACTCCTCACATTCAGCAAATTTCACAGCTCAGTAATAAAATGGACCATGCATAATTCGGTGGCTGAGTGAGTGCACTGAGTGTTGTAACTGGTGCAGGAACCTGGCTCAGCGATGCTTGATAACCACTGAAGATGATCTCTGTTTAATTTATTCATGTTTCCTCTAACGTCCCTCTACCTCTGTGTTTTATTTACATGCGCTCTTATGCAGGACAGGAGTCTTTTTCGCAATATTTTTCAGACATGGGCTCTTCCTGTTGAGGTGCTGAACGTTCTTCTCTGGCTTCTTCTCTCTCATCCAGTAGTGTCTTTTCTGCACCATCCCCCTCTGCTTCAACAGGAGCCGTTTTCATTGGGGATTCCTCGCTTGACTCCATCTGGGGACTCTGCGAGGGCACCATCTTAGCGCTGAGACCCTGTGAGTCTGCATCCACTGTTTGTTCACACTGTGTTTCTGTTTCTGTGGCCGCCGACGAGGGCAAAACAAGATCCTCAGGCCTGCAAAGCACAGGGTCCCCCACAGAGGGCGAGGGCGAGTTCCCCTCATCTGCTGCCTCCTCAGACAGGTCACTGAACACACACTCGTCTGCCTCCTGCGCACACTCCGGCTGGTCAGTTGCCGACTCATCGCCGTCTCCGTCGGTCGGCGCCACGCAGCTGTGCAGCACCTCCACGTTGACCTGCAGGTGCCCGTTGTTGCGAGAGCACAGAGAGCCCAAGTGCCGGCTGCTCTGACTAGTGTCCATGCACAAGTCAGGGCTGTCCACCTGTGTGGTCACGCCTGCAGGTAGCTCCTCTCTTCCTATCAGGCCATCTGAAAGAGATGAGGCAGAGAGCACAGCTGATAACGTCAACATTACTTTTATTCTGCTAGCGAACTGGTTCAGTGAGCAGAGAAAGTACTTAAAACAAACTTAGAGGGCCAAAAGGAACAGCAACACTACAGCACATTGTATGAACATGTTGCATTTAGTGGCTTAAAATATTAGGACCTCTTTAAGAGACAGAAGTATGTAGAACATTATGCATTGGTGCTTTGCCACAATAAGACAGGAAGTCAAGGTATGACAGATTATGTTTGAATGTAGTAATTTTCAGACTTTTTCCCTTCTACTTCACTAAGTTCCACAGCTTTGACCAACATGATTCAAACAGACTACTAAAGTACATTATTATCTTGCAGGTTGTCTACTGTACATGTCATTTTATTGTTCAACTTTAAAAAAAAAAACATAACAAATCCCCACCTTGCAGTCCAGCCCCTTTAAAAAGCTGGATAGCTAGAAAGCAATCATGTTAGTACTAGTAGTGATAACTGAGGCCTGTGTCCGGTCAACTTGGAAAACCAATAGCCATTATTTTCTCTGTTATTACAGTGACAAGACAGAGGAAATAGCATTTGTTATACAATTTACACAAATACTACACTTGAGCCATGCTTATGTAATGACAGCCATTGGGTACAGTACTGTTCAGCACCTCACTGCCCAACATAAGACATGCCAGCGATGGATGCTAACACCCATCCCCTGTAGCCTCCTTGCTAGCACACCCTCCACCCATGTGAAGTTTGAGTCCATGCGGGACTTTTCTACACAATACATGCTAGATGTATATGTTGTTTAGACTTTTTAGCTGTAGATTCAAAGCAAATGGATATAAAATTGCCAGTTTCTGAAACCTGAGGATGAGGTACAGGTATGGCATACATACATGGAACAATATCCAGGAACACATGGCCTAAAGGGACATATAACTCTAAACATTATACCAACCTGGGTAAAAACAGAACCCTTCAAAACAGGATCTCACTGGCAGACACCACTGCCTACTAACCTGTAGAAGGTCTCCCTCTCTCTATGAGAACAGGTTGCTCTGTAGGGGACTGCAGCGGCTGGGGGTCACTCATGATAATGGCATCCCTTCCTTCTGGCAAGACAAATCAAACCTGTTACTTTTCATGTTTCCTGCGACAGCCACACAAAACAGAACGTGAAAGGTGGTAATATTACACACAGATGACAATGCTCCAATAACAGTCCAGTATGAAATGGTTATGGAATGCACTGTGTTGTCATTGTCGTTTATAGAGTGAGGTGCTTCACAAAGCGGACTATAACAGAACAGGGCCTATGAAGATGTAATCATACAAAATCGCTTACAAATATTTCCCCAATGGTTAAATAAAATTCTGATGTTTAGTTCAGTTCATCTTTATATTTTTTCTGCAGTAGTGAACAATGCTATACGAGACCATGATTTACTAAGCAACCAAAACGGGTCTCCAATGCACACACTACAGGGAGGGGATGAGGTACAGATGGTGAAGAACAAACATACTCCCGAGTCCTATCGACACATGGTATGTGAGTCCTTTTGAAAGCAGAGGGAGAGAAAGAGATAAAGGAAGTCAATATTTAATGAGAAAGAACACAGTAGGCTTGTCAAAATAGACACCAGTGGCAGCATGATTAGACCTGCAAATAGGATACAAAAGTAGAAGGAAACAGATGTCCGATGAGATTTACAACAGCCAGTTGTTACAATGGCTGGAATAAATGTAGAAGGTGCAGAGCTCTTCTTTTTACGTGACCCATTTTATCCATGCCTGATAAGACGTATATCCATGTAACCTAATAAATATACATATATTCATATTCATATATATATATAAAATATTGATTTATTCGTTCCCAGCAGAACATAATACTGCATGGTCTATAATACAGATTTTTTCAGAATTTCAATACCAGGCAGGCTCCATAGTCCAGACACCTCGAGAGTCTTCAGTTTCTTCTCCAGTTCAGCCACTCGGTTTCCCAGAATTCTGTTATAAAAGGTTGACTGCCATTTGTCAATTGTATAGAAGAGGATGTTTATACTAGCCACTTCTTATTTACTGGCAAGAGATCTTAAAATGAGGATCGTTACTTGATTTGACTACTTACATCAACATTATTGTGCTTAAGGTGAAAGTACATTTAGCTTGTACAAATATATTTTACAAACTGTACAAATGTTTTTTACAGAGACTCTTCTTTACAAAAATTGTAAGCTAAAACTTTGATCACAATTATTGCACAGCTAGCAACATGGAACCAGCCATTTCTTGGCAACCATTCATAATAGTACATTGACTGTTGAGTAAAATTAATCGTTAAAATGAAAGCAGTCCTGTTGCTGACGGGTGCCTGAGGAAGCTTACTTGTTAGTTTGTCGCTGGTGCTGGATGACCATGTTCTTCTCATGAATGGTCTCCAGCAGTGCCGTGGCCAGAGACTTTAGGTCAGCGATGGACTGGGGAGTCACTGGCAGGCTGCAGCCATTGTCCTCAGACAGCAACAACTCTTGCACTGATTATAGAGATAGAAAACCCAGTGTGGGTCCTTTGAAAATGTGTGACACTTAAATGATACAACTTACAGGATAGCTCAACACAAACTATAATACACTGTGGCAGGCACCAAAAGAAGGTGCATACATAAATATACTAGAGTAATGTCTAAATGTTAAGGTTTTAAAAAAAAGACCACAGTGTATAGTAATAAATTAAAATCGTCTGTTTAAAGGCCTGAATAGAAGCGCCATACAATATAGAGCAACAAGATGTTGTGATTAGGTCTACTACCTTCCTTGGCAGAAAGGACCCCCGTGAGAGCACTGCTGTTGTTGTTTCTACCATACATTTTACAGTTCTTCCTGCTTTCTAAAGCACTCTGAAATACAACACAATATGGTGAAGTACTTGTACAATGAATGGTAACCTGTATATAATGACTAGACAATGATAATGCACCCTTCCACTAAAACATCTCAGGCTACATTTTTCCCAGCATTAAAAAAGATGGTAATTTCCAAATATTTTAAACTCCAGCATTTATTGTGGATGTCAATTGAATGGTGTTATCAAATTTACAGTGGGATTACCTTATATTTCATGATATTACTTTTGAGCAAGTTGACTTCATCTTGAAGTTGCTTAAATCGTTCGTGCAAGTATCTGGGGAAGTGAAGGTAATTCACAGAAATTGTGTTCAGTGCAAGTGTTTAGTGCACCCATGAATTTCAGTGTGAGAGCACCAAGCTAAGACTTCTACCTGTTCTCCATACAAAGACCGTCTACATCAATGATGCGCGCCTCGTGGCTGCCCAGGATGTGGTTGATCTCCAGGTTGAGGCGATGGGCCTTGTCCTGAAACACATCCCTTTCTGCTCGCACGTCCTGCAGCTCGTCTGTGGCAGCCTTCAGACTGTGTTCCAGCTCTTCATTCTGAGCAGACAACTCTCAGTTAAATAGAGTTATAGCAGAAAGACTTGCAAATTAGCTGCCGTTTGCAGTATCCAACGCGTGAATGTGCACAGTTCTCAAGGTGAATGTGAACAAGAACATCAGAGTCTAGTGGCATGAAGGTACAGCCAAGCAAGATTTGATAGCAATGCTTGTTTCATTGACCAAAATGACATAACCTTAACACTAACGCACCTGTTCTCCAGCTTTCTCCAGCTGCTGAACGAGGTCCTCTCGCTCATGTGCTGGAAAATGGCGCGCTCCCACCTCCTCATCCCCTAGCCTCTGTTTGGCAATGGTCATTCTCAGCAGCTGTGAGGCAAGAGGCCCAGCTCCCGTCATTTTAAACACACCAAGCATGTCCAATCACTAGTAGGCATCACACACATCATATATCCTACGCTGGAATTCACTTCAACGCTGCCGCATATCCAACTGTGTTTAATAGTCTCTAACCCCCTTTGTACATCACAAGAGAATCTTGTCAGTCCTGTTACACCCACAAACGTGATAACCTCCCACAAATCTAATAAACCACAAACGTAATACAAATCTGCACTTTATAGTTAGAGGCCAAGCTGCAAAATACAGAAGGCATCTAATCGTATTGTGTGTGTGTGTGTGTGTGTGTGTGTGTGTGCACACATGCATGAGATCCTCTGTTGTGTTGTTGATGTGTTGCTTAACAAAGTAGTAAGCACAACCAGACACATGTGTACGCAAGCACACAAGTCGAATGCCTCACGGCATACAATCGATCAGACACAGATTAAACTACTTCAAATAGCTGCAACATAATCAAACACAGACATCTTATATGCAACAATGACAGTCACTATATAGACTCCAGTCTTATGAAGATGTAATATTTACTAGATTTTGCATCACTATTAAAGACTCATACCAAATAGGTTGACAAGAGGCACTTAATTTTTTTGGTAATTTTTGACTACTGTTGGAGGAAAAGGTACAATTTCTCCATTTCATTTTGACAAAAAAAGTCTGACAGAGACAAGCGCTATGGCTTGAAAACACATTCTAAATGTAGCCTATGGCAGAATGAAAACCATGATCCAGTACTGGCATCTAAGAGAATCTGATATTGCCGACCTATCCAGTACTGGACAGGCTGAACTCCCTTTGCAGCAATACACTTTTACAATTGATATTACAGATAGTATTACAACATATTATATATGTAATAAGTTCCTGCAAACAAACAAAATATTACATTTGTGGGAAATTAGTTATTAAGGTTGTGGTAGGCAGCAGTTGTTATGCTTGTGGTTATTATGTTATTATGTTTGTGAGATTATTACTTTAAAACAGTGCATATTTGTATTACGATTGTGGGAAGTTATTATGGTTATATGTATAACAAGCCCTTTACTTTCCACAGTAACATTTTGTGACATTGAGCCTGTGACAGATGACTTTCTATATGAATATCTCGTTAGTGGAATATTTCAGTATTCAGACTTTCAGTTTATGTGAGAAGTCTACTCTGTTCACTTTAAACAGCTTGCTTAAGGAATAAGCCAATACATTACAAATGCAAACAGAGAGCATGTACCTTGTTGTCGCCTTGCATCTCGGCCAGCCGCTGCTGGAGCTCCTTCACCTCCTCAGATAGTTTGCTGCTCCGCTCTCTGGAGTCCCGAAGCAGCTGGGCCATATTGACCTAGGAACAAGATGGAAGCGAGTCCAAATCAGAGCAGGCTCACAAAGCTTGTCAGAGTGTCTAGAATTACAGGCAGCATATCTCTGCTCTTTTCCAAAAAGACTCAAAGTCAACCATTTGTTTCTGCACCTGATTTCGCTTCTCGGGGGGCAGAGTAGGGTCACCATCCTAAAAAGAGAAAAGGGAAAAAAACTGATAATGTGATGACAGATGATGCTGTGCACACTTTGTGGGTGTTACTATGAACACACACTTATATTTACATGAGGACTATGACTATACTCACACTTACAATGAGCTCACAGTATTTCTTCTTCAGGCCTTGGTGCCTTTCTCGAAGCTGGTTGGCCATCAGCTTGTACTGGTCTCTCTCCTGCTGACAAGTGTCCAGCTCTTTAGATAAAATCAGCAACGCTTCCTTCTTGCTTTCCAGCTTCCGTTTGCACACCAAGAACTAAGGACAGGAACAAGGAAGTCGTGAGCTTAGAGCACTGCGATGGAAGGAATGTGATGGAAGGAATGTATGTGGAAAAACAAACAGTGGCTCCACAAAGATAAGGTCCTTTACGCTGTTGTATTATGTCACATACGGTACATTTTCCAAGTGAATAGCAAGTAATAAATCATGACGACCTGAATTTTTGCGCACAGTTTTAATCCTAACTGGCATCAAATGACAGCAGCTTTCAGCCAGGCTGAGCTCTGCAACGTTAATCTTTCCAATCGACCCGCCCACTTTCCTGTAGCGTCTGGACACGGTTTCACATCTATAAGACACTTGTCTGCAGACATCGACCTTTAGCTTTAACACTGATATTCTGTGCACCTGCTTGAACAACTACAAAACGTCCTTCAGCTCTGATAAACAAATGAAAAGGCTCACAACAACGATATGCCTTATCCATGCAATGAGCTTGCGCGTCAGCGAATCATCTTGTAGCCAAGGTAGCAAACCCAAGGGATGACTCACTTCGTTCACCAGTCCCTGCCAATCACTTTCACTTCTTCTCGAGGTGTTCATCTTTGATTCCACACAATGTCAACCTAATGAAACCTGCCAATACTGAACGTTTCAAATAATATGGAAAGGCATCCTTGTGCGTAGTGGGTTTCAGTCACGAAGTGAGCGTCCTGTGCTCCTATGATTTGAAGCCCTCAGTTGACCAATGAGGGAATCGTCATTTCCGATTGGAATAGTCTTCTTCGTTGGTTCGGGACGAAATGTCCCCACGTTCCCTCCGTAGTTACAACTTCTCTGGCGACATCTGCTGTGACAATTCTGTCTCGTTTGTATGAAACACATACATATTTCGCCTGCAAACCTCTTGTTTATTGCTGTGAAGTACGGTATCTAGCCAGCAAGCTTACTCGCCAGACCAGCTAGTGCTAGGTAGTTACCACTCGAATTGTAGTCGGACCATGGCAGCTGCTGAAGTGCACCGAATCATAGTTTACGGAGGAAAAGGAGCGCTGGGTTCCAAATGCGTGGAGTATTTCAGGTCTAAAAACTGGGTATGGAATTACAACAATCTCATTACTGGTGTTGTCTGTCACCAAGGGGTTTTGGCTGGGCTGCATGACAAGTACTCAATTATATATATGGTTTTATTTGATTTCAGGTTTGATCTTTGTTACCGCTTTTATGCAATAGAGCTGCTCTCATGTCCCACATGTCTGTTTGTCAGAAGTTGTGAAAAACACACGTCTTTGAAAAGCAGACCGTGGAATTATGTATTATTCATCTAATGTTTGTTTTATCTTCATTACACGAATGTTTGCCATTGTCCCTTTCTGTTCACTCTTGACTTTACAGTGGGTAGCATGCGTTGACATCGCTGCCAATGACCAAGCCAACGCCAACGTGGTGGTAAACATGACCGAATGTTTCACGGAACAAGCAAATCAGGTTTTTTTTTATTTTTTTTATTTTTTTTATCAAAAACATGTGTAAAACCTGAACAAACGGAACAATTCATGATTAGCATAACCACCCGTTTCTTTATAACTCCTTAGGTGACCAATGACGTGTGTCAGTTGTTGGGTGAGCAGAAGGTGGACGCCATCCTGTGCGTAGCTGGAGGTTGGGCCGGTGGAAGTGCAAAGGCCAAAGGTTTGAGAAGTTTGACTAAAAGCCAACATGCCGCCTTAGCCACAATAAACAATTAATGGGAAGAACAGCCAGGATTGAATATGACATATCAATACATATCAATTTTCCAGTCTTTTTTTTTTAATCAGCTTTTATACATTTTCTCCTTGCAGTACTGTACAAGAATGCTGATCTGATGTGGAAGCAGAGTGTATGGACATCCACCATCTCTAGTCATCTGGCAACTAAGCATCTGAAAGAGGGGGGATTGCTCACACTGGCAGGGGCAAAGCCTGCCCTAGCTGGAACCCCAGGTATCTCTCCATGTCTCTCTGAGAACAGATTTCCGTGGGAATACGTTTATGTTGTTCAAACTACCTTGCCACCGGGAAGGCAATATTTATGGGCATGATGTGAGAGTTTTTTATTTACAGAGGAATAGAACTGTACACAGGCAGACACACAGAGGAAATAAAACTATATGTTACTATGGTGATATCCATAAAAGTGATATAAATGGGAAAACTTTTCTCTCTCTCTCAGGAATGCTGGGCTATGGCATGGCAAAGGCTGCTGTCCATCAGCTGTGCCAGAGTCTGGCAGGGTCAAACAGCGGTCTTCCTCCAGGTGCTGCCGCTGTTGCTATCCTGCCGTGAGTAGCCGTGACAACCACACGCTGTGCGAAGGAGAGGCAGCACTGTTCCTGAAGAGCTGCACTAAGTGACTGCTAACACATTGTCAGTGATGCTCGACAGAATCTGTGCTGCCTGTAGTTTTGGGTGTATTACAGTGCAGTAGAACTTAACACAGATAAGTTGTGACCTGTGACCTCTTGTTGTAGAGTTACGTTGGATACTCCAATGAACAGGAAATTCATGCCTGATGCAGATGTCAGCACCTGGACACCACTGGAATATATAGCAGAGTAAGTGTGTGTGTGTGTGTGTGTGTGTGTGTGTGTGTGTGTGTGTGTGTGTGTGTGTGTGTGTGTGTGTGTGTGTGTGTGTGTGTGTGTGTGTGTGTGTGTGTGTGTGTGTGTGTGTTCACTCAGTATAATATGATTCTTGGAGTGCAACGAACATGCTGTGGCTTGGACCTTCTTTTCAGTGCACTACTGAAGCAGGCTCAGGGCACACTGTATTCATGTTACTGTTAAATACATCTGCACATATATGCTACATTGAAAAAAATCACACTTATTTTATGTAGTGTGGATATTTCTTGTATATTTCATTACTGATTACCCTGTATCATTAACTTGCACTCTGAAAATAAGACTGTGTGTTTACTTTTTTACTTTGTGTGCAATGGGATATGTCTGATATTGGTTGATATCTTTGTAATGATCATCTGTTTTCAA
This sequence comes from Sprattus sprattus, assembly GCF_963457725.1. Lineage (NCBI taxonomy): Eukaryota > Metazoa > Chordata > Actinopteri > Clupeiformes > Clupeidae > Sprattus > Sprattus sprattus. Next base: position 22,991,630 of record NC_137923.1, read on the forward strand.
GAGATGGTAGATATATGTGGCAAAAATATGTGTCACAAAGTGGATGCATAAGCAGCTGTTCTGCCTGCCTGGCAATGTTGAGGAAACACATCTGCACCATGTAGTTTTCATACGAGTATGCCTGAGACTCCCCTGTGTGCTGTGCAGTGTTTGCCACCAGATGGCGATGCTACGCCATTCTTCTTAGGTTTAGTCTCGGTATTGGATGGTTACCAAAAATGTAAGGAATGTTGAATGTCTGCTGTGTTTCTCATCATAGCTCATTTGTGGTGATCTAGGTTATTCTATAAATGGACCACAGGAGAAGGCAGACCAGCCTCAGGCAGTCTGGTACAACTCATCACAGAAGCTGGCAAGACAGAGGCCACACCTGTGTGATGTCTTATTGTGTGTGGCGGACGGTCGGCCTTTCTTTGTGTGTGTGTGTGTGTGTGTGTGTGTGTGTGTGTGTGTGTGTGTGTGTGTGTGTCTGCAGAAATGGATATTCAAATGTCTGTATTTGTATCCTGATACAAGTTCTCTTCACCTCTGTTTAGAAGATCTGTTTACACAAACTTAACTGACTTAAATACTTTACACTATTTTGTTCCACAAGGTATGACTTCACCTGTGTGAGGCTCCACCATACACAAGATTAAACAGCAAACATTAGCATTCAAAACACATAGCCCAGGACTAGGTTTTTAAATCAAGGCTGTGTAACCGATACATGAGCTACAGACCAGTGATGTTATCAATAGATGGTATCAACGTGCCCTTTTTACTTTTTATGTAACTGCTGTTGACTACAGTATATGCCGTTTTAAAAATGGTCCACTGTTTTAATCTTTTGGTGTCTACTTCTGCTGACCTGACGTAGTTTTGTGAAATGCATTCCTGGTCCTTGTCAAGCAGAATAAAATGGCTATGACTTAGCAAATCCCCTATGTATTTTTTTATTCTGGGATTGTATGATGATATTCTACAAAAGTATAAAATTGTGTTAATGTACTAGTCTTACAAACCAGAATGTTGACATAGGCATCTGGGACGAATATAATACACAAAAATCATACTGAAATGAATATATGGACAACATGAGAAAATAGAACTGGTTGAAGGGGTTTCAAATCAAAAATGTCCTTGAGTAAACCTTAAAAAGTTATTCAATAGTGATAAAAGTTTATTGACTTTTAAAACATCTGAAGGTCCTCTATAAATATGTGTAGACCACCAACATAGTGGCTCGCACCAAGCCATAAACAATCCCAGCCAATCAAACCACATGTTTCAGGAAAGGGAATGGTGTAATTTGATTGGCTGTTGAGCACAAATATCAACAACCTTTCGTGAACACGAATTGCAGGCTTCATCTATAAGTGATATAATGTGCTCCCATAGTGTTGGTTCACCTCAAGGGGGCAATGTTGTTCTTTTAACATGTACACTGTGAAACAGCCAGAAAGCAGCAGGTTTGCTAATTGCAGGTCACAGTCACATTTCCACATGATTTATACACGCATACTCAGCCCTCATCATACAGAATAAAAACAAATGTTTGGGCAAATAGTTGATATTGCGTAGTGAGAGAAATTTAGAGAATGAATGCAGGGAAATTCTTGAATATGTGGAAGAGTGATGTATCAAACCACAGCAAACCTTACAAACCTCCTGTGAGGTGGCTCCACATGAACAGACGAGTCTTAAAATTTGATACAATCTGATGTTCTAAGGGCATGGTGTAAACATCTGTGTGTGTGTGTGTGTTGGTCCTCTTAGTATTCTGCATGTGTGGTAGAGCAGGATGTCCAACATGATTTATGGTCCTGCACTCATGCCCTGGGTTGTTGTGTTCGTGGGTGTGTCCATTTGTGTTCCTCTGCGTGGCTCTGTGTTTGAGTGGACTCTCGCATTTCAGTGTCAATGTCCTGATAGTATATGTGTCACAGTGGTGCATACAGTACTTGTATGCCATTATTGTGTGATCATGTGTGACTGTGTGTGTGTGTGTGTGTGTGTGTGTGTGTGTGTGTGTGTGTGTGTGTGTGTGTGTGTGTTGGTTTGGGTCATGGTGACTCCAAATGCCTGAGGACAGGCTCTGTGATTAGAGGTTCTCCTCATGCTTTAATGCCATTGGCTGAACAAGGACTACGGGGTGGGGTGGTTGAGGTCATTGGTCCAACATGTGGAAGTGATTGAGATTAAGCAATGCACACGCACACACACACACACATATACCCTCATACACACACTCACTCACACACACATATTTAAGGTACACACGTTAAATGATATACAATCTTCAATAAACTGTAGATGACTGCAGAAATCCCTCACTGAAAAAAGGAATCTATGGAACAGTGGGTTGAGAAAGAGGGAGCCCTGTGTTACATGGCACATCTAAGCACCCCCATATGGAAGCAGTTACAACTGCACCTAATGTCAAAACAACCAACAAGGTGTGCACATCTGTGTTTCTAAATGTGTGTTTGCCTGTTTGTGTGTGTGTGTGTGTGTGTGTGTGTGTGTGTGTGTGTTTGTGTGTGTTTGTGCTTGGTACAGAGCCACTGTTTTCATTCAACCAGCGATAAAACATTTTTATTCAGTAGCTCTAGATGGCACTGTGGTTCTGAGGTGAAGTTTGTGGGGTTATTCTCTAATTATAAAACACTGGCAGCATTGAATAAGTAATGCTATGGGGCTGTCTAGTTTCGAAACGCCTGTTTGGCTTGTGGAGAGCATGGAGGAATGTCTTCCAAACAGTCACAAAAAGTGAAGGAATTCAATCAGCACAGCACAGTATAGTCAGCCAACACAAAGAGAGCTATTTGGTATGCAGTGCTCGGCGCGCTTATTTCTGCTTTGCTCATGAGGAAATGGAGTTTTAAATGAGCAGCTGTACGACTCATGACTGAGGGAGAGAACGAGGACAGCAAGGTTTTTGGATATAAAATTGCGCACCCCTCTCTCTCTCTTTCTTTCTCTGTAGCTTTCTATCCCTCTCGTTTGCTCCCTCAAACTCTCTCTGTCTATCATGTGGCCTGATGGAGAGTCCATTCGAGGAAATGGAATTGGACAACTTTTTAATATATATTTTTAATGAATGGGCTTTTCTTCAGATAAAGGGCTGTTATGTATGCTTCTAACATTTTTTTACATTTATACCACATGGTGAACATAGAAACTGCAGAAAAGCATGACAGCAAGACTTCTGATTGATTTGTGCAGACATTAAAATATTTTCTGGCACATTAGTGCTATTTTTCCTGTTTGCAGAGAGTGGATAGAGGGAGAGAGGGAGGACTGCAAACCATCCCTCTGTTTCTACACACCCTCCATCTCTCTCCACAGCGATGGCGTTATCAGGCCAGGCAGGCAAACGGGCAGGGCAGCCCATAATTTCAGCACGGGATTAGGTTGAAATAACGAGGTCACCAAGTTGAGGTTGCCATGGCGACGCCACATCTAAAGAACAGTGGATGGTAGGAGCGGGAGAGGGAGGCAGCGCCAGACTAGGGCTTATTTATTTATTTCCGGATTTATTTCTTTAAATTAATTTTTATTTTTTTCACCCACCCAACATTTTAGAAATACTTCTGCCCGCTTATACATTTCCAACCTTCTTTTTTAAATGCACTATCCACAGTGTCTGCATGCAGCTCAGAGAAGGGCAACAACAATGGCACAAAAGCTTGCAGACGTGTTTCAGAGCCAGGGTCGGAGAAGTGTCTGGGTTTCAGTTTGTAGCAGTGCACTTTGGAGGAGAAAGCACCATTTATATCAACGCCACACACACTCTAAAAAAATGAAGATTATCAACACTGCATAATTGTGAGGTCTGTTTGTGGAGAGCAGCATTTCATTTGAATGTAAATAGCTGCTTTCACGTTAATTAGCACAAGACTTACAAAGAGACTTGATATTCCCAAATACTGTGCTAACAAAGACAACCAACAACACCAACATATAAATCACATCTGTTCACTGGTACTTCATCATCTTAATCATCAGTTGGATATCATGAGATTGAGATGAGTTTCTTTTTATAAAGACATAATCCCCAGTTTGTACTGCATTATTGCTCTTATCAAGACGTTCAATGGAGTCTTGCCTCAGATAAGAAAGGTTTGTTAATCTGTTTGAAATGAATTGACATGGCCCTGATATCTTTTATCCTAAACTGAATCAAGTTATGCAGTCTGATGATGCAATGTCCTCATGCTGTTTGCCAAGCAGACAGTTCATCAGAGTACTGAAGCCTTTACAAGGGAGATGTTTAGAACTGCCATAACAAGGCAGGAGGTGGGAACATAAAAGAGAAAAATTCAGCTCAAGTAGTGTTTTTTCCTTGGAGTGCTTTAACCCAACTCTGAATCAGACTAGTCTGTAATTTAAAGCAGATTTGAACAACACCTCTCTGTGTCAGCAAAGCAGTAATGGGCCCTGCAACGAGTATTTTTAGCAAATCTGAAGCTAAATGAATATTTCATCAAAGGGAGAGAGACAACAATAGAGTCCGTGTGGATGCCTCTCTCACACACTCTCTCTTTCTCGCGCACACACATGTGTGCACTCGCGCACACACACACACACACACACACGCGCTCGCACACAAACACACTCACACACGCACGCACGCACACACGTGCGCAAACACACACACTCTCACACACACACACACACACACACGCACACACACGCACACACACTCTCTCCCTCTACTGCTGCTTACCCCAACCCCCTTACTGTGCTGAAGCTTTGCCTATCGCTCCACCTCTAGTTTTCTTCCCTCTCGCTCACTTTCTTGAATTCACTTCCTTTATTCTTTCACACACACACACACACACACACACACACACACACACACACACACACACACACACACACACACACACACACACACACAAACACACGCACTTGTACATGTGAATTTTTTTTTTTTTCATTTATGTGATGTGTGTATTGATAAATGTATTCAGCAGGGGAGATTTGAACATTTTAATAAAAGAATGCATTCATCAACAATGTAAGATTATAAAATTCCATGTTATTTTCAGTGGACCCAGATATTCTTTAGAACTTTCATTCAACCTCCTTCTAAACACATTGGTTAAACTGTGCTTGCTGAAGGGTTTATATGAGTATTTGATTAATTTACCATTGGATATTAGAGAGGTTTGGACAGAAAATAAATAAACAGCTGGAAGTGAATGAATAGGAGGATACTAAAATTGAGGACCAAATATCTTCAAATCACAGAAGAGTTAGATAAGCTTTATAATTCCAAGTGAGACAAGTTCACATAGACCTGAACACTAAACCTTTGTACTAATTGAGCTGCAAAAGCAGCAGCTTTTGTGATAGCATAATGATTCATGGTCAACTCCTCATGCAAAACTGTACTCATAAACAGTTTGGTAAATAGAACATCCTCACTATTGCAAACCAGCCTTGCTTGGAACTGCCATATGTTTCTTCAGCCATAAATAAGAGGACCAGAGACAATATAATTTCCAAAGGCCAGTTTTGATACAACCTCAACACCAAAATATATCCAAGAGTGCCACTGATTAGTGGCTGTCAGACACACAGGGCAAGTGGCACAAGTACTATTGACCACTACACTACACCCAACTTAAGCTCCTTACTATTCTCCAGAACCCAAACACATCTGAGTCCCCTGGGCTAAGGTCACAAGGCTGCTAGTTGAAGACACACAGCGCCCCTCAGTGGCCAGAATCCTACATCACAACTACATTCACAGGAACTAAAAGGGAAGTGAAAAAAGAGGGATAAGGTGCATGCATTAAGCACCATGTGGAGTGATGCATGTTGTTGCTGTCTTACTGTGTCATTTCTCTCTCTCTCTCTCTTCCTCTCTCTCTCCCCTTCTCTATCTCTCTCACTCATAAGTGAAATGAGAATCTGTACCCCCATGGGGAGTGGGGCAGCGTCAAGCTGACCTCAAAAACAACCCCACCGCCTGTAGAGAAATGCTCCCACAGAAATGCACACACACAACCTCCGCAGGAGCCTTGTGCGTGCACACAAACACAGACACACACACACACACACACACACACACACACACACACACGCGCACATAAACACAGACACACACACACACACACACACAAACACGCACGCGCACATGTACACACACAAACACACACACAAACACACACACACACACACACACACACACACATGCTTGCACACACAAACACAGCAAGGGAGATTGAAAGGGAGAAAGAGATGGATAAAGAAAGTGGGAGAGATGGAGGGGAAAAGAGAGAGATGAATGGAGAGCAAAAAAGGCGAGAAGGAGTGAGGCGAGAGAGATGAATGAGAGAGTGATCAGACAGCGGGAATGTCGTGGAGAGGGTACATGTGTAAAATGAATGTGCCTGTGTTCGGAGACATGCAGACATGTGTTGCACTGAATGCTTGATTTCTCGGCTACCACGGGACTCAAAGCCAAGACTCAAAATGCTACATCTGAAAGTGCACAAAAATGCTCAAAAATGGCACAGTCAAAATAACATCTCCTACCTTGTGTTTTTGTACAACACACGACACCACATGCAAAAAATCCATGCCAGAAATGTGAATTAATTTGCTCCTTTAATTGATCTCGTTCCCTATTCTCTTATTGGACGAGCCGCGAGAGGACTCCAGGAGCCAAAACGGGCTCCCTAATGAGGTTCCCTACCCTCACCATACCCAGCCCATAATGATGAGCAACATGCTGCATATCTCATTAGCAGAATCACCAGAGAGCTTCATCTCGTCTTTCTATCTGATCTTATTTTAAACGCCACTCAAAATTAGACACACCTTCAGCATTGGCACACATTAAAAAAAGTGTGCAAGATGTAAATATCAGATTTTTTTAATTCGAAAAGTTTGTGTATCAATCCATCCATCCATTCATCTGAGCGTCTGTATGTTCTTGAAACAGATCGATCGATCACCATATTTAATTATATTGTTCATCTAGCTAGCAGAATGCCAGTCCTATCATAGACATTTGTTTCAACAAAATAACATGAAAAGTTGCTATGTGTAGAATACCAGCAAGTGAATGAACACCCATTTGCTTTCCTCAACACCCATTTGCTTTCTGTTCCAAAAAGTCCCTGAATTAGCTAATTTCATGTCTGCATTGTGAACGGTCAGTAGTCTTTCCACATTTTAATTTCTCATTTAGCATATCCATCCTGGTGAAGAACTACAATTTGTGCCCTCTGTATTTTTTTTTTGCAGCATAATGTTTACTGTGATGGTCAATCAAGAAGTGACTACAATAGGCTGCCATAAAGATGACACAATCTCATGCAATCAATTTCATTCTGATGCAATTCTGCGCTACATTTTCTCAAGGGTAGTCTTAAACTTTTTTATCCATCACTCTGTATTCACCTCACATTGGCCTGATACATCTACTGTGGCTCTGCTTAGCTTTGCCTTTGTCCAGCTAAAAATCCATCATTAAGCTACACAGGTGAACGATCAATATTCAAATGTGAAACACAAATGCCCGTGTTTCTCATTGTCTGACTACCCCCCCAGCCGCCCACCCCCTCTTCCCCGTGTGTCAGTGTGCTTGTTGGGCTGTGGCGGGGCTTCAGGTGAGCTGTGGAGGATCAGCACTGGCTAAGCTGTGGGGCTGAGTGGGGATCAGTGTGGCTCTGTTTCTGTCGACAGGGCAGAGAGATGGAGAAGCCGTGGCTGAGTTGGGGATCCGGCGTCAGGGTTGCACTGCTGACACTTCAGCTCCCGCCGCTGGAGAGGGGCCAAGCCGCTCCCAGGCCCCGCGCCGCACCCCGGGGGGAGACGCAGAGACAGTTTACTGAGCAAGGAGTGTGATCGGTATGGTGAATGTGTGTGTGTGTGTGTGTGTGTGTGTGTGACTCTGTGTGTGTGTGTGTGTGTGTGTGTGTGTGTGTGTGTGTGTGTGTGTTTGTGTGTGTGTGTGTGTGTGTGTGTGTTTGTGTGTGTGTGTGTGTGTGTGTGTGTGTGTGTGTGTGTGTGTGTGTGTGTGTGTGTGTGTGTGTGTGTTTGTGTGTGTGTGTGTGTGTGTGTGTGTGTGTGTGTGTGTGTGTGTGTGTGTGTGTGTGTGTGTGTGTGTGTGTGTGTGTGTGTGTGAATACAAGATATCCTGACGTTTGTCTCCAAGATGGTTCAAATCCAAAGCCTTGTTGCTGGCATGTTTTTTTTTTCATTAGTCATCTTCTAAATTATGTTGATGGATGACATTATATAAAGTATTAAGAGACTTGATGTTTTTGGGAGTCCATTTTTTTATTGTTACAACAAAGTGCTCTAAAACATCAGTTAATCAATCAGTCAATCAATTAAACACATAGTACATGGAACTCTCATCAAAATTTAAAACTACTATAATTTGCCATGTATGACTGTATGAAGAGAGGGCTGAAATACGTCATGGGGAAGTGCTGTATATTCTTGGAGACCTGCAGTGTGGAAGTGTAGTAGCGTGTAACATGGACTGGCACGTTTAACTACTGGGTTCTGTTTACAGTATTATGGCAAACAGGAACAGTATTGGTGCTCTATACTAAACTCCTGTGTTGTGTTGCACTGTGTAATGGGGGTGTTGTACTGAGGTTCTGTATAAATGTATATACATGTATCCTCTTTAATCCACTTCAGTATTGCATAGTGGCAGAATTGTGTGTAGTAAATTGCAAATTGCTATGTGGTGGTGCGGTGATGTGTTGTGTTGTGTAGCAGTGCACTGCTGTTTTGTGTAGTGTTGTGTGAAGGGTACAATCCTATTTTATTGTGTTCTGTGTTATTGTGTGGTGCAGGGTTGAATTGTGTAGTGTAACAGTGGTGTGCTGTTGTGTGTAGTAAAGAGGTGCAATGATGCATTTGACAGTGTTGTGTAGTGCTGTGGAATATTGTTTAGTGGTACAGCATGGTATTGTGTAGTGTTGTATAGTGTTGTGTAGAGGTGGAGTGTTGGTAAAATTCCACTCTCTCAGCGGAGCTGTGCTTTCCCAGGAGACACTGCTTCAGCAGCCAGCAAGAGCCCCGGCAACCACTCCTATTAACTGACCTGGAGGGGGAGGGGTGTGTGTGTGTGTGTGTGTGTGTGCACCCGCGTCTGTGTATGTGTGTCTCGGAGTGTGTGTGCAAGGAGGGGAGGTTGTGATGGG
>NC_137923.1:23003293-23020793 GCF_963457725.1 Sprattus sprattus
GGAGAGTCAGGAGAGTTTCAAAGTTTGTGCCTTTTCTGGGATTTCTTTGTGTGTATCTAATTTTGCCCTTGCTGTTAGAATGAGGCTTCTCACATTGACATAGGAAAAACCTTTATACATGATAAATGGCACAACCTCAGAAGATTATACTGAAACTATCAAATCAGAAAGACAAACCTGGAACCAACCAGCCTAGTCACGAGAATCCTTGAGTAAAACAGGTAATATTTGCTCATCACTATGGAAACTGCTCAGTGTACCATCATACTTGTGCATGCACACTGAGTGAGGATGATGATGCTGTTGATCAGAAGTGATCAATAATATACATCAGTGGACCAAAGTGATCAAATTATTGACTAGTAAATGTGTACAGTACAGACCAAGCAACACCTATGGATTAGAGAGCATCAAAATTCGAATTTCCTTTGTAATGAACACATGGGTTGAATACAGTTTGATATACCCCTAGACTACAAGTGTAGCTGGAATTATACATTCTAGAAAATCAAAATTTAATTTAAAGCTGCTAAGTTATGTTTGGTTGTCTATCGAGCATAGTCTTTAGTCCACTCCCTCATTCAGTGAATGGTCTGCAAACAAAACAACTGAAAGGCAGTCATGCCTGAATATTTTAACATTCTGATAGGTTACAACTATAGGTGAATTCATTTTGTTCTAAACACATTTGGCTGTCATATTTCTATGCAATGGAAGTCATCATACATTTACATTACAAGAGGCAGAAGAAGAAGAAGAAGAAGAAGATGAAGAAGGTAAATAAATGCACACACACACATAATAACACAAATAATAAAAATATACATATAATAACAAAGAGCAGCAAAAACACCACACACAAACACACCTCACTCATACACAAACAGATACAGACAGTGGAATGTATGTTTTCGCGTGTGTATGTGTGTGCAGTGTGGGTGTATGTGTTGGAGTGGGGGTGAGGGTAAGGGTGGATTTAGTTGTTTAATTATATCCTATGCAATGAAAGCCATCATACATTTGCAGAAGCAGAAAGTGAAAAAGAATAATAAGATGATGATGTTCATGATAAAAATGGGTTAATCAATGCTTAGACATTATTAAACACAAAATAAATATACATTTCATAACCACAAATAACACACACAAACACACCACACATATACAGGGACAGAGAGAGTGACAGCTGAATGTTTGTGTGTACGTGTTTGTGTGGGGGTGGTCTTCGCTGGCTGTGTGTTTGGAGGTAGATTTGAATGTCTATACGATGCCATTTGGGGTCACATCATAATTTGGTAAATGCCTTGATGAAGTCTTGCTCTTTTTCTGTGCATGCCAAAGGAGGTCTGTGTACAGACACGCAGAAAGCTCTGCAGTGTGGTTGTCAGGGGAGGTACCAAACTGTCAAATTAAAACCAAACTTGGACTTTGGAAAACTTGGCTGACGTATTTTCAATTTTTTTTTTCACTGCACAGAGTACACGGATCGGACAGGATATGACCCTTTCGCAAACTGCTCCTCCAACATCGAGAACAGCCTGAAGCGATCCGCTTCTCCACCTCTATTCCCCCTCTCCCCCGCAACTCCCCTCCCTACCCCACCCCACCCCACCCCCACCACAGCCTGTTAAGCCCCCCTTCTTTCTACCCCTCCTCTCCGATTCCTCCCCCCTCCCCGCCTCCTTCCAGTGGGCTGCTCGACAGTTCTTAACGTTCAGGCAGGCGTGAGTGTGTTTGTGTTCACCCTGGTTTGACAGCAGCGATCTCACTGGCAGCGTGAGTGTGCGTGAGCGTGTGGAGTGCGTGTTTGTTACTGAGCGTCCTCTTCCATGTGCGCTGCATGGATGCTGGTGTTATTGCGCAGTGTGAAGTGAGCACCGGTAGCCGACACGATGTCCAGCACACCGCACGACCCATTCTACTCGTCTCCGTTCGGTCCGTTTTACAGAAGACACTCGCCCTACATGGTGCAACCCGAGTACCGAATCTACGAGATGAATAAGCGGCTACAGTCCCGTTCAGAGGTTAGCCAACACTCTGTTGTTTCAGCTCTAGTGTGATTTTTTTAGTGGTTGTGTGTGTGTGTGCTTGCGTATGAGTTTTGTTTCTGAATGCAATCATTTACCGTGTGTAGGCTTCATGGCTAAGGTTTAGGTGCATTATATTCAAATGTTTTGTGCTTTGATTGTTAGTATATGCTAAAGGGGACTTACCCATTTTGGTCATACAATGCAAAGGTGTAGCCACCACTTTCACTATGAGATTAAGATAACTCTAGAACTTCTGCGAAACGTTGCAGCACATGTTAATGTGTACATGCTCCTCTGATGGCCAGTGCAACTTGTTGGTAAATCATATTGGTAATATGATGCTTTTGAATGAGTCATCTCTCTCTCTCTCTCTCTCTCTCTCTCTCTCTCTCTCTCAGGCACACAACCACACTTTCTTTCTCTCTCCCCCTCTTTTCTCCAACTCAAGGTTTATCAAAAAAAAAATGTCACTTGTTGAGTGTTTTGAGCTGGGACATCAGTCCTCATGTCCCCTTCCTCATGACATTAATGAACACCTTTGAATCTGAAGTCTTATTTACAGAGATAGAGAGAGACCCTGGACCGGTCAGGGTATTTTCCGTTTCAGTACTCCAACTAAAAAGTTGGACTACTGGATAAAAAATAAGCTCACTTGCTTTGTCCACACAATATGCTAACATGATTGACATTCTCACAAACTCACAAATCAAATCATTTTCAGGAGTCTGATAAGAATGCCAAGCTAAAAGAAAGTGGAACTTTCTGTGATGTAGCATTAGGGTTTTCTTATACCCAAACGACTGGAACCATTTTCATCTACTTTTTCCAGTGGTTACTGATTTGTGCACCGGCTGTGATTTGTATTAGAGGTAACACTGAATGAATCATAATGGTAAAGCAAACTGAATCACTGAAACTACTCCATTGCTGTGTCCTGTGGAATGTCAATTGCTGAGGGTTCATGCTGTTAATTGATTTATGAGCAGCCAAACAGACTTACCTCACTGAAAAGCAAATTGGTGTTCTCTCTCTCTCCCTCTCTCTCTCTCTCTCTCTCTCTCTCTCTCTCTCTCTCTCTCTCTCCCTCTCTCTCCCTCTCCCTCTGTCTCTCTTTCTCTGTCTCCCTAACCTTGCTCTCTTGTGGTCACCAGTTCCCTAATGATATAGAGCTGATTACTTCAGTGGGGTCTTCTTTCTTGAGCTATGATGTGCATCATTACCATAGTGTGTGTGTGTGTGTGTGTGTGTGTGTGTGTGTGTGTGTGTGTGTGTGTGTGTGTGTGTGTGTGTGTGTGTGTGTGTGTTTGTGTGTGTGTGTGTGTCTCAAGTGTCGCCACCTGTTGGTGTGAGCTGGTATGGTATGGTCACTCCTGTCATGCTCCTAGACCCCTAAGGTGAATGGACTGGGTCATCTGACATGTTTACAACCAAACCACTCTTTTTCTTTTTTTTAAATGGAGCTTTGTGTCAAAAGCATTTAGTAAGGACTGATGGGCCCAGCATATGTACGAGGATATATCAGCCTTTCATCAATATAGTTACTAACGGAAAAGCTTTTAAAACATGTTTACTTACAGACAAATGGTTGATTTAATGTCTGAAACCCCACTTAGCATTAAGATCTCAAATCATTAGCATTGTTTACTTATTTCTGAAAAATTAGTTGATTAAATAGAACACCCCAGATACACCTTATGTCCCACACAGCCGAGTACAAGTGTATGGCCACACTCTCTCCATTTGAAACAGATACCTAATGAGCACACTAGTGAGGATATATGCGCGTGTTTGTGTTTTTTTTTGGGTTGTGTGTGCACTCTTGTCCTAGCGTGAACTGGTTTAGCTTTTGAGTGTAAATGTGTGTATGTCTATGAGCCTCTGTTTGTGTGTATTGTGTGTGTTTGGCTGTGTGTGTGTGTGTGTGTGTGTGTGTGTGTGCATTCATGCGTATCTGTGTGTATGTGTGTGTGTGTGTGTTTGTGTGTGTATGTATGTGTATGTGTGTGAGCGCGAGTTTAGAGGGTGAGCTCCTGCAGTGTGATACCCCTCTTACTCCTGTCTCATACTAGACTGGTATAATTGCCTCCCTGGGGGGGTGGGATGGGGGAGGGGTGTCTCTGAGATAGTCCATTATTCCCATCCATGTATTTTTATAAATATTCATTAAAACAAAACACATGAAAGATGAAACACAGGCCTGTAGGAACTTACACCACTGCTGTGCCTGTCCGCGTGGCCTTCTCCCCAATGTCTCCTATGCATTTATTCTCAGTCCATAGTCACACACACACATATAAGCCAACATAGTATATCACCAATTTGCAATAATTTTAATGAATAATATTCTCATTGAAATGTGTGAAAATGTGTGAAAACAGTCATTTTAGACCTATATAATGGATTTTTGTTAAAAGAAATCTATTGTCTTACCATGCTGCTCCCATGATTCAACTGGCAGAGGATGTGGAGGAACTGGGACAGTGCTGTGACGCAATTGAAGGTCAGATCCCCTGACCTCAATCACACACACACACACATATTGAACAATGAGCTAGGTTCCTGATCGCAGGAAACCTGGACAATACACCCACCTTTTTCCTGTTGCGTTTCTCACAGTCCCTCCCAGTGCTCCGTACAGCACTGATAACACAACAATGTATGTGTGTGTGCGTGTGTTTGTGTGTGTGTGTGTGTGTGTGTGTGTGTGTGTGTGTGTGTGTGTGTGTGTGTGTGTGTGTGTGTGTGTGTGTGTGTGTGTGTGTGTGTGTGTGTGTGTGTGTGTGTGTGTGTGTGTGTGTGAGTGTGTGTGTGTGTGTGTGTGTGTGTGTGTGTGTGTACATGTGTGTGAGTGTTTGGGTTTGTGAATGAGTGTGTGAACGTCCATGCATGTACAGTATTTGCTTCTGTCTTTTTTTCCTCATCTCTCATCTCTATCGTTCTCTCCCCTTCCTCTCTCTCTCTCTTTCTTTGTCTGTCTGTCTTGTGCTCTCTTTCTGTGGTATTAAGCATGTCTATGTATTCGTTAGCACAGAAAAACACAGATACAAGCACACATGCACACACACACACATACACAGACACACACAAAGCATCCAGAGTCACAGTCTTGCGTGTCAGTGGCAGAGGATTCTTGCTATTTTCAGCTCTGCCCCTCGCTCTTGCCAGTGCCCAATACAATGACTCTGGCTCTGCATGTCATATAAGATAAAGCAACAAGCTCATCCTGGGGATGTGTGTGTGTGTGTGTGGGTGTGTGTGCATGTGCGTGTGTGTGTGTGTGTGTGTGTGGGTTTGTGTGCTTTGGAAATATCCACTAAAAACACAGACACACACATACACACATGCACACACTCAATCACTCACAAACTTCCACACAAAGGCAGAGATCATGAATAAACAAAAGATGAGTCACTGCCTCAACAAGGGTTTGGTGGAGTAATAATGATTAAAGCGCTGTAATTTCACAGTGATTTTAAGATTAGGATTTACTGCAAATTTGTGGAAAATAACAACATCCAACCTTCTGCTCGTCTCCCGTTGGTAAGGCTTCTTTGTTACTCATTAAATTGTTGAAAGGGGTGAGAGAGAGTGAAAGAAACAGAGAGAGAGAGACAGAGAGGTGCATGCTTGGGCAGAGGACAGAGAGTGGTTGATGCTGCTGTCCTTGCTCAGTGCTCAACTCTTGGTTGCTTGATGTGCAAGTATGATGGGACAATACAAACAGGATACACACTGAATTCAGTCAGATGAGTAAGAACCGTGTTAAACAGACTAATATGTTCATGCAAACAGCAACAACAATGTTACACTACATTTTTAAATCTTAAATATGTGAAGAATAGACCACCACAAACATCTACTGAGTGCCACCTCCTTCCTTTACAAACAACACACATTTCACAAAGTCTTCTGCTTTTACGCACAACATACACTTCACAAAGTCTCCTGCCTTTCAGCACAACGCACACTTCTGCCTGATCTCTGTTGTGTTCCACTGTTTCAGACTCAGTGAGTGACTTTGGACTTCATTGTCCTTGTAAGGGTGTATTAGGGAACTCATAAATCAGGGGTACATGACTTTGTGTGTGTGTGTGTGTGTGTGTGTGTGTGTGTGTGTGTGTGTGTGTGCGTGCGTGAGTGTGAGTTTGCGTGTGCGCATATGTGCATGTGTGTGTGTGTGTGTGTGTGTGTAATGTAATGAATGACTATGCTCAGTGTTAAATGACTCCCCTAAATGTAATCATGTAGGTAATCAGAGAATGGAAAAGGGTTGGGTATAAAATGTCGAATTTTTTGGTGGGGGGGGGGGGGGGATCAAGCAAATTTAATTCGGAGGGGAAATTACTCCATTCTGAAACTGAGCGATTTGAATGTGCTTGAGAAAATTGCTTGTTTGACAGTGTATTTTTAGTGTGAAGAGTATCCTCATTTGCAGAGTTACGTATAGGAGATTGCACTTCCTTTTCTTTCTGGCTTTGATCTGCTTTATTGTGGACAGACCACATATGTGGATATGTGTGTGTGTGTCTGTGTGTGTGTGTGTGTCTCTCTGTGTGTGTATGTGTGTGAAAGAGAAAGAGAGAGAGAGAAAAAGAGAATCACTGCATTTTCAACATAATTCTTGTCCTCGCATAGCACGCTCTGTGTGTAGTTATTGTTATTTACACGCTGCGTCGCACAAATCCCATGGATCAGACACAAATCCCTGCAGCTCTAACACCATTCAGCTGTTAAAGGCTCTGAGAGAGAGGCAGGGAGAGAGAGGTAGAGAGAGTGATGGGGCATTCTATGCTGAAATCAATAGCACTTCATCACTGCAGTGGTGCCAGTGTAAGCCATACGTCTTGTCAGTTTACCTGGGGTCACAACCTTTACCCCCTTACACCCATTTAGCCACACACATACACTCGCACACAACGCACACACACACACACACACACACACACATACACACACACACACACACACACACAGACACACACACACACACACACACCCACACACACACACACACACACACACACACACACACACACGCACACACACACACACACACACACAGATACATACTTATTTTTGCCCATTTGTAGACACATGGTCTCATTGATGACGTTTTAATGAATGCCCAAGGAAGTTTTTACAGATACTTTATAAATGCCTAATAACCAAAGGTCCATGGCTGGCCTTGACAAGATTTTTCCCTTCCATTGATGTCTTCGCTTTGCTGTTCAAGCTGTCAGGTTCTGGTAATCATTTCTCAAAAGGAGGGTCAGGGGATGTGTCTGTTCTTCATGTCTGTGCTGGACACACTAAAACTCCCAGAGACCGGATGTGATGTCTCCGTGTTTTGAATGCATGGCCCAGACCAGGCAGGCTGGAGCGTGTTCATCAGTGTCTGGATTCAGTTGGACCTTTTGGATTTTGGGAGTTCGGGATTTCCCCGAGCTGAAAGACCTGGTTCACTGCCACCATCTAAAGCTGGACTTCCGCTTTTTCTTTGTGTGTGTATGTATGTATGTATGTGTGTGTGTGTGTGTGTGTGTGTGTGTTAGTAAGACAGAGTGAGTCCTGGGTCACCACCCGTGATCCGGAGGTTGTTTTTCCGTTTCCTGGAAGTGGACTTCCCTCTTGTTGTGTTGGTAGGCCAGCTGAGATGCCACAGCGGTGGAGCTAAATTAACTTCAGCTTTAGTCTTCAAGGTGCGCACTTTCGGCTTCCAACATAATGACAGCCATCATCTGTGAGCTCTCTGAGTGACTCTCTCCGAATGACAGACAGAGAGAGAGAGAGAGAGTGTGAGAGTGAGTGAGTGAGGGAGAGAGAGAATGTTTTTATTAAAAGCAAAATCATGAACGTGCCTATTACTGTTATGCGTCCAGCATCCAAGTGCTATCATTAGTGCTTCTGTGTGTGTGTTCTTTTCAGAGGTAAAAAAAATCACAAGCAGTATGTTTACATCTCAAATCTGAAACTTTTAATTCAGAGCTCTGTGTTTAAAATGGGACATAACTCTAGCCACCAATCGATTATCTCTTTCATACAAGGGGGAAACGTCCACCCTCATATCAAACGCGCATCAGGAAAATGAGTTGAGTTGAAGTACATAAAACCCAGCTGATAGGCACAATAATCTGTGTCTCATTATTGATCATTTTGAAGTATCTTCATATGCTTTGCGAAACAACTGCAGTCATGTTTAACAGTCCGCTGTCCTGTCAAAAACAGTGAAACATGGTCTAGCCACATCTGTGACTAACAGATGCTGAAGGATTCATTCAACAGAATGAACCACTTAAATACTGTCTAGCCCATGCTACTCATTACATCTCAGAATGCATCCTGGAGGTTAGCCTCAGATGTATCCTTACTCTGACTCATCTTCACACACCAATGAGTCCTCCACTTTGAGGTTTCACTGGTAATCCTGTTTTCTCATATATATAGCCCTTGTTTTTAAGCAGCTCTCCTGTCACCTGATACCCTGTCCCACTCTCTCCATTCTAACCCACCTCTTTTCAGCAGACCCTCTGTAGGGGCCGTGAGTGTGGGGCACTGGGGGTGGGGTTGTGGGGAGGTATCCTAATGAGATCAGGAACGTGCTAGCTTTGAAAGATTTGAGTACAGTTTAGACACATATAAAACAATATTTATAAAGCAAATATTGATATCTCTGCTAGTCACTGCCTTAGTACACACACTTTTTATTTTGATCTTTTTTGAGATGCTATTCTGGAATATGGGCGCTCTTTCAGTTGTGGCTGCCTTAACTGTTTGTGAGACATGTCCATTGTAGAGAAAATCAATTATTCTGGACCTGACCATGTACTTTTGTGAACACTCTGAATCGGGAGAATAGACTTAATGCATTACAGGCCATCTCCCACAAGATCAGTTCACTGTGTCAGAAAGATTGAGAGTTTGAATGTTGTTATGAAAGCCACATTCAATTTGTTTCAAGGTTCTTCTTACAGTAAAAAAAATCTGCTACAGTACGTTCTATGAACAGTATGTGTAAGAGTATTTAAATGTGTGTGTGTGCGTGTGTGTGTGTGCGTGTGTGTGTGTGTGTGTGTGTGTGTGTGTGTGTGTGTGTGTGTGTGTGTGTTTCAGGAGTGTGATAACCTGTGGTGGGATGCTTTCTCCACTGAGTTCTTTGAAGACGATGCCACATTGACTCTGTCGTTCTGCCTGGAAGATGGGCCAAAAAGATACAGTAAGACCTTTTACCTCTGTTTGCAACACACCATTTTTGGAAACCATTGTTCTAGAAAAAGGCTTATCAAATGTGAGTGTGTTTGCATGAGAACATCTTCCCTTATGTATCTCTCACTCCGTACTTATCTGTGCGATGTCTCTCAAATTGACGCACATGACATTGTTCAACTTCATCGAAAAATATGAAGTATCTCTACAGGATAATTCTCCAAAACACATTCAGAACATTTGATTTTAGCCATCTTTTCTCATCATTCACAGCCAAAGGTTCTCGGAGAGAGGGAGTGGAGAGAAAAAGTCAATGAGAGTCTGAAAAAAAGAGCACAGTTTGTGTGTATTTGAGTGTGTGTGTGTTCATGTGTGTGTGCGTGTGTGTGTCTGTGTGTGTGAGTTCAGTGTGCGTGTACGTGTGAGTGGATGAGTGAGTGAGTGCATGAGTGTGGGTGTATGTGAGTGTAGGCAAGTGATAGAGTCTGTGTGTGTGTGTGTGTGTGTGTGTGTGTGTGTGTGCGTCTGTGTGTCTGTGTGTGTGTACTGCTGGGATGACTGAGTGCAGAGAACCATGCTGTGCTGAGCTGGAGCTTGCAGAAAAAAAATAAAAGAAGCGAGAAAAAGATAGGGAGAAGAAAGAGACACAGTGGGGAGAGAGCGAGAGAGGGAGAGAGAAATATAGAGGGAGAGAAAGAGAGAGGGAGTAGAAGAGCGGGGGGAGGGGGCTTGAGAAGGAACACCGCATTGCAAAAATTAGTCATCGCTGAGGTAGTGCAGAAATAAGCTCCTTTTCTAAAGTTTACACTTTTTCAAGAAACTTTGCCTGTGCAACGAGACTCTTGTTCTGTCTATGACAGGTGACTGGAAATTACAAGAAATGACAGGTATACGTATGCCTGGAGAACATCCAATCCAACATCACAACTGCTTTAGTGGTCAAAAGACCAGACAGACGTGTGTGTGTGTGATTAAGAGAGATAGAGAGAGAGAGAGAGAGAGCGAGAGAGAGAGAGAGAGAGAGAGAGAGAGAGAGCGAGAGAGAGAGAGAGAGAGAGAGAGAGAGGAAGTCTATTTTACAGAACAAGCATATGTGCAAATGTATTCACTTATTGTGTAAGAATTTGTCTGTGAAAGAACAGAAAACCCTCTGTGTGTGTTTGTGTGTGTGTGTGTGTGTGTTTGTGTGTGTGTGTGTGTGTGTGTGTACCTCTCTCCTTCTCTGTGTTTGAGGAGTGTCCTGTGTGCTCTTGATTATTAAATAGGTATGGTAGCGAGTGCTGTTCTGTGAGAGGTTAAGCTGTAGCCCGTCAGGCCTATACAGCACGGCACACAGCATCAGCCGCTCATTCCAGCGGTCCTCTGCCAGTTCTTTAAAAGCACACATAGGCCTCATGGCAGCACTGGATAGGATTAGCCAGTGAGTCAGTCATCGATTTGAATTGATTGGGTGCTTTTGATAGCGTATGACTCACAGTATACGTGATGTCTGTGCTGTGATTGTATTGCAGCCCAAAGAGTGTGGAGAAGAAAGGCTGACATACAAAACAGGAGGGGCATTCCCTGCCTCAAAAATCACTGGCATTAAGAGAAGGTTGAGGTTGGTTGTTAAAATAATGCGTGGGTAAGAGGTTGGTTGTTGAAATAATGCATGGGTAAAACACTCAGTTGAAGTCAGCACTGTTGTAATTAAGAGGAGTAGCTTACTGCTCAATCCCATTAGGGCTCTGCATGGCTCAAGAGCAGGGGCTTTTACATGTCCTGGTTTTAGATTCGCCTGTGACTGTCGTGTAGGTTTGGACTCCACTTGACCCCTCATACGCAGATCACGATCACAGTTTAAAGCATAACATTGTAATAACACTCAAATGAGATTATTGAAGCCAGAGTTCATTTAAGGGGATTTCATGATCTAGACTAGAAAAGGGCATGTTGAAACCTTGTGTTTTAAAATGCAAACAGAATTTTAAATTCAGTGCCATAGCTGTTTGGCCAGATGTTGGCACAATGGCATGATGTTGATGTTTGACCCAATGCTGAGGAAGTGATAGATTTGTTGTTTGACCAGCTGCAGGTGACACAACTCTGTTTAGTATACGTTTGAATGGCTGCTGGTAAGGTAGCTCATGCTGATAAGTAATGTTGTTGGTTCTTCTAGGATGTTCTGACAGTGTCTGTAGCCTTTAGCCTAGGTCCTTGTTATAACTCCCCATGTTGAAGTCGAAATATTTTCTCTGTTCTCTGATAAAGAGAAATAGAGTGGATAGAGTGTGAATGAGAGAGAGAATGGAAGAGAGAGAGAGAGAGATAGAGTGGGAGATTATTGTTTTGGTCTGTCCTAATTTTCTAAAAAGTAGGCCCTGGAATTTTCTAAAGCAGCTTTGTGATGATATTCTTTGTGTACAAAAAAGTCAGAGGAAACGAGATGGAATTGAACTAAAGCTTTGTGATTTTTAAATCAATCAAATTGCTTTGTGATATAATACATATTACTAAATCTTATAAATATTGTATCGACATTTAGGAGACACTGAGACAACATTTTGAATTTGAATTTTTAGATAAAGAAATATAAATATAGATTAAATGCAAAATAAAATAAAAATACAGATAATTAAATTGTAAACATTACAACAAGGTTGTGTTCAGAATGATTGGTTGGATGAATGGAAATGGTCTATCCTTCCATTGGAATATCACATATTAGCCAGTTAGATGTTTTGACAAGACGATTTTGAAATACAAAATATGACATACTGTGTTGATTTATTCCATGGAGAGGTGAAAGATTTAACCTTGACCAACCCTGATAAACACATGCAGTGCAAACAATCCCTGATACAGGTGGTCCAGTGATTCAGCTGAGCCTGTGACAGCAGACTGAAGGAACAAAGTCACTATGCTTGTGCAATTCTAGTGACATTGTGTAGGCGGTTGTCTTAGTGGATTAAACACTTGTTTTTAAACATTCCTCAATGAACAGTATTACCAGTCCATGAAATTCTATCTAAATGATTGATGAAGCGTCCAGATGTCCTACATCAAAAGGCCTCTTGACCTTCAAGAGCACTATCTTCATTTTATCATGGCTGCCAAGGACAGCCTTTTGAAATTAAAACTTTTAGATAAGTGTCTGTCTCCTTCTTCAGTATACTTCCCCATGCAAGTGATTTGAAAACATGGGTTTTTGTGTGTTCCAGCAGAACCCATTTCTTTTTTGTATTCAGATAAATCAGGGTTGTGATACATTTTATACACTTATACACTGTTGAGTCTCTGTTCTTGTTTGTTTGTTCTTCAACTTGCCCATCTGTCGTCCGTCCATCCATTCATTCATCGATATTGAATTGATTTAATTCATTGAGTGCTTTTACCTCATGTCTGTTGGTACGTAGTGGCCAGCCCTGTGGGAATAGGACCAGTAGCCTTATAATAGTGATTTGATAGGCATGATAGCATTTTGACATGATGATTATGCGTGCCAGAGCTAGCCATTAATGGCAAGTGAAGGCTAGCCGTGGTCAGCGATGGGGAGCGGTGGGTGAGAACAGAACAGCTATGCTCCCATGGCTGTTCTCACCATGGCAACTAAAACCAGCCCTCACTGAAGAGAGCATAGGTGCATCTGGGCGAGAGATGTCACCCCAACACCAAGAAAGAGCTAGCAAGAGAATGGACAGCAATGTAGA
Organism: Sprattus sprattus; assembly: GCF_963457725.1. Taxonomy (NCBI): domain Eukaryota; kingdom Metazoa; phylum Chordata; class Actinopteri; order Clupeiformes; family Clupeidae; genus Sprattus; species Sprattus sprattus. Next base: position 23,016,216 of record NC_137923.1, read on the forward strand.
GGGAGGGTATACGTAGGTGGTGCCGTTACTTTGATAATATAAACGCTAAAACCTTAATTTAATACTAATGTATGTCATATAGCTGGTTATCTGTAATGTCTATGCATTACAACTTGTATCAACTTCACAGTGCAATACAATAAAAGTAAATAATAGCAGAATAACAATTTCATATTTTAGATGGCGTAGCCTTTATGTGTATGAGAGAGAGAAAAGGGGAAAGAGAAAGAGAGAGAGGGTAAGTTGTTTGTATTGCTTTGATTAGTCACAGGACTGCGCTGCCTAAAACAGTAAGGTATGATGAAATCCTTGAGCAATGCGTTTTTTTCTTCGTGTTATGTTAGTTCAAAGAAATACAGTAGAATATTTTTATTGCACTCTTTGAGTTTTGAGATGCTGAAATCAGTGCCCTTGAAAACAACAAAACAGTAATTAGTAAAAAAACTAGGCCCGTTTTGATAAATTAATTTAATAACAGTAAAGTCTGACTCAAGGTTCCCGCCGAACGGGACCACTCCACACACAGACATACTGTTTGGATGGAAGGAGAGAAAGAACCACTGGAGGACTCTTTGGTTTCACAAAATGCTTGGAGATTGTGTGCTGTGTTTGTAATCTAGCCACAGTCTCAGCTGAGGTGAAGGTATCGCACCAAAGTCATGATCAACAGTCCGTAACCTCTGGTTTGTTATGTATTGTATATATACGTATATATCTGTTTTTCTTGCTTCTTGGTTTTAACTGCTAAACAAACCTCACACCTATCATCACAGTGATAACTCTCTAACTTTTGAAATCAATATTTTCACCACCATTTCATTTTAAATGGAAATTGTGTGTCAACTGACGGCATGAAAAGTCACAGGTGGGACAGAGAGCAGCACTGTTTCTGATGTTTTCCGACTCACACACTCCAGGAAGAGGGTAAGAGATGGACAGAGCAATGACACCAGAGAGATGGAGGATGAAATGGAGAAATAGACACAGAGAGATTGCGCGATGGGAGAGAGATAAATAAGTTTAGGGTGATTGGCAGCTCTGAGGCTGAGAGGAGATAGAGGGAGTGACAGAGAGAGAGAGAGAGAGAGAGAGAGAGAGAGAGAGAGAGAGAGAGAGAGAGAGAGAGGAGAGAGAGGAGGAATAGAGAGAAAGATAGTGAGAAGGAGGGAAGGGAGGTGGGGATATGGCATGTTGGGGGGGGGGGGGGGGGGGGCAGGAATGGAGAGGAGAGAAGGAGGTTGGAGAATGAGCTTTCAACAGAATTTTCTTTCTATCCACTGCCATTTTGAGAGTATGTCCTGTTGCTAACTCTTATCCTGGGGGTGCTTAATTTGATCTGAAGGATGGAATTGAATAAATACATCCTTGAGAAGCATAATTGTGAAATGGTGGTACACAGTCTTGCTGGCACAATGAAATGAATGAGTCCAATCCTGCCCACCCAGCTAGCACCAGTCAACAAAGGAGGGAGTTTTCCCACAAATTCTCTCCTCTTCCTAAAACAATTCTCTCCTTCCTTTCACTCTATTTGGTAATCTCTATCCTTTCCTTTTTTTTCTTTTTTTTCTCATTTTATCCACACTTCTGGTTTGATGAGCTCTTACTTTCTCCCTCTCTTTTACACATTTATTCTCTCTCTCTCTTTCTTTCTCTCTCATTGTGTCACTGTCTTTGTCTTGCAGTCCATCCCCTCTTCCATCTCTCCCTCCTCCCTTGTTCCCCCTCTCTTAATGTGTGTGTGTGTGTGTGTGTGTGTGTGTGTTTGTGTGTGTGTGTGTGTGTGTGTGAGTTTGTGTGAGTGTGTGTGTGTCTGTGTGTGTCTGTGTGGAGGATTTTTTTCTCCCATTTCATCAAGACTCTGTAGAGTTGCCACAAGTTCCCTGAGAGCTAGTCCGTGTGCCAGATTGGTTCGTATCATTGCTCTCAAGGTTAGGGGGGGGGGTTTGCCTTGGTGACAAAGGCCACTGCTGTCTCTCGCCAGCGCAGACATATTGTCCTTGTCCTCTCTCTCCGAGGGTAGCTGAACGTGAGGGTCTGCATCCAAGAAGCAAAGACACCAATGCGAGTTGTTGTAAATGGGGGCTTGATGGTTCGGTGGAAGACTGTGGAGGGACGGACAGTCGAGTAAGAATGTGTGCTGCCTGTGACATGAGAATGATGATGAAAATTGAGGAGGATTTGTGGATATGATTAAGCGAGATTAGGCATGGAGCGTAGGTGTAATGACAATGGGTGGACTTCCTTCCCGCTGTGAGCTCAGATCAATGATAATGACAAAGCACTTTGCTCCCTTTGCCTGCACATAATCCTTATCAAAAGATACACTAATTGTGGCATTGAGTTTTCTGCCAAGAGGTCTTTGGTCTGTGTGTGTGTGTGTGTGTGTGTGTGTGTGTGTGTGTGTGTGTGTGTGTGTGTGTGTGTGTGTGTGTGTGTGTGTGAGTGTGTGTATTTGCATTTGTATGTGTGTGCACATGAGTGTGTTAAATGACTGACTGCGATTGATGCCTCTGTATCTAGTGCATCTATGGCTTAGGAAATGCACTGCTACCAGAGTTGATGTTGTCTCAGGATATCACCACAAACCTGTTACTTGTGCTGACTGAAACAGTGTCCTCTCATTCCAATGGGAGCAGACCCGCTGATCTGTCAGTGTCCAGGGTTACTATTTTACATGGGGAGGTGAAGAGTAATCAACTGTTCCTGTGAGTACCTTAAGGCCTTAATTGATTTAAATGGTTAATCACATACACAATGCCTAATCAATACGCCCTCAGGGGGACTACCAGATTGCATCTAATTGATGTTCATAAATACCTCAATTAAGATCAAATGGCTATAATTGATTACTAATGTGCCCTAGTTGTTCCATTGCTAGCAAGGTGAATTTAAACTGAAGAGGTTCATATTGTGTGTGCGTATGTGTGCATGTGTGTGTGTGTGTGTGTCTGTGTGTGTGTGTGTGTGTGTCTGTGTGTGTGTGTGTGTGTGTGCATTCAAGAACGATTGTTGCTTTTTTTCATCCATTAAACATGGATTTTGATATCTTTAAGTAGAACTTGAGGTCATGGCCTTTTAACAGACGACAAACGCTTTGCCAGTAGTTTTTGCTTGTCCTTAAACCAGTTCCACATTAAAGAACATTAGAATGTAATATAATCCTGGATTTACATGAACCCCGCCCCCCCTGGACTGATTTCATTAGGGATCGTTCGATCAGTGAGCCTGGTGCAGCGCTGGTTACCACTTACACAGATTTAATGGCAAACACCACGGCTGACAGGGATGGAGAGGAGAAGAGATGGAGAAAAGGAGACGGGGGAGAGCAGAGGAGATGGAGATAGAGAAATGGAGAGGGGGAGAGGAGAGGAGAGGCGACGGAGAAAAGGAGACGGGGAGAGGAAAGGAGGTGGAGAAAAGGAGACGTGAGAGGAGATGGAGAAAAGGAGACGGGGAGAGGAGATGGAGAAAAGGAGACGGGGAGAGGAGATGGAGAAAAGGAGACGGAGAGAGGAGAGGAGAGGAGATAAAGAAAAGGAGACGGTGGAGAGGAGAGAGGAGAGGAGAGGAGATGGAGAAAAGGAGAGGGGGGCAGAGAGAGAAAAGCAGGCTGGGGAGGGGGGTGGAGATGCAAGAAGGGAGAGGGGGAGTGATGGGGAGAGAGAAAAAGATTAAACTTTTATGAGAGTGATTCATATTTTATGTTTTGGGGTTTGAGCAATAACACATACCCAGATGCTGTGTGTGTGTGTGTGTGTGTGTGTGTGTGTGTGTGTGTGTGTGTGTGTGTGCGTGTGTGTGTGTGTGTGTGTGTGTGTGTGTGTGTGTGTGTGTGTGTGTGTGTGTGTGTGTGTGTGTGTGTGGAGAACCGTTATTGTACATGTTTCTTACATGCTAAGACACGCTATGTTAACACTATCTCAGGACTGACCATGGGAAGTGATCCAATGGGGGGAAGGCCGTTATTATGAACTGGCCAATGGCAATTTAATGTTTTGAAGAGAATGCGCCATAAACCAACTGAGTCACTAGAATAGAGGCAGAACACAGTTTACTTCACTACTGAATAGTTCACCTTATGCTTCCTGTCCCGGCCTCAAGACACTGGATTCAGACACGACACAGAGAGCTTACCATGACGCCATGATGAATGCCTTTTTTTTCGGGTCCCTCTTAACACCGATCCTGGGTGCGTCTGTATGCTTTGCATCCCCTATGGCGCTGGCCCTGTGCGTGTGAGTGTGGACGTGAGTGTGAGCCTTGGTGTGAGTGTGAACACCCCAGTTCAATCTTACTTCAGCAATCCACAGAATCTAATGCTGGTTACAAATCAAGAAAAAGCCCAACCAAAAAGAACCTTGAGCGTTTTTGGAGAAAACATGTTGATGGATGGACACTATTTGGATCAGTCTGGGTTTAAATACTTTTTTTGTAGTAACTCCGCTATTGTTAAATAAATATTCATCTTTGTGAAGCTGTCAATCCAAATGAGCATCACACACTTCATGAAGAAGATTGAGAAGAGTAAAATTTGTATGACCTACAGTTTTTTGTCCTCCTCCAATCTTTAAGCTTCTA
>NC_137923.1:23025793-23090793 GCF_963457725.1 Sprattus sprattus
ACACTCGTCTGGTTTTCTGTACGAGAAGAAAATCTAGTGAACCTTTCCCTTTACCCAGAGAATCTTACATTCAGTACCTTACCATTTTAGACTAATACCTTGGCAAGCCCAATCAATATACTGTGACTAAGTGGGCTCTACGAAAACATTCTGTTCCCCATTACAATGAAACTTTAACATGACCTTATAAAACAAAAGAGCTAGTAATTCAAAACAACCATGTAAAGTCATACTAGTTTGAAATTTACCACAACCATGTAAAACAGTACTAGACAATAATTCAACATGAACACATAAAGCACAGTACATTTTAAACAAGAAAAATAAACAACCCAAATATGACTTCTCCACACACAGAAATACGTAGGACACATCATTACTTCAACAGAACCACATGGAACTATACTAGCACCTAATTCAACAGAACCACATGAAACTATACTAGCACCTAATTCAACAGAACCACATGAAACAATACTAGCACATAATTCAACAGAACCACATACAAAACTATACTAGCACCTTATTCAACAGAACCACATGCAACTATACTAGCACATAATTCAACAGAACTCAGTACTAAACTAGATTGTAATTCAGCAATATCGTATTAACATATAGCACACATTACCGAATGCCTAAAACTGGCCAGTACACTACATATGTGATTTGACTCTTAACAAGTAGAATGCCAAACCATACTACAGAGATAAAATCTTCAACAACTTGAACCTAGATATTCATTTCTGTGGTCATCGGTTGAGCACTGAGGTTTGGCTTGAATGATCAGGTGACATATTGAGAAAGATATTTATGTAAATGTGAAAACTTAATAGAATTATTATGGATCCTGCAGTTTAGTGGTTAACCACTTCAGTGCCCTGAGGGGGCTTACCTGATTAATTCAGGACAGTAAAGAAAGAGTGCAAGGACGAGTGTGTGTACGTGTGTGTGTGTGTGTGTGTTTTTCAATGTTTTGTAGGGAGCCCACGTGAGTATGTGTGCGTGGTGGTACTGGGGGCATTGATTAGAGTGTGTCTGCTGGGATTACATCCCTCTGGTTGCCATGCCAACTAATCAGCTGCTCTCCGTTGCCCTGGCAACAGAATGTCGGAGCTCAGAGTACCAGAACGAGAATTCCTCGCAAACAGAAAATAACAGCTTAATTGGGAAACTACGGCTCTTCAACATTTACTTTTTCATTCCCGGAGACAAACAAGCTCTGGACAGACTAATTTGATTTTGAGGGGGCATAGAAATATAAATATATTGAAAGAATTATGTTTTTTAAATGTTTTGTTTCAGTTTATTTATTATTTATTTGAGATACCATGGCCACACACAAGTACAAGCCGTCTTAAGGGAGAGTATTTGATAAATAAACAAAAGAAATGAATATACAGTATATGTATATATTTTTTATAAGCAGTATAAGGGCAGTTCTTTCAGTGAACAAATATTAAACTATTGAATAAGTCCTCAGTAGACAGTTATACCTCATCCAGCCAAACAAGGTAAATTCAGCTGTCGTGTCTGGGCCACTTTCCCTGCTGTACGTGTGTGTACCTTTCCTAGAAACATTACATAAAGGCCATTTAAGAGGACTCAATTTCCTGTTCATGTAGGACCACTGTGCCTTATCAATCAGCTATGGACTTGGCTTGCTGTGAGCTGAGGTGGTAACAACTCAACTGTGGATGTGACTGTGAATGTCTCTCTCATCCGTTCTGCCCCTAAACTCTGCTGTTGCCCCAGGTGTGCACTGAGGGCCGGCTGATCCTGGAGTTCGCCTTTGACGACCTGATGAGGATTAAGACGTGGCACTTCACCATCAGGCAGTACAGGGAGCTCATCCCACGCAGCATCCTGGCTGTTCACGTGAGTCTGGAGATCGCAGCTCCTTCTCCGCTCCACCAGCTCGCCACACCAGAGGCCATGCTGAGAGAATCCATGTTGTTCACAATGGTTGTGTGTAGGGATGCACCGATACCACTTTTTTACAAACCGATACGAGTACGAGTATTTTTATTTGTGTACTTGCCGATACCGAGTACCGATACCGATACTTCCAAAATTTGGTTTCCATGAAAGATTTTATTTTATCCTCTGCAGGTTATGTCAAGCCTATAGTACAACATTAACAGAAGGCTATCCCAAGCCAAAAATAAACAGAGCTTTCTGGTTTAAACAAAAAAAAAGGAGTCAATATCATCACATTATACAAAATGTAAATATAGCAAGATGGCAATTTAATTTGCTGCATAGTTAACAACACAGTCTGCTTAACAAAAAGTGAACAGAACTATCCTGAATAAGAACATGAGCACAGTTCAGTTACAAAAGGATCAACAACTCTCTTCCTCCCCTTCTCTCTCTCTCTCTCTCTCTGTCTGTGTGCGTGCGCGTTTTTTTCTTTTGAAAGACGTCAGTAAAGATTGGTTGCTTTGGTCTCTTGCGCCACTGGCATGAGTGAACTTTGTGTGCTTAGCACTATGGTGCGTCTTCAGATGTTTAATCAAATTGCTTGTGTCAAACGAAGTACTTTCCTTTCCGCCCCTCGACACTGTAACAGTGCAGATCTTACACTGTGCCTTACTCCTGTCATAATTTATCTTAAAATGAGTCCAAATCGCCGTTAAGGCAGCACAACGGTATAGCGATTTCTTACTAGAGTTTAATGTTGACAATGAACTGGGCTACGTTCTTGCAGCCAAATTGACACTTGCCTGATGTTTGACTGTGTTAGGGAAGTTGTTTGCAACCTAGCCAACATAGCTATCACAATAACATTGCAAATAAGTTAACGCAAGAGCACTTAATATTAGCAACGCTTATGTGTATTTGAGCCCATAGACAGTAGAGGAGAAGAAAACACACGCGTTAAGACGCAACACTGGGTATCGGTTTTTGGTATCGGTAATTTAAAACGAGTACGAGTATTTTAACGAAGTATCGACCCGATACCCGATACTGGTATCGGTATCGGTGCATCCCTAGTTGTGTGTTGTATGGTGTGTGTTGTATGGTGTGTGTGAGAGAGAGAGAAAGAGAGAGGAAGAGTCTGTTTATGTTTGTGGAAAGTAGGGGGTGGCCATTAGAGAAAGCAGAATACAAAAAGTGCTTCATGCTACAACAGGTGTGGCCACTGATCCAAGTGGCAAATGATTCTCTGAATGTATAGTGTGGTGAATTGTAGTTTCAGAGGGGATACCTGAACAGATAAATAGCTTTCCCTGCTCTCTGCCACAGTGGTTATAGCTCTAAACACTTTTACAGATGGAGGTCAACTCGAAATAGCTGGTACTGCCCTCTGAACCTTGACCCCAGGGAATGGGGGTGTTGCCGTATGCTTTTAATCCTGTAATGGAGCGCGCTCGTTATATGCTGTGTTAACAGGATACAAAGCGCCCACGCCTACCCGAATACACATCCACACACACAGACATGAACACGCATACTCACCCTTGCCCACACACAACATCATTAAATGAATGTGTATTTATGTTTGTGTGTGTGAATGTGTGAGCGCACACATATGTGTGTGTGTGAGCATGTATATTTGCATGAGTGTGTGTATACACGTGTGTGTTTGTGTGTGTGTGTGTGTGTGTTTGTGTGTGAGGTTCCATGAGTATGTGTTTATGTGCCCAACACGGGCAACAGTAAGGAATGGAGGAGTGGAATTGTTTGAGTATGAAGTCATAGTTCCAATGGAGCGTGGGCCCTGCACTTCAGACAGCACCCCTCCCCCCACCCACGGCTCTCCTCTGCCCCATCCATCCAACCATTGGTAGCTTGACGTGACATGAAAAAACTGAATGAAAATGCTTTCCCTCAAACATACAATTTAAATGGAACCTATGGATGTTGTTCAGGCAGGGTTAAACAACACAAAGGAGACGCATTTGGTTTTGTAAGGGCATGGCGAGGTTCTGATGAAGCCAGGCCTCTTGCTCTTTCGTGACAGGGGGAGTGGGGAGGGGGAGGTGAAGTATCTGTCACGTTTCGTTTTTTGATCGTGAGATCCTCTGTTCGCCCACTCAGGCACAAGACCCTGGGGTGCTGGAGCAACTGTCCAAAAACATAACCAGAGTGGGCCTGACCAACTTCACACTCAACTACCTCAGGGTAAGACACACACACACACACACACACACACACACCACACACACACACACACACACACACACACACACACACACACACACACACACACACACACACACACATATGAACACGCATACGAACACACATGCTCACGTACAGGCACACACACACGGGCGCACACACACACACATGCATGAAAAGGCTAAAGGATAAAACCAGCTCAAGATGATTTCATTGGAATTGCATTATAAATATGCCACTTTTTAGATGTATCCAACCACAGAACTGAAGCATGCGCACATACGCACACACACACACACACACACAAACACACACACACACACACACACACACACACACACACAGTATAACGATGACTCTTTCTCCATTACTCTTTAATTTGCATATTGTTATCCTCTTTTCTCTCAGAAAATATTAGGAAGGGTCAAACTATGAAAAATCAAAGAGTGATTTTTGGGAAGAGCAAGAAAGTGCATACAAGTGTGTTTAAGTGAGGGAGGGAGAAAGAACAGAAAATGAGGAGGAGAAGAGATGGCTGGTTGGGGGGGGGAGTTGGAATCAAAAAGACTCTTAAGGCTCTTTTTTTTCTCTATTAAATTACCACAGATCAGCCCCTGTGAATACTTAACTATACAGCAGACAGAGAGAGCGCCAGTCTACATAAACAAGCTGTTGTTTTTTGGAGGGGGGGGGGGGGGGTCGCAAGTGGTTCGGCTGATTCACATTAAACCACTTTAATTTGGAAAACAAGGCAACTATGATGCTTCTCGTGTTCATCTGTCACCGGTGCTGCTCAGGCATTATTTGAGCAATAAACCCGTGTGTGATCTAACACGAGCCTCCCGAATCACTGTGTGGCACCCCTGTCTGCCAGAGTCCTTTATCTGAGCTCCTGCAGTTTACATGTCCTCACACACGAACACACACACACAAACACACACACACACCCCCCCCCCACACACACACACACAGAGCCACACACACACACACACACACACACACACACACACATATACGCACACACCAGAATAAGAGAGAGTGTGGGTTAAGAGTTAATTAGATTCAGATTAGGTCCCTTTGGAATTGACTCCTTTTAGTCTGTTTTTTATCACAGACAGGACTGTATACACCCTGCTCAATCCTATGTCTTTTTATCCGATGCCTGAGCACATGTCCATGTGTCTGTGTGAACTGAGCACATGTCCATGTGTCTGTGTGTGTCGTTTATACACTTGTTCTATCCAAGCTATCTTAGTGTGTGTTACATGCATACACAAATGTGTGTGCTTTGTATGTGTGCTGTGTAAGTGTGCTGTCAGGCATCCTAGTAATAATGTGTTTTGTCTTTCGCAGCTTTGTGTAATCCTTGAGCCCATGCAGGAGCTGATGTCACGCCACAAGACGTACAACCTGAGCCCGCGCGACTGCCTCAAGACCTGCCTCTTCCAGAAGTGGCAGCGCATGGTGGCGCCCCCAGGTACAGTGGTGCTGTTAGGACCGGGGTGAGGGTGTCTGACTGTGAGGGAGCATATGTTTGACTTCCCGCTGTCCCTTTGATTATGCAAGAGCTCAGACAGTTCTTTTTGGAGACCACACACACACACACACACACACACACACACACACTTATATTTCTGCCACACACACACAAACAGCTACACAGTTCATAGACACACACCGCATTACACACACAAAAACACCCACAGACACACACAGACACACACACACTGCTCTAATCCATGTCTTTCCTGCCATTCTTCTCCTCTTATCTCGACGTACTGAACATCCCTCCTTTCTTTCTCCAAGGGAAGGAAGCAGGCATACACGCTGGAGCTGATAACCTCGCAGCCTGGCTTTTAAAGGGTTAATGCCACAGACCAGCTTTCCTCTTGTTTATTCCATCCTTGTTCTGTCTCTCTATTCTTGTTATTTCCTTTCTTTTGAGGTAAACAATACCATTAAGCCTACAGTGGTAAAGCTTGTTTTTGAACGTGGTAAACATATTTCCTATTCCACGATTAACATTTCAAAGACAGTGGGTATGCATCGTCCAGGGTATAACGGATTTCGGCAGAAACAAATGTGGACTAATTAATTAAGTAGTTGACCTTGAGTGTATTATGTGTATTATGCTTAAGTTCAAAAGAATACAAAATCATTTCCCCAGGTAGGAAAGGATAAGAAGGTAATTCAGAGTATTATTATTTATTTCTCTTTTTTTTTCCATAACGCTTCAAATAAAAGAAAAACATGCTTTATGTTCTTGAGAAGTAAACAAATGAATAATTTGATTCAGCTACATATTGTCCATCGGTATAAAGAGTGGGTGTGAGTGAATTGTTCTCCATCTGGTGGAATGAACACAGGTTAGAGATACTGGGGCCCCGCAGCAAGATTTGTCTGATACGGCACCCCCCACAACCCCCCTCTCTGCCCCCCGCCCCCTTTTCCCCTCCCTACCCTTCCCTCCCCTCCCCCATCCCATCCACCCCCACACCTCCTGACTGCCAATGAAATATTCCCCTATTGCACAGCCAAACAATGTCTGCCTCTGCCAGTGTAGAAATGGTGAGACTGGTTAATTGGTATGCCTTGATGTTACCTATCACAACTTTCAGTGCTGTTTGTGTGTTTGCAGAGGCAAGGGAAACCGAGAGAGAGAGAGAGAGAGAGAGAGAGAGAGAGAGAGAGAGAGAGAGAGAGAGAGAGAGAGAGAGAGAGAGAGAGAGAGAGAGAGAAAGAGCAAGGTTTTCTTTGTTAAAAAATGTCCTTTTTCTCCTCTTAGGTCACCCACCTAACTTCAAAACAGAAATATTTCCATCAAACCACAAAAAAGGTACTTTACTATATAATTAATGAATGATCTATACATCCATCCACCCATCCATGTGTTCATCTGTTCATCAGTCCATCAACTCAACGAGATACCTCTCCATCATCCTTTCATCCATCCACCTGTATATCCACTCATCCAACAATGCTCTCATCTATTCACTTATTCACTCATTCATTCATTCATTCTTTAGTTCATTCATCTCCTCTCCCTCCATATATCCCTCTACCCATCCGTCCATCCATGCCCTTCTTCATCCTTCAGAATAATGTTTGTTTGCTGCCTAATGGGCTGTACGTCTATCTCTTCTCTCCCCTGTGATGTTATTGACAGCTGAACCAGCCAGACAGACGACGACAAAGAGGAGGAAAAGGAAGAACTCGGCAAGCAGCGCATCCAGCAGCGTGGGCAACAGCAAGAAGCGCAGCCCCGCCAGCACCTTCAGCCTGGCCACACAGGTACCTGTAAGGACGCCAGCTTTCTGTCTTCCTCCATGTAGCGCAAGCATTTAGTCACACGGTCATCTCATCATTGTGCAGGGCTAAAGGGTTTTAGTGATGCTGCAAACATGTGCACACTTAACCACACACTGCTTAAAATGAGACATTTAAGTGTAAACGTAATGAGTAGTTCTAGAGGCAATGGTGGCTCAGGCACTGGTTCATTGACACAACTAGGTATTCACACTACAGGGAACATAGGTGTGTTGGTATGCATGTGTGTGTGTGTGTGTGTGTAGGTGTAGGTGGGTGTGTGTGTTGTGTGTGTGTGTGTGTGTGTGTGTGTGTGTGTGTGTGTGTGTGTGTGTGTGTGTGTGTGTGTGTGTGTGTGTGTGTGTGTGTGTGTGTGTGTGTGTGTTTGTGTGTGTGTGCGTGCGTGTGCATGCAGGCATCAATTTGTGGAGCTTATGTTCTGGTAGGGCTATTATGTTATATCAACAGTGCCCCCTACTGTTATCTTAGGGAAATTACAACCACTGCTTTAAGTGATCTGGTAGAAAAAATATATATATTTTGCAAGCAAAATGGCCACACTGCATATTTGTATGCAACAATGTTTTATGCATTTCTATTAACTCATGTAATTTAATATAAATAGGTGGTAAAATCAATGCTAACACTTGGTTTTACCTTGTCCTGTTCATTAAACATTAAACAGTGAAGCTGTTGCACTTCATTCCCATCTGTTGCTCAGCATTGCACAGAGACAGCACTAAGTACTTTATGTCATCTAAGTGATTTTTGATATATAAGTGGCCTTATTAATTATAGTCTGATTAAATCATAATTGTGATTCTGATTAAATTATGATTGGATAATTTCCATCCCATCTCAGGTTATTCATCTCAGTTACAACGACACTATACTGCTCTCTCCCTCTACATTGGATTTCATTTGAATTGATTACTAACTGTTCCACCTACTTGACATACAGATACCTTATCTCTTTTTCAGTTATACATGAAGAGTGGGAGTACATGGATCTATATTTGAACCTCTCTGTAGCTTGTAGTCAGAAGTGTGGTGGTTAAACTCTACACTCATGTCTTTGTAAGCCCATAGCAAGTCATGGCATGGGCTAACCATGAATTCAACAGGATGGTGGCAAAAAAACAAACAGCTATACCAGTTCTATGGTTTAACACATTTCACTACACTACATTTACACTTTGCCTCAGGATACAAGTGCTGCAACATTACATTACAAAGCAATCAGTAGAAGCTCATATTGATGCACATTTGCAAAACCATGTATTTATTTCCAGCTGTGCCACAATACCATTTCAATATTTCTGCAGATTAACTGTGATTCTAAGAACATTCTCTATCAAACCTCAGTGCACAGAGGATAGCTTGGATAGAACAAGTGTATAAACGACATACACAGCACATGTAGCTTACTAGGCTTTAGAATGCATTAGCATAAACACAGCATTAGTTAGAGTTTTGCTGCTCATGTCCCTTGTTTCCATGTGTCACTGTTGTAGTGTACTTTTAGCCTTAGTATATATCTCAGTTAGCCTGTAGCTTGTCTGACTCTCTTTCTCTATGTGATTGTAATTAGTGCTCTCCGTCTCTGGTTCCCCCAGCCCAAAGCGGCCGGCGGAGTGACGGGGGGGTTTTCCGCGGCGCGCGGCGGCGGGTGGCCGGAGGCGGAGCCGGGGTAGGTGTGACTGACAGGCGCTGCCAAACAACAGATGGCAAGCCCAGGGCCTGCTGCCAATCAGCACGTGCCATACTAACGACTCAATTACCTATGGAAATAAGTTAAATTAGCAGGCATATTGTATTGAAGGTAACGAGTAGCCCTATATTAATTTAAGTAATTAAGTTTTAGGGAATTGTGCACATTTTTTTTTTCTTTAGCAGGGGACTTACGTATGCATGGGTTTTTGTGTTAGTGTGTGTGTTAGAGAGAGAGAGAGTGAGAAAGAGAGAGAGAGAGAGAGAGAGAGTCAGTATTTAGAGGCAGAGGAATAGTACACAAATAACACTAGTGTCTCCTCTTGCCAACTAGGCTGTTCCATTTGACTGAGAACAGAAATAGACCAAGGGTTACACACACTCACACACACACATAGATTCCTCACTTAATAGTAGTTCTCACCACTTCAGGCTGCCTTTACAGTTAGCTGACATATTCAACAGTCTATTTTCGTTGCTTGTTATCATTAGGTAGGAGAGATGGCTTTGATTTGATGCAGTAATAAGTGGCTCATTCTCTCTCTCCCCTCCCCTGTCTTTTCCTTGCTCTGTCTCTCCCTCTCTCTCTCTGTTCTGGTAATTTTGTCACCTCGCTGTTTTTCCTGACATTCTCCCTCAATACAACACTCCTAATCCCCACCACTGTCTCTGTCACTGTCTGTCTCTCTATGTTTCTCTGTCTGTCTCTTTGGCTTATTTTTCCTCCTCATATCTATACTTGCCTCCCTGCTATGCTAAACTCATTTATACCTCCACCTTTCCATTCTTTCACTCTCTCTGTCTTCCTCTCTCCCTCTGTCCTTTCTCTCTCTCTTTCTCTCTCTCTTTCTCTCTCTCTCTCTCTCTTTCTCTCTCTCTCTCTCTCTCTCTCTCTCTCTCTCTCTCTCTCTCTCTCCCTCTCTCTCTCTCCCCTTCTGTCTGTCTCTTCTGCAGGATGTGATGGTAGTGGGCGAGCCCACTCTGATGGGTGGGGAGTTTGGGGACGAGGATGAGCGCCTGATTACACGGCTGGAGAACACGCAGTACGACGCAGCTAACGGCCTTGATGACGAAGAGGACTACACTTCCTCTCCGGCGCTAGGCAACAACGGCCCCTGGAGCAACAAGCCCCCAAACCCCCAGGACGGCAAGTCCGATGCCACGGCAACCCAGCCAACCCAGTAGCACTACTGCACCACCCAGAAACCCCAAAACCACAGAATGGCAAGCCATCATGCAAGTTCTGAAAAAAGAACAAGGACACTAATCCATCTTTCTCAGTAGTAACAGCTCAGTAAACTGACACCGTGTCAATACAATCTCCATAGCATGAAATATAGCTGTAATACAACCCTAACCGACTGAATTCCTCAGTAATGATGTTCTTCAAGTAACCAACCCCAGGCTCCAGACTCCAGAAGGGAAGAGGGAGCTCAGTGAGCACTCATTCTGCAGGACTCTTTGAAAATAACCATGGAGCAAGATTTTGCATATGCACTGTACATAAACTGGTAGAGTTTGGCGAGCAGAGTAAGGATGGATGCATTGGACATGAAGCCCCCCCCCCAGAGTAGCATGACGAACTAAGTTGGAGATGGTTCCAGTCGACAGTCCAGCTATGATGAAGTTGATAGCCGACCCATCTCAAACCTGAGCAGGGCTCAGTGTGAAAGCCCTCATCAGTACCAGTGAACCTGAAGCAGGTGTGCCTCAATGAAGGACTTACACAGCCTAGGAACAGATTGGAAATAATGAGGGTCTTTTTTCTCCTTTTTTGAAAAAAAAAGACAATAGATTGTCTTGACATATCTGATTTTTTATTAGAAAGTGAACACATCCATTTCTTTGTTGTTATTGTCTTCATTGTTGCTTTTTCGTGGCGATACAGTAAGCTGCTGTCCCTTTGTTTCCTCTATCTTAGAGTTCAAATCATTTTCTACAACCTCTCAGCCCACGCAGATACCTACCCATTTTATACATCTGTGTACAGTGTAGCATATCAGCTCTCCCTCCCACCCCCACACATATGTACATAGCATCTGATTCTCTTGGCATCATTTTTTACACCCATGTACAGGACTTTATATGGATATGTTTTCTTCCATCTATTTGAAGCCACACACAGTTGTACAAAAAAAAAAAAAAAAAACTTTGTGAATGTCATAATGTATGACAATGGTTTGGTTTGTTAAATGCTGTTCCCCAGGTGACATATTATTTATCATCATTTGCTCATACGTCTGAGTAGGTGTCGTCAGTTTGGTTTGCTTTAATTACTGTATTTGGAGGTGGAAAAAATCAAGAAAGTTATATTTTTGGTGATTTATGAAATCACTTAGATGACCAAAAAGCCAGGCTCCGTGTGAAGGAAACAACTGGTCGTATGTACGTAGTTTCAGCATAATTCATGAGCAGACTTTGATAGCGAATGTTACATGTTTTGTTTGATTCTTTCTGATGGTTGATACTGCTTTTTTGTATTCCCAATCTTAACAACATTCTGGATAAATACATACAAAAGTCACTGATTTTGAGGCTGTTATTTCTAATTAACTTGAAGAATATATGAACTGTGTAATCAAGGAGTTGAAATGGCCATGAATGTCAGTGGTGAAAAGCAGGCATAACATTACTTCATGACTTATGGTTTTATCACCATACTATGGAGTATTATTTGATTCATTCATAGCAATAATATGCACAAATACATGTCTTGGTAAAACATTTGGTGCTTGTGTTAGATCAGAGCACAAGTCAATAATCCTGTAAAGCTTCTTTTACAGAGCGACACAGAAAACACCTAAGCTTACTAACCACAACCACTGAACATAGGGGTTAATGCCACCCTGAGAATTTTACCTTGAGTATTTCTCCAATCTTTCTCTTAAATGTGTGTGTGTGTGTGTGTGTGTGTGTGTGTGTGTGTGTGTGTGTGTGTGTGTGTGTGTGTGTGTGTGTGTGTGTGTGTGTGTGTGTGTGTGTGTGTGTGTGTGGTGTGTGTGTGTGTGTGTGTGTGTGTCTTTGTGTGTGTGTCTGTGTGTGTGGTGGTAAGGTCAGTGCATGTCTGTCTGATCCTTTCTGACATGAGAGCATGTGATTGTAATTACTGGGGATTTCCCCCCCCCTCTTTAAAAAGCATCTGGTTGATTTCTTTTGAAATCTTTGCTCGGGTTGACTCATGGTGGCTTTATGACAAGACGTTGCCTGGGAGAAAACTGAATTTAGTGCGTGTAGGGGGAGTGTGGATGGGGGCATGACTTTTGCCGTGAGTGTGTGTGTGTGTGTGTGTACATGTGTGAGAGTGTGTGTGTGAGAGAGTGTTTGTTTACATATGTTTGAGACAGTTTAGTATTGAAGGTTTAGTATTATGGTAAAAGCCTGTGGCTGCAGTCATCAGGTTCCTGCCTCCTAGCTATGTTGATATGGATTGCAGAGAATGGAAGCGTATTTGCTCCTATACTGAAACATGACCTTAACATCTTTGCAGACTGCTATTGTGTGCTTACTGGGATCCATAAAATAAGGTTTTGGGTGGGATAGCTTGCAGTTAAGGCTCAGAGTCAAGTTAGGGTTAAACAAGGGGAGGGTTTTTGAATATGACTAGGAAGGTTAGAGTGGGGGCCTGTTTATAGTAAATGTTGGGCTATGGAAATATAGCTGGGTTAAAGGTCACGGTTTGTGTTGAGGCTAAGTTAGTACAAGGGTGCTATGATATCAGAAGGGTTTCTTTTTTACACACACATACACACACCAAGGGCCTGTATTGCATGACCATATGTCAATTGGCGCATATTTCAGAGTATAGGTCCTAAACTTAATGTTTCGAGAACTTTAGTGCTGTTCAGGTTGGGAATATAACATATTCATTATGTACACATAATGATAACTGAGACATTCACAGGGCAGCTGAATTTACCCTTAGTCCCTTCTTCAGAATACATGCTCCTGTTTCTTTATTCTTCATGTTTGAGCATATCTGCTAAAAATAATCTCAGTCCTCCTTCCGCCCATTGTGTATGCACAAATGCATATATCTTAATTGTTTCGGCATTTGTTGTGATGCAAAGAACATTTGTAAACATCCGTTATCACATTATTTTTTACCCCAAGTGTAATATACCTGCAGATATGTATGTTTGTCACCACTTGTGTGTTTTACGTATGCTTTGCTCTTATTTGTGCTAATAAACTGTGTTTAGTTGACGATGGAACATGACTCTTGTGGTTTGACCCACTTCCTGGGGTATTGTGTTTGTTGAAGGAGTGAGTGTTTGTCATTTGAACTTTTGAGCTTTGTCAGCTTAGAAGTTTCTCACAAGTTACAAATCTTTCATTCATTTGCACTGGAGAGCTTTATCTCATGTAGTGAAACTAGTTGTGGCTGAGAGCCAGCCAAGGATAGACAGATTGTTAAGACGCCCACATCATGTGCTGTATAAGGCCGACCTCTAGTGGAAAATATTCTGTATAGCAGTTAGATACTTGTCTGGGAATTCTAGTTAGATACCACTTTAGGAGACAAGTTAGGTCAGCCTCATGGTAAACCTTTTTACATTGCTTGTATACACATAGCCCTAAAATATACTGAGTGATAGTATAATTATCAAATAAAATATAACAATGTTACTGTGAGTTACTTTACTGTAAGTTAGCAAATGTTTAAACAGTGGGTTGATTGAATGATTTCAGACAAATAATTACCTCGACATTTCTTTTACCA
Source organism: Sprattus sprattus (assembly GCF_963457725.1). NCBI lineage: Eukaryota > Metazoa > Chordata > Actinopteri > Clupeiformes > Clupeidae > Sprattus > Sprattus sprattus. The sequence goes on from NC_137923.1 coordinate 23,039,658, forward strand.
CTATTTGACGTTTGGATAAACTGAATTAATGAAAATCACTCTGATGAGGTTTGAATAATAGTGGATCAAAAGGCAAAGTGCTTCAGGTGGGTTTGTAGGCCTATGTGATGTGTGACTGCTGGAAGAGACTGCGCCGCTCAAAAACTCGCCATAGTAATTGGTTAAATCCATTACGGATTCAATATAAATAAGGCCAACACTTCCATTTCAAAGTTTCTTTATTTCCTCGAAGAGTAGCTTATAGTGATTGAGTAGGCCTACTCCAAACCATGTGACGCGGATTATCTCTTACTGTGTGATACGGAGGAGGGTACAAAATGCCACAGGTCGCCAAAAAACAGAATACACTACGGGTTTAACATAAAAATGAAGGTGGTGTTCGTGTGTGTGTGTAGCCAGTGTGTAGAGAGGATAAAAAAAAAAGATAGAAAACACGCACATTAACCAATAATTGAAAAGATGCAGACTTACTTTATATTTCGTACTTCGTATATATTTGTCTGGATTTAAATGGCATTTCATTATTTTTGTTATTATATCACGAGCTAGAGTTAGTAAAGTAGGGCGACACTATTGAGCTTTGCATTGTGGTAATTGTAGTCCCTGCTGCCGAAACTCCCAGTGACATTTGTGTCTGTCGGCTGCTTTCGCTGTGAACAAGTGAAGATGGCGGACTCGGTAGCGGCTGGCGTAGGGGAGGAAAAAGAAACCGAGAATGAGGATAAGGAGAGGGAGAAAAGGTCTTCAAACAACACGAACCAGACTGAAAAGAGTGGTATCTCTTCCGAGGGGACAGAGACCCTGGGATACTACGAAAGAATCGCTAACAAGCAGGACAAGAGGCGTAATCTTTCTGGTGAGGGCAATCTGCATCCACTGTCAACGTAACGTTAGCTAGCTACCACAGCTAGCTAGCTATGGATACTTTCTGCTCTAACTGAGCTGTCACATCGTTGCTAGCTTATATTCTATGCTAGCAGGGGGGAAAAACTGGATACTTACATATGTTAGCTAAGCATAAGCCTGGATGTCATGTGCAGGAATTATTTGAATGGAGTCCCCTACTTCTGGCAGTCTCCTTTAAACAATCATGTGGCAGATTGCATAAGAGGATCTAACGTTAAAGCAGACCAATGTGTTTCATATGAGGCTACGAGCTAGCTTTCAATGAAAAATAAAAGCAAGTGACGTCGAGTGTAGCTAGCAAGCCCGTGTAGACGCCAGTAAATTATGCTTAGATATGTTGCATAACTAATTCGCTAATTATATTATAGCTACGTCATTAATTACATGTCATCCAGCTGTGGTTAATGTTGATGGAATGTCCATGGGCATTTGCTTTGCTGCAAGAAAGTCCGTTGCTCATAAACCCACCTGCCTCTGCAGGAATAACAACATTAGCTCGTCAGTATTTGTTTATCCTGTGCACGTTGCTTTAAGACACCAGGTTTCGCTTTAACTCAAGTTTGACTTCAACTTGGGACATGATTCGGAGTTAATTTTTTCTGATGACTTTTTTTGTAGTTTAGGTGCATGGCATCAGTCTGTTGACATCGTTAACTAAAGTACCGTTGACACCAGGCTTCACTTTGCAAGTGAGAACATGAAGCCAACATTAGCTAACGTTGACAGGAGAACTACTGTTCGGCAGACAGGTCATTTTAGGCCACTCAAGTCCAAGCCAACTCATTATTCTGAACTAAGTTAGCCCTCACAACTTGTATTTTTTTCCATAACCACTGCGTTGATATGTATTACTATAAAGGGCTAGTTATGATTACTTTGCACTGCCTTTGCAATTCGGAATGGCTCCAAAAAGGCATTTTTTTTATTAATTACATTCGGTACATGTGATAAGAGCTAGAAATAAGCCTTCCTTTGATCTTAGTTATGGTGCGTCAGTTCTTTCCGCATTTAACTTGTTAGTGCATGAACCTCGAGGTTGATAGCAAGGCTTCTTTGCTGCTGAAATTGTGTGAGCACCAGCTCTCTGATCTAATTTGACACGACAAGCACAGAAGTGACGCTCAGGGAGCGTTTGGACATCTCTGCTGATCCATCAGAGGGCATATTCTTCTTGCTAATGGCTCTGTTTCTCATCATTTCCACATCATTATGACTGTCCTAGCTTTCTATATCGATCAATAATTTGATTTTGTTTTATTTTTAGCCTTGAAAATTGCCATTGAAACAATTAGGGATGAAGGAACAAATGTCACAATCTGTAGTCTGGGGACAGTCTGTAGAGGACTGAGAGACTGCAACAGCTGTCTCATAGTCTGTCATTATGCTTATGTATTGCCTCTTTACCTCCTTCTTACAACACCACCCAGTCTGCTGTCTACCTCTTTAACACTTGTTTCCTTCCAACACTTGTTTGCCTTTGTGCTCTAATGCTTTGCTGAGTGGTTTAAACGTGAAATAGGAGCGGCCGAGGTTTCTTGTGTGTGTGTGTGTGTGTGTGTGTGTGTGTGTCGTATCACCTGGTTAAAGGTTCACCTAGGGACACTCTTGTGACCTCTGTACAGTGAAGGGAAATGGTGGATTTCTGAAGATCAGATTGTGCCCAAATTGCACTTGCTGCTGGTCCGAAGCTCTATGAATAACCAGACATTTAATGGTATCATATTAGTCATATCGTTTTACTTTCTTAAACTGGCTTATAAACTATCTACTGTTTAGAGTAACCTTGATGCCAAGAATAAGCTGTTCATTCTCTCTCTGCCCAATCTCACGGTGCCTTGGATGAGAGGACTGATCAGGAGAGACTGCATGTTTTCCTCGCATGTTCACTGTAGGTTCTACATGTTACAGATCCAAAGCATTATACTGCAAGGCCCACTATGCAAGAACCCAAGCACTGCTCTGGAAATTACTTTGAAGCGATGAATTAGCAAAAGAGAAGGGAAGAGAATATGTGTTGTGAAGGGGATCAACATGCTAGAACAGAGTTCCTGGAAATTTCATGTCATTTAGCTTAGGCTCAGGAACCGATAAAACAATCTTAGAACCTGAAGTTTTTTATTTTGCTTTGTTAATCATGAAAATAGTACTTTACCCCATCACAAGCCCTTTGTAGAAAATGTATCAGTGCCTTTATAAATAAGGCTAGCTAGGTAGGCTACATAAAAAGGTTACAAAGTAAGAGCTGTCAAAACATTTCGTTTTAGGCTTGGGCTAGTTGAATGGCAAGATATTTGTCTGTGATGACAAAAATACAAATGCATACATTGCTGATGGTCTAGAGATGAGTTCAAACATTGAGCACCCTTCCTTTGTGTACTTTTCCATTTATGCACTTTATATTCTTATTTTAATATCCTAGCAATATGCTGTCTTAGCCAGTTTTCCAGCTAATTTGGCTATTTTGAATATAAAGGCTATTCTCTCAGGAATGCGATTTGCAAAGTAATAAAGAAAAGGTAATATTCCAGAGAGAACAGGTAAAGGGTATATTTAATGTGTGGCAATGCGAATGTCATAAGAGCTGATGCAGGGCAAGTGTCGGGAATATATTTATTTCTAATTTCTCTAACGCGTATTAGCTTTTTTATGAGTAAATCAGTACCCTAACTCTCTGAACGATAATATGTAGGCCTATGGAGGAAATGGTTGTGGGAATTTAAGGTCTTCTACATTTCATGGAAGGCTTTCGTTTACTCTGCGAGAGGGTGTGGGAACCCTGAGTACAAAGATGATCACGACGCTGCAGAAGCATTTTATCTCCTGGTTTGCACCCAAACTGGAGTCCAGCACTGTCTGGTAGCAGAGGCCTGCACTCCTGCGGGAGAACCATGGGACACTGCACAAAAGAGCGCGGCGCAGGACTAACTTTGAATGAGGAGTGCAGGCTGGAAGGAGCTGATGCGTGTGCTGAGGGAGTGGGAAAAAGACATGACTCGCAGAAACATGTGTATGAAATTAAATATTTGTTCTTGAAGTACAGAGTGGTATTCGTGTTTGCACAAGAGCAGCGAGAAATGACCCATGTTTTCCAAACAGGCGCAAGGTTGGGGGTTTGTGTGCATAGCACATTTTCGCAGAAGCAGGCAGGAATAAGAACGAAAAAATCCATCCCCCTAATTGTCCACCTGCGGGATTTTGTAGGCGGGACAATACAAGAAAGATGCAGGTGGGAGTGGGACAGGATCTTGTGAAAGCCAGACTGAAAGATTCACCTCACTCAAGAGAAAATGCTTGCCAGAAACGTATAGGCTACACACTGGTACACACACACACATACACATACACATACACACACACACACACACACACACACACACACACACACGATGATAGCAGATTACCACATCGCCACAGACAACAGTGTTTATAAATATTTTTATTGTGAAAGTAAATGTTAGGATCCTCACACGATGCTAGTTCTCTCTCTGGCCACAAAGTGTGCTCATGTGTGCCAGCATCACCGTGTGTTTTTGCCAATCGCCCCGAGGCCAAGTTTGTGCACCAAAATCGTGGCTTTTTATTGAAGAGGACAGAGGAAGCGCAATAAGCCGAACGGTGAGGGACAAACAGACACGGCACGTTCTCTTCTCACGCTTAGGAGCAACATGCCATTAGAGGTAAAGTCTCAGCAGATGCACGGCCCAATGAAAAACAGTCCCATAGGAGTTTCAGCTCGGGGCCCAGAGTCTCTTGTTCTTTTCAGCGTTTTTTTTTTTTTGCCTGCCTCATGCTGCAAGGACCATTCTGTCCTGGTGAAAGAGCAGAATGTACAGAATGAATCTTATGCCTCTGTGGGTGTGGTTCCGTGAATGTCGGTGTGTCTAGGGGGCTGGGCTGGGTCGAGCCCTGCTGTGCCTATGGCATGCATGCATGAGAGAGAGAGAGAGAGAGAGAGAGAGAGAGAGGCAGTGTGTGTTGTGTGTGAATGAGGGAGACAGAGAGAGAAAGAGGGAGATAATGTGTGCATGTAAAGAATAGGAGCTGTGGCAAAGCCCATTGTGTGTTTGCAATGATGCATTGTCTGTTTGTTTGTTTGTGGTTGTTGACGGTCTTGTTGTTGGTCTTGAATGCAGATCTTTCCCTGGTGCGTTTCATCAGCGCTGAGCTGACGAGGGGCTACTTTCTGGAACACAACGAGGCCAAATACACGGAGCGCAGGGAGAGAGTCTACACCTGTCTGCGCATTCCCAAAGAGCTGGAAAAGGTAAACCCCAACGACCCTCTGCTTTACAAATCAGCACAGAGCTTTTGTATGCATTACTGGCTGGCTTAGGCCAATATATTCACACAGATCAAAGCTGTAAGGAAACATGGATGACAGACTTGGATTTAGCTTGGTTGATTTTAGTCATGATTTGGACATACAAAACATACAGGAAACTGGAATGAAAATGTAATTAGCTAGTAACTATGTTTTATTAATTACCTATAAACAAATGGCCTGGTATAAAGTAGTCAGTGGCCACCAATTAAAATCCAGGCCAAGCTCACTGTGTTTACAATGGCCAAGCCATAGCCTAATTTAGATGGTGTTAACTTCTTGCAGTTTTATGTGCATGAATCAGATTTTGCCTGTCCACTCAATGTAGCAGTCAAAGCCCACACACTTCCAGGGTAGCACCATTTACTTCCAATGTGTGATCAGTCACCTTTGCATCAACACCTTCCAATCAATGGCCCTATCCGACTCCTGTGGTTAATTTTGTTATTTTAAACATGTCGCTTTATAGGCCTATTATATAAAGATAACAGTCACACAACTCCTAGGCCTTCTCTGTGCAGTGCAGATTTCTTTCAGACATCAGAAATTTGAAAGAAGTGAGTCCTGTGAATAAAACTAAATCCATTGGTGTATGCACATGCCCTCCTGAGTTCTCATATGCACTAGAGGGAGACAGAGACAAACAAATCCCATCATAAAGAAGTGAGCAAGCACGTGACGTTTCTTTCAACTGAGTTTGCCATGCCTAGAAAGAAACCACTTGGGTGGTGGTGTGGTTTGTTAAATTATTGCAAAGTTTATTTGGTGCAGCCCAACAAAATATGAGTAGATCCTCTATTGCTAACAATCGATAACCATTACTGATGAATAGCAGAAATGTGACCTAGATGAGTGTTTGTCAATTGTCACAAGCAAAGGCTCATATATCACTATGATCTAGCCAGTCAGCTGAGAGCCTGAGTCATGCATATTTCCTTCGAGGAATGCTCATCCTAACAAAGCTTTCTGAAGAGCAGCCAAGGGGTGGAGCTGTAAAAAAAAAAAAAAAAAACACAACTTCCAGGCCCCACACATACCCCAATTCCCCCAAGGCCAGTTGACAAGGAGCTCTGTTGCTGGGAGCACAGGCCAAAGACTGGGCCCTGTAGGAATGCGTCCTCTGCTCTCTCTGCTCAGAGTCTTTCCAAAGGTAATGGATGAGTTGGAGTAAGAGTGGGTGAGGTTGAGGACACAGAAGGCTAAAGGGCTAGTTTTAGAAGGGCTGGGAGTAGGCCCAAAGCACACCATGCACTTTTGAGTTGCGTGTGGAATTTGACCTGCTTGCGTGAAAATGCTTTTCACGTCCTCTGAAGTCGTTGAATAACCTTGATTCTTTAGATTTCAGTGGGGAAAATTCTCGCTATGCAGCTTTACACCTGAAAGAGACTCTCCGAACTATTAATATTTAACCTTTAATTATCTCTGTCACTGTCTCTCTTTCTATTCCTCTCGCCCTCCTTCCCCCCCTCCCTCTCTCTCCCTGTGCAGCTGATGACGTTTGGCTTCTTCCTGTGTCTGGATGCGTTCCTGTACGTCTTCACTCTGCTGCCTCTCAGAGTGCTGCTGGCCCTCATCAGGCTGCTTACACTGCCCTGCTGTGGACTCGGGTGAGCACATGCACAGACACCCCCACCACACACACACACACACACACACACACACACACACACACACACACACACACACACACATAGTACAAGAAATTTGTACCAGGACAAACACATATTCACACAGCCGCTCCTACTCCACATGCAGCAAAGAAGTCCAGAAATCCAGTACACACAGCAAAGTGTTACCCTGATGCACACCACGGTTCCATGATTTGTCTATGCTGATACTATAGTGTGAGGCATATGACCCTCTAACACCACAGCACTCTTAATCAAACTGTGCCTCTACCTCTGCCTCTACTCCTACCTCCGCTGTGCTCTGAAATCTTACTAAGCTCTGTTTTGGCCCTGATAGACTTAGCCACAGTAATTGGGTTTCACTGTGTCTTTATGTGTGTGTGTGTGTCTCTCTGCAGGGCTTATATATGCCCCTACTGCAGAAAGAGCAGGTACTGTACACATGCACTGGAGCTGTTCTGCCAGCGAGCGCTTTCTATTAATTACCGAAGGTTTACCCTCGGCACACACACTCACTCACTAGGCACACACACTACTCCGCTTCGAATTGGCTGCCATCACTTGAACCTCTTGCATTCACAGTCATACAGGCAACAGTGCTGTTTGGCTCGCAGAAGCTTCATACTAACATGTAGGACGATTAGATTGGAAGCTACTTTAAGGATTCACAAGCACACTACTACACAGGCCTATCCAGTCCCGTTACAGGGTCTCTGTGCATACTGTGGTTGCCTCTCCACAGGTCTGCGGGGATTTCCTGTGGGGCACACCACTGCAAATAGATATGGTGCTTGCTGCCCAGCATTCATGTGTGGTGTTCTGTTTGGCACTTTGGGATGCGGACACGATGCTGTCAGTTTAACAAGCCGTTCTGTGTAACGTAGGTTTCTGCAGCGTCTGGCAACTTCTGCAGATACCTCCTGCAGGATGCGCGCTGTGACTGAACCACGTTCAAGTTAAAGTAGTTCAAGTATTTTATTTGTCAGTTGCAAAGAACAACATTGAGTCAGACTGGGCACTGAAATTCTTAAGACAAGACCTGCACAACAACCTACCATAGAATAACATAAAATAACACAAAATACAATCTGCTAAACATATAATACACATACAGTAACCTATACTAAGCTAGTAAACCTATACTAACCTAAAGACAAATCAAGTGTGCCTGGTATCAGGTAGAACAATATTACTGGTAGTGCAAACAGTAGATGAAACTGTAACATGAATTTAAAACCACACATGTATTTACCAAAACTAAAATTCTAACCACTGACCAGTAGATGCCGCTGTTGTCCTCATATATGGTGTTTGTGGAAGGTCACCCAGGTGGCAGAAAACACTAGAGCTGATCCCAGCTCAGCAATTTGATTTCCGCTCAAGTGACAGATTGGCGGCTAAGCTCTTAGCGCGGTCGCGTGACAGAGTATGTGATGGAAGGAAGCGTGAGTGTGTATGATAATAATAAGTCCTTTCTGAGATACTTGCTTTCTGTTGTAAAGGAACAGCAAGCCTCTAGGCGAAGCTACAAAGACTCAAAAAACAAGGGAATTCACTAGGGCTGTAACGATACACCTACCTCACGATTCGATTCGTATCACGATTCTTGAACCAGGGTTCGATACACCCCACGATATTATTATTATTATTTATTTTTTTTTTTTTTTACCTCGCGATTTTTTAAATATATTTTCTAATTCACATTAGAATAAGTATGAGCTATAAAAAAAATGAAGAAACAATTTATAACCAAATATTGAGGTTTTTATTACTCAAAGCAATGCTGTTGAAAAACATTCAACAAACTTCGGAACCTGTTGGAATCTATCTGCAGAGCAAATGTCAGGCTCATACAAAAACATTAACGTGAATGAATTGATGCTAATACCTAGCGCGGTCTCTATAGGATTTCCCATATACGTTAGCATTAAGCTAACGTATTTTCTACCACAGTAAAACATGCAATACTATGTGATTGTTTTTAGAAAACGAATGTTACGTGATGAGATTACTAAAATGTAGTCTGCATGTCTGCTCAGTTTAGCAGTGCTACCCAAGCAAAGGTTTGAAAAGAACTTCAAGCTTCAGACTTTCTGTTAGGGAAACAGCTTTCTATCTGCCAAGCAAATGGCAGGCTCATGACAACACGCGCAACCTTTGGGAGCATGAACTGCACTGAGTTAATTTTGCGCAACAATTAACCCCAACGCTGAAGCAAGCAGCCGCCTTTACTAGCAAGCTAAACTTTTTGTATCAAGTGACCGCTGAGGGCATGTCGCGGTTCTGCCTCCTCGCATCGCGATGCAGGTTCGTGGCCCAGACTGTTGCGATTTCTCGGTTCGATCCAATATCGTTACAGCCCTAGAATTCACACACTGTACCAAAACAACACTCCAAACTTACACTTAGGCTGATGAGTGCTAGGTGTGTAGGGAAGAGGTGGTGTCGGTGAGTAATTAAACCACTCAAACTATAATGGAATTAGCACACCAGTGAACCTATTTACGTGATTCCTGATGGCTGCTTCCCACTGTAAGGCATGGTGCATGGTGTACAGACTTATCAGGCTGACATTCACTGTACATGCAGTAAACATACTAGTCTGGTAGCTCACTAACAGATTGGTGTTGTGTCCTGATAATTTGGAATGAGAAGCTCCATGCAGTTATTGTAAAATTTTGCAATTCATTTTGATGCGCAGTCCGCCCCAAAATTAGCATGAGTGTAACTAGGTTCAAGACTAGAATATACCTATAAATACAAAAGGAGAGTCAGTATATCTGAAACCAATCTGTACTTGTGTGTGTGTGTGTGTGTGTGTGTGTGTGTGTGTGTGTGTGTGTGTGTGTGTGTGTACAGTGGGTCCCGTATCCTGCAGCCTGCCCAGGTGTGTGACGTGCTGAAGGGCTTCATCATGGTGCTGTGCTACTCCATGATGCACTATGTGGACTACTCCATGATGTACCACATGATCCGGGGCCAGTCAGTCATCAAACTCTACATCATCTACAACATGCTGGAGGTACAGTCCTGTTTTAAACAAGTGGGATCTGGGCCCTTGGAATTGCATTTAGGTTACAGAGTGACTGAATCTGTCACAAATATCACACACTCCCTTTTTGAGTGTGGGGCAGGGCCAGTCAATAAGAAATAGCGACACCAGGTGGCGGTATTGGGAACAGAACATGTGTTCAACGTGATCAATAGCTGAGAAGTATATCTCTATCTGGGGACAAACCTTCTTGGGAGGGATGTCAGAGATGCCATTTCACCTTGTGTGATACCCTACTACATCTTTCTCTTTCTTTCTCTCTTTCTCTCTCTCTCAGGTTGCAGACCGCCTGTTCTCGTCCTTTGGCCAGGACATCCTGGATGCCCTTTACTGGACAGCCACAGAGCCCAAGGAGAAGAAGAGAGCACATATTGGCGTCATCCCTCACTTTCTGATGGCTGTTCTTTATGTGTGTATCCTTTTCTGACTGATAACCCTTGCACTGAATATTCTGTAAAAGTTACTAAAGTTCGTGATTTTTAGGAAGACCATAGTGATTTATTTTGTACTCTGCCTCTCATTTTGTATAGACATGGCATACAGGGTCACACTTGACGAAGGCAGCAGGGTCTAGATATGAAGCATGTGATGTAATGTTGTAACAGCATGGGTGTAAGCAGAGTGCAGGTCCAGTGTGAGCAGCTGGTGTGTGTAAAATCTTTTTTTTCCTGAGCGCGTGTCCTCAGTCCTGCATGCCATCCTCATCATGGTGCAGGCCACCACCCTCAACGTGGCCTTCAACTCCCACAACAAGTCCCTACTCACCATCATGATGTCCAACAACGTGAGTGCACACACACACACACGGAAACCTATTCATGAGACACACTCCCACAATTACACAATTTTACTCTTTCAAACAGTTGTTTTACACGACGTACCAGAGTGGTGCATTTAGCAAAGTTGATGGAGGAAGTGCTGTATTCTTTGCTCTTGATGCTTGATATAAGTTTTTTAAATGTGTAATTTGACTGGATACTCCAGCCCCTTACAGCCTTTAGCCTGAATATAGCTCAATGTTGTTCTTGAGCTGACAGACCCCTGTAGCATTGGATGTCAATACAGACCACAGACAACTTCCCCTCTGGCAAACTTTCTTTTTGAAAAATATCATTAGGCTACATTTAAATGACAATCTCTCATGGTTGTGTTTTGACATGTTTGCTTGTCTGTCTGTCTGTCTGTCTGTCTGTCTGTCTGTCTGTGTGTGTGTGTGTGTGTGTGTGTGTGTGTGTGTGTGTGTGTGTGTGTGTGTGTGTGTGTGTCTTTGTAGTTTGTGGAGATTAAAGGGAGTGTGTTCAAGAAATTCGAGAAGAACAACCTGTTTCAGATGTCAAACAGCGGTAAGTCACTCTCGCACTCACTCACACACACACACACACACACACACACACACACGCATGAATGCATGTAGTCTATCTCTCTCACTCTCTTTCTCTCTCCCCTGCTCTTCACACATAGACTCTTTGTCTCTCACACACACACACACGCGCACGCGCCAAACAAAGCTGTCAAGTAGAGAATTTGAGAGAAGTGTGTGAACCTCATCTACAAACTTAGTCCTTTTGATATGGAAATGAGGCCTCAGCAGTACAATAGAAGCTCCACTAAGAGATGCTCCTCTGTATTTATTAATTCATTCGTCATGTGTATGCTCATTCGTTTATTCACAAAAATAATTCTCTGTTGAACCTAAGAAAATAGGCCACAGACACTGAATATGTGTGAATCCAGAATTAAATGACCCCTGCAGATTCAAAGACTTTTATTTCTGACGTGCTCTATTCAGTGAATGACGTGAGGATCATCATACAATCCCATATGACCTTTGACCCCTACAGGCTATATGGATCTCTCATTCAGGAGGCTTGCTTGAAAATTGCAACACTGGAGATAAATTCCATGCTGATAGATAAAGTGGGGTGACATTTTTCTCTTGTAGATATCAAGGAGAGATTTACCAACATCGTCCTGTTGTTGATCGTGTGTCTAAGGAACATGGAGCAGTTCTCCTGGAACCCAGGTGATTATCTTGTCTCTGATTAAGCATGTGATTGACAAATCAAACAGCGGAGATACTGACTGACTGACTTTCTGGGATTGTTTACTAGATGTTTCCCGTAATAATTATTTTCTATTGTTATTTGACTTTACAGACTGCATGCGTTTGAGTTGTTTGTAATGATTTTGCTTGCTGCAGATCACCTGTGGGTACTGTTCCCTGACGTGGTTATGGTCATCGCTTCAGAGATGGCTGTGGACGTGGTCAAACATGCCTTCATCACCAAGTTCAATGACATCACAGCTGATGTGAGTTCCCCTTTAACAGTCACGCAGCTGCACTCACTGAAGAGACATGAATCTATCTAGCTCTCTCTCTCTCTCTCTCTCTCTCTCTCTCTCTTGCGCTCTCTCTCGCTCTCTCTCTCTCGCTCTCTCAGTCTTTGGCAGCAGCTAAAGCACTCACTGAAGAGACATGAATCTATCTATCTATCTATCTATCTATCTATCTCCTCTCTCTCTCTCTCTCTCTCTCTCTCTCGCTCTCGCTCCCTCTTCAGCAATGGCTAAAGCACTCACTGAAAAGACATGAACCTGTCCCTCTCTCTTTTTCTCTCTCTTTCTCTCTCTATCGTTCTCTCTCTTTAGCAGTGGCTAGACCACTCACTAAAGAGACAGGAATGTGTCAGATGGTGGGGATGCCTAAGGGATGGGAAACACTCCTTTCTTTCCTTTTTTCTCTCTCACTCTCTCTCTCTCTCTCATTCTCTCTCTCTCTCTCTCTCATTCATTCTCTCTCTCTCTCTCTCTCATTCTTTCTTTTTAGCGAATCTGACTCTTGCAGGGCACAGAAAGCAATAAAATAAGCTTCCAGTCATTATTGTTAATTATGTCAATCCTGTAAAACATAATCACACACTCAGCCCCGCTCTCACTCCATCAACTCACTTACTTTCTTTCCCTCACTCATGCTCTCTCTCTCTCACACACACACACACACACACACACAGGCACTCCACTGCCTTTATGTAAGCACACCAAAACAAAAACAGCTCTCGCCTTGAAAGAGCAGCTTGACCAATGAAAACAGGTCCTCCCTCAAGGGCTGCCTGCAAATGTCTTCCCATTCCTCGTGTTGTCTAGAATGTCCAGGGCTGCTCCACTGACCTAAATCTGCCTGTAGGGCACACACACACACACACACACACACACACACACTCCTTCTCACTCACACAGGTGTACTCATACACAGCGTCTGTCCCTGCTGCAGTAATGTCAACCCCAATACACTGTTGGGGCAGCTTGGCTGCTCTAACAGGTCTCCGTGTCCGTTACTGCCCCGAAGCCACAAATGACCGCTCACGCCTCGGCGCTGGGACAAAGAGCACTGTTCGTCCAGTTCCCCTTTGAGTGGCCGAGAAGCAGGGAGTATCCTCAGGGCACTCACCGAAACCCCATGAAGCATAGTTTACAGGGCCTAATGGTAGAGCACACTGTGAGAGCCTGCACTTCTGAACGCACGCTCACACAAACACACAGATACACACTCACCTTTACAGAGAGGAGGTTGGGAGCAGGGCGGGGAGGTGAAAATGAGGGTCAGAATGGAAGGGAGGGACTAGTGGAGGCAGAGGAGGGGGGGGGGGGGGGGTGCTTAGGGTCCGTGATATCGGTGGATGATTAGCCCAGTAGGATCTCTGCGGTGTTACAGTGGCTTACTGGTAGCAGGATTTGTGTAAACACAGAAACGAACACACTCTCTCACCTTCCCCGTCCTTTGTGGTCTGTCCAACATCGCTGTCCTCTCTTTGGCCCTTTGTGTCCCTCTGTCATCGACTTGCCTAGTTTCTTCTCTCCCTTTTACAATGACTCAGTCACTCAGTTCTGATGGGAGGCAGATGCTCTAACCCTGACACTGTTTCAAGTTCAACTCTCTACTGTGTGCTGGATATTAAAAAAGGATCATGGACTGCTGCAGTGTCCAAGAGTCTGCAGTGTCTCTCAGCGCAGGTGGGAAGGGTGTTTTTTTCGCTCTCAAAGCTCATAGTCGAGAAAGATGTGCAGGTTGGCATTTTTAGATAGTATCCTCCGCCATCGTTGTGTGAGTTAGAAGATGAATTAGAAGATGTCTGGGGCATTTATGTGTAAATTAGACAAAAAAGTATAGAAACGCAGTCCATGTAGGTAATCAAAAGTCCGCTAACTGAACTGTGACTTGTTAAAAACCCTTACCTTACGTAACACCACACGACCCTCATCATTGTCCCTGATAGGATTAACTCCTTTAGCCCCCAAGTGTCAAACTCAATTTCTATCTCCTGCTCCGGAATTAGCAGGGACATCCTCATTCAGTTTTTCCAGTTTGTAGATCCAAAGGTCTAAAGAGAAACACTGTGATTCTCTCTCAGGTTGAGAGAGATGATGCATCAGTACTGATTGGGTTTTGTATTTTCATATCAATATTCATTAACAGTCAGTACATCGACTATCATATGACTGATTCCGCCGTATGCATGTGTAGGACAGTAAGTGGACTTCAGGTGTGTCATCAGACAGTGGCATCAGAGGCAGACTGACTGCATGAGGGTTATGTGACTCAAAGTGCTAGAAGTAACAAACACACACACACAGACAAACTCTGAGCTAATTTAAGGCCTTTAATTCTTTATGGGAAACATCTTGGTCTCGGCAATGGAAAAACAGGGCAGAAAATCCCTAGGCTCCAGAGTGTGTCACAGTAAGCTTATTGCATCAGCAAACTGTGTGTGTGTGTGTCTGTGTGTGTCTGTGTGTGTCTGTGTGTGTGTGTGTTTAAGTTTGAGAGGGGGACCGAGAGAGAACACACTTCTACACTACCACACATTTACACACACCTCTCCTTCTCCTCTCTCTCTGTGGCTTAGCAACAAAACAGAAATGCTACAAATTGGACAACCAAGAAACGCACAAAATTCAACCATGCATCTCATATCAAGATTATATTCTGCCTTTCAGTCTACCTGCAGAACACCACATGAACAGGTGCTTTTCACATTACACTCAGAACCTTCCCACCTTCCAGGTAGTCTCATCTTATGCTGTCTGTGGCTGACTTTGGCTCTGTTCATGGTGAAAGCTCCAAAATGTCACAGTATAGTGAGCTGGCCTTCAAAGGTCTTGCATATCTTTTTAAGGTCACTTAAGCAGCCTGGTGCTTAGGTCTCTCTTTCTATTTCTAAGACTCACTCTCAGTAGGAGCCCCTCAAACTGCAAATGTCATGTAAACACACATTATCAGCAGCAGGTACCTACCTGTGTATGCCCTCTGTGTTCTGATAGTCTGTGTGTGTGTGTGTGTGTGTGTGTGTGTGTGTGTGTGTGTGTGTGTGTGTGTGTGTGTGTGTGTGTGTGTGTCCCGCAGGTCTATAGTGAATACAGGGCCAGCCTGGCCTTTGACCTCGTCAGCAGCAGGCAAAAAAATGTGAGTCTCTCTGCTCCGTTGCTCTCCCTATTATTCTCCCTCGTTCTCCCTTTCCTGTCTCCCTTTCTTGTTCATTTTCCATCCTACTGTACTTTCTCTCTCTCTCTCTCTCTCTCTCCTTCTCTTGCTGTTGGCAGTTGTTGGGTAGGGTCTGCCTGCCCTGGCACTTGATACTAGTTCCCACTAGCCTATTTACGGTTGGCCTTCAACAAATTCTTGTTGATCAGCAATTTTATCTGTAATGGAGATTGTTATTTTATCTATGCTGTGCAATTGATGTGCTGTCTGCTGTCTGGGACTTATAAGGAAAGAAGCTTATGTGCAAGTGGATTATAAAGGGTCTTGTGTAATGTATGTTGATTTGTTTGTTTGTGTGTGTGTGTGTGTGTGTGTGTGTGTGTGTGTGTGTGTGTGTGTGTGTGTGTGTGTGTGTGTGTGTGTGTGTGTGTGTGTGTGTTCCAGGCCTACACAGACTACAGTGACAGTGTGTCGAGGAGAATGGGTTTCATCCCTCTTCCACTGGCATTACTGGTGAGACAACATGCCTCTTGTGCTGTGGCTAAGTAGATAGGCCCACTCTCCACTTGGGATTTGGCATCCTTCTATGGCCCAGTTTATGCACAGGGCTCAGGCTGTCTAATCTCGATGTTGTTCGATCATATACCGGTGGCTAATGTTGCCCTGAGGTGATGCTGTGTGATCATCATGTGTTTGCAGCTCATCAGAGTAGTGACCAGCTCAGTGAAAATCCAGGGATCCTTGTCCTATGTGTGTGTGCTGCTCTTCTACCTGGGGTAAGGTTGTAATGCCGTGTGTGTGTGTGTGTGTGTGTGTGTGTGTGTGTGTGTGTGTGTGTGTGTGTGTGTGTGTGTGTGGTGTGTTCCAGGGTTGCCATGGTTCACAGTTTAATGTCACATATATAAAGGATAGTAATGGGACGTACTGACTCCCACTGTACCCCTTGTCTCCAGGATGATTACTCTGAAGGTGCTGAACAGTATTGTGTTGCTGGGGAAGTCGTGTCTGTATGTGAAGGAGGCCAACATGGAGGAGAAGCTGTTCCAGACCCCCCCCTCAGCAGCCCCCAGTAGAGCCACCAGTAGAGCCTCCAGCAGAGCCCACCGAGCCAAATACACCAGCAGCCCGCCAGGTACACACACACACACACATATATTAAACACAAACACCTATATACATACACGTGCACACACACACCCACACCCACATCCACAAACACACACACAAACACACACACACACACAACCTATACACGCACACACACACACACACACAGAGACACATGCACACGCAAACACACAGACACAACTAATTAATGATTAGTCAGTAGCAGAAATCATGTGAAAAGCCTCACTGACAACTCCTGATACTTCTGTAAATAAAACAAATGAAGCGTATTGAGCGGGCTACATGTAAGCCTGACTAACTGTGGGCTAGTGATATAAATGATTTATACTCCCCGCCCCTAGCAGACTGGGAATAGTGTATTAATCTGGTTGTACACCACCACCTCCTCTCCCTTCATAGAAGTAAACAAAAAGGTCTGGCCAAGATGGAGGAAACTAAAGACTACATGTAGCATGTAAACATTGATATGATCGAAAGATATCAAGGCTACCCTGTCGCCCATCAACATCAGTTGATATTTATAGCTACAGGATAGTCATGCCTACTTGGGTCAGTTGGCACATTTAATCTGGCACTCCGAAAATGAATTCTGGTTCTCTAGTAAACAAATTGAGCATTCCATTTTTGTTCACAAATTAACAACACTTTGACTGTCATTATTTTTTCGTCTGAAATGGGATTTTAACGATTGAAAATACCATTCCTGACAGTGTGGGCTTATGCTTATGACTCACTAGCGCCTCTTCAGGTACAAAGAGGTATGATAAGAGAGGAATAGGGCCTAGCGGCGTAGTATGCTAACCTCAATGGATATCTAGGCAATACTGTGCATTGGTGTTTTTGACATTAGGTTAAAATTGTTATTCCTACACGTTCAGTTCCTATTTCTAGTTCATTTTTAATAAACTTTTAGTTTTACATAAACTAGACTTCTTTCACATAGCACCTTCAGAACTATGAAACCAAAGACAAATCAGGTTTGTTGTTAGTCTGTTAAATGATCGTGCTAGCACTTCTCACTGTGACTGCCTACATGGCCTGTGTGGGAACACATTGTAAACAGAAAGAATAGGCCTCAAGAGTGCTCCTGAATATGACCCTGTAAGACAACCCTTCAGATAACTTTCAGTTTTCCTTACAGGTTTTTGTTGTTGTTGTTGTTGTTTTTGTTGAGAGAATAGAATAGACTAATTGAAAAGCCTTGTTTGGATTTAATACACGGTTTGGTTTGCTGTGCTGATTTGGTTTGATTTGTGTGATGTTGACAAATACCCCTGCCGTAAGTGTATCTCACTGATAAGTCTGGAAGGAAGTATCTACAGAGAGTGGAGTGGGCCCAAGCTGGCGCAGAACTCCTTGCCGGTTTGCTCTGTGCACGTTGTCCTTCCAGAACCCCATATGCCAGTTCTCCCGTCCGCTCCTACAGTGTGTTGGTTAGCCCCGCCTGCTCATCATTCCCCTGCCTTCCCTGCATGCTTCAGTTTTTTTTTCTCACATGTTACTATATGTGTTCTGCTCCTTCATACTCTCTTTCACCCTGTCATATTCCTCCCTCTGATTTTTCTTTGTTCCCTTGCTCCCTCTTTCTCTCTTTTTTTCCTTCTCTCTGTCTGTCTTTCTCTCTCCCTTTGTACTCTTTTCCTGTCTCTGTATCCTCTGTCAGGCTCACAAGGTCTCTCAACCCATACCCCTTCTTATCCTCCTCCTATTACTTCTCTCCCTTCATCAGACCAGATTTCTCCATCTTTCTGTATTTCCTCTCTTCCTTGCTATGCCTCTCTTCCTGCTCATCTTCCTCCTCCTCCTCCTCCTCCTCCTTCTACTCCTCCTCCTTTTTCCTCCTCCTCCCTCCTCTCTCTCTCCTGTCTGCTCTTGTTCCTCTGGCTGCTCTGCGCCTGCCCCCACCTCTGCCTCTGCCTCTGCTGCAGGTAGGAGCCTCTGCCTCTCGCCCCAGACTTGGCCTCAGTCCTCCTACGTAACTACCCACTGCAGATAGTGCATTGGACAGCACAGGCCAAACAGACAAACACTTGCACACACAGAGAGTATTAGGATTACTTTTATGAGTCAGCAAAGAACAGGGCCAAAATGACACACACATACACACACACACACTCACACACACACACACACACACACAAACTGTAATCACTCTGAGCTGCTGATCAAAGGCTGTATGAAAGGGCCTCATGTTTCAAAGTGTGCGAGGAATTCTTTGTGATTATGTCCCTGCTGTTCATTCAGGTGTTTACATTGCGCCCTCTAGTTTTTCTCTGTTTTGGGATGTACATTGTGACTCCATTTTAAGTTAAGCACACAGCTTAGATTCATTAAAATATGATTTTTAATTGAATGTATTTAACTAGGTAACATAGTTGATAGAGCAATAGATTGACTCCTTTTTCCTGATTGGCTGATTGTAGGTGACCCGGCTGAGGAGGAGGGTCTGCACGTCAGAGATCACCACTCAGCCTGTACATCAGGACGAATTCCCCGCCCCGCATCTACCCAGCAGCGAATCAGATCAGTTCCTCACCACGCCCGACGACACAGAGGAGAAGGACATTGGCCAGGATGGCATGGAGCTCAAACACAGGGCACCCAAGAAAGACCTGTTAGAAATCGACCGCTTCAACCATCTGTGGCAAACCGTAATAGACTGAGATTGACGCACAGACACACACACACTCACACTGAGCGGGTTGGGATGGGGGGGAGGGAACGGAGAGGGGTGCCGGCGTGGACCCGAAAGAGAAGTCTTTATGATGACGAGGACTGGCGATCCTCACTGCCAGCCCGAACTCCCACACCCCTCGCGGAGCGGTGGATTGGGGCGAGCCTATTTATTAAGACAATGTGCGTTTAATTTATTGCTAACTGGAAAGAGTGAGGTGTCCATTTCTGGACATCCACATGGAAACCCCTCCCCCCCAGCCCTCCTCCACCCCCCCTTTCTCTCCTACCTGGTGAAACCCCCGCCTGACCTCCCCTCTGGAAGCCCCCTCTCCTGGCTTCTCTTACCAGGGCTCTGGCTGGCACTGACCGGCTCAGTGACTCCAGTGGCAGTGAAGCGGGGCGTTCTTGGGCAGCGGACGGTAAACTTTGGGGCACAACAATGCGCACTGAAGGTGCCTGGACTGACGCAAAAACGGGCCATGATCCCACACAAGCAGCACAGGGTGCAAAAGTTTGCATTACAAACAAACATGCAAACAAAACCCACACAATTCCAGGCAGCCTAGGGACCACACACACACACACACACACACACACACACACACACACACACACACACACACACACACACACACTCTCTCTCTTTCTCGCTCTCTCTCTCAAACACACACACACACACACATACACACACATCACACACACACACACACACACACACACACATACACACACACACACACACACTCACATACACACACAACCATCCACAAAGGGTCACAGCTCTTAGGTCAATGACTGTGTGTCTCCCCCCCTCTGCCAAGGACACTGACAACGGATGAGTTACTGAAGCAGCTGAAGGATGACGAGTACTTGGGTCACAACGAAAAATGAAACAATCTGTTTTTTTTTTTTGTTTTTTTTTTTTAAAGTGAATAGCGACAATGGTAAACATTTGAAACACAGAACCATTTAAGCTGAAAAGACAGTACTTTTTGAACGCCACAATGCTAGACTGCATTTACTGAAGCCAGTTTAAGACCATGTACATTAAAGGTCATCAGGGCCTCTAAAGGCTCACCAGCAAAGCAGGTAATCCATCATATGACGACATGCTAACAGACATAATCAAATATCACAGTACTTAACAGAAGTGCCAGTGTCATCATCTTATCCCTCAGTTTTGGTCTTTGCTTTGGATATTTTCTTGCACTGACGTACCATACTGTCTTAAAATCCGTATAGGTCCAATTCTGCATAGGTCATGCTAAGTTCAGGGTTTCTTTTCAACCTTACATTTGGTTTAGGGAGAAGTGTTGATGCAAGTGTTCATTTAGACTGAGTGAATGAATAAGGTTAACCCCAGAATGCCTGGTACCTGTATTACTATACAGCAGTAAACAGAAGTAGGCTGTGAAGCAGCTTATGTGAATACCTTTAAGATCAAGCTGGTTTGGTGTTCTGGTATTATTTTGGACATTAAGGATTTATTTATCATTTTCAAAACTGGTAGTGCAAGAAACAACATTTCCCCATGCCGATGACCAGTTAGCAATTCTGTATGCTTTTATCATTTAATATTTTTTTGATAGAACAAGAAGGAATGAAATTCTGTTAAATTATACAGGGGCAAGAGCATGTCCTACAAATATCGTTTTGATACCTTTACATTTTCACAAGGAGCTGTTGGAATGCTATGGATGTCCTTCCATATATGCATATGTTTGTTCCATTTCACCTGTAGAAATGGAAACACTAAACCTTATGTGGTGGTAAGCGAGCGTTTGTAAGCGTTTAGGAAGAAAGCCTCTGAACATGCTGTAACGCTCGTTATAAACGCTCATGCCATCACCTGTGACTAGTGTATCTGGTGTTGGCAGAAATCACCCTTTAACTCGATGTGGAAGAGTTTTTAAATGCTCAGTTTGTAGCAGCTTGAGCAAGGCATCACCTAAGGTTTAATGTGTAATTGCATCATAGCATTAGCATTTAGCATACATGAATGATGGAATAGGAGAGGAGGCTTTTTCCAGGCCATGTTAATTTCAGCACGCTGACGATTTTGGTGTAACGTAACATTTTCTGCATGGAACCAAAATTCTGACCATATCAGAAGTCTGTTTTCATTTGTCACACAGAAGCAATTATTTGTGCTGCCATTTCGATTTTTTTTTTAGCAGAACAAAACAAGCAACCATTACCTTTTTAGGAGCTGCATGGTGGGAAAGGGGGAACGAGCTGGGGGCTTGGGTGGGAGGGAGAATAAAAGTTTTCTTGTTTTGTATCTGTTTGGCTTTCTGTCTTTTTTTGTTGGCATGGCTGCTGCTGTTCTGATTATGAATGATTTTGTGAAAGGTGAGTTGAGTCCATTTAGGGCCTGCTGAACATGATCCTCACATTCTCATAATGGAAGGCCTCTCAGAGGTCCTCAAATTCGCATAATGGAAGGCCACTGAGAGGAGGCTGCGGTACACCAGAGAATCTGTGAGTGTGCCACACATTTAATGAGTTTGCAGAAAGAAACGATAATGATCACTGAATCTTAAGGCGTAGTTGAAAAGTCATATTTTCTCAGAGGTCTTTTGAGTTTAAGACAGTGGGAAATTCTAATATTTTACAGGAATAACAGACCACCTAGCTGATTCTGTAAATTAAGTTGAATTTAATATCAAGCGATACAACATTAACTTTAGAACCAAAAATGACAGGGAAGTGACCATTGTTACAGTTGTTGTGTAACATTTAACTTAATTTATCCTTCTGAATAGGACATTCACACTACCTTAACTTATAAGAGATTTTACTAACATTGGTTTGGTTGCTGTGTCTGAAATCTTAGTATAGTTAAATTATGTCTGAAATCTTAGTATAGTTAAATTAGTCTACATGTGTAACCGTTCAGCCCGAGCTTGAGATTGTACACTGCCAAGGGATGTATGTTTGGGCTGCATGATCCTAGGAATGAATCCATTTTTACAGGATGACACAAAACCTCAAATCCCCATAATGTCCAGATTTTAGGATTAGGACGTTGGCAGGATATGTATAACTGTGTATATGTGTGTGTGGTGTAATTTTCACTGCCTAATTCCTGCTTCTGTAGACACAGTCATGTCTCCCTGTACATCTTTTTCTCTGTCACTCTGTGCTGATACAATGTGCTCTTTATGGGTAAAATGTGAATCAAATTTTGTATGTTGGAAAAATTTAAATAAAAAATAAATTAATTCCAGTTAATAATCATTACTGCTCCAAGATCCTGCACTGAGGGGTATTCTTCAGTGTGTTTGCACAAAACAATTAGGAGGTGCTAGTGTTAAGTTTAGAACGTGTTCAAATGGACTAGAGAAAGCCTGAAGGGGCTTTGGGTCTACCTAAATGAATGTAGTCTGATGCAGTTCTAAGTGGGATGGACTGTGCCGTTGTAAACCTAAATGAATGTAGTCTGATGCAGTTCTAAGTGGGATGGACTGTGCCGTTGTAAACTAAGGGTGATACACTAGTCCAGGGAAGATGGTTGTTTGTGTGTAGAGCTACACACAAACCACCTTAAAAGGTGGGTTGAAATCATCCTTCCCATTTGTCTGTCTGACTAATGTTTGAAAGAAATTATTTTGTTCCAGGGACATGGGGATGTCAACTCACAATACAGCTCTTTGCCTCCTCTGGCCATGCCTCCAGTGGTGGGAAAATGCCTCCATGTCAGCTAAATACAACCCCTGTCTCCGCCACTACCAGACAGGGGAGGGGTCGAGGGTTCGGCTGCTTCACGTTGGGTCTCAGGTGTCCTGGTGTGGCCCCATAAAGGCTCTTTATGCACCTGCCTGGCTGAGAAAGTGCTCTGCTTATTACTACCATAAATCCTGAGCAACCATGGATGTGTAAATCTACATTACAATGTAAACCATTTCTACTCGGTTTCCATAACAAAGACCTGAGCATGCCAGACAGTAATGAGGATGTGTGTAGATTACTTACAAATGTTGCGTAGATCCGTTTATACATGACATTTGCAAATTATACTTAGGCAAATAAAAGTAAGGCTACTTGATCAGCGCGGACTCCGTGTTGGAGAGTTCTTGGTACTTCGCTTAGTCGGGAGAAAAGAGCTGGGCAGGTTCTTCATTGTTTTTTGGCTTTTTTATGCAGCATCTGTAGATTACCTGTAGTAACTGCCGGGGTAGAATGGCCTATAGCCTGGTTTGGAACTGCACATCTTACAGTAACGCACTACCGTACTTCTAAGGTCTTCCAGGGCGCTTTCACCACCCATGCGCGTTCACGCAGGAGGTAACGATAACACACTCACACGGACTCAGATGTCGCGCGCAGCCGCGGACGCACGAAATCTCACTCTGGTGCGACTGACGGAACAGTGATACCTAACTGCTCGCACGCGCCAAGAAGAAATGTTTATCATGAAACCGGGGCGGGATAATATGACTTACATTTATTAATGTGTTTCTCTCTGGTCAGTTTCGGTATTATTTCGGTAAAGTTTCATATTTATGTTCTCTGAATATCGATGCGGCAGCGGAGGATCAGATGAGCGACTGAAGACACCGGCTTTTTCCTGACACAAACGACCCCTTCCCTTTTGATACCTGCGATTATTCCCTCCATTACGTTTCTTTTATTCCGTACTTTGAAGGACAGTGACCTGCCATGTCTTGGAAAGTAGGACTCGTGCTACTCCTGAGCTTGGGGTTCAGCTCATGCGAACTGCACAAGGAAGATACGATGGACACTGAGGGGATAGCGCGCGCAGAAATGCAGAAGATCCCTATTCAAACTTTGGATTTTGGATTCGTGCCGTCAGTGGTCTACGAGACGCACGCCTATTACGAACCAGGAGCGATGGGGGTTCTTTTTCATATGGTGCATGCATTCCTCTATGCGGTTCAGCCGAACCCTTTCCCCAAAGGTGAGGAGAGAGCCACCTGATCTGTGTCTGCAAATGTTTCACTGCCATACATTGCCGTTGGCAACACTTTTCTGCTGTTGGTCTATAATTTAGATGAGGCTATAACCTGAAGGCACAAGAGGGCTTACAGTAGCGGCACCAATTTATGTGCCCTTAGATTTGGCTCTATCTTAAAGGACTTTAGGCTTTGTCATTGTACCCAAATCTCTTTTTTTCTGTCTGATGATTTAATGGAATTGCAGTTACACTTTATGGAAATACAGTTTAACTTACAACATGTGTCTACTAGTGCACTGGCAGGCTGTGGGCTGGGGATGAGGCTCATGTGAGCTCTGTAGATGACTGCAGAAGACATGAGTTCTTGCTCAATCTCATTAGGACACATGATTAAGGGTTGGTGGGCAGTTTACTCAAAGTCACAGCTCAGGAGCGGATGTGATTTTCCGTATCCTCAAGCTCTCCTGTGCATTTTGTATGAGAGAGGCTACCCATGATAAGGGGGCTATTGAGTCAACAGGAATCCGTGATTCTTCTGTGATTTTGTGAAATGTCACAGTGAGGCAGAGTCTAGAGAGGGAAACAGGTCATATAGTATGTGTGTGTGTGTGTGTGTGTGTGTGTGTGCGTGTGTGTGTGTGAAGGATGAGGTCACGTTGGTGAGAGGTAGTGCAATAGGATTGGGACTTTAAGTCGGCCACAGCCATTTCGATGTGCGTAATCAATTAGAAGATTCTGGCGATTAGGCGTGGCTTCCAGAGTCACCTGCCTGATCAGGTAAGCTCATAATCTGAACTACCATATGCTGCTGCTCTTCTTTGCATCAAAATCAAGCAGGTTTACACAATTCAAAATCCAAACGTAAATACGTAAAGTACACCTACAATGTCCTACTTACATTTACAGCAATGCAGTTGACAACAGGTGCTGCCAGGATGTTGCATGCCAACATTTTTTCAGCTGAGGTGTCTTAGTGTGCTGTTAAGCTTGAAAAGTTAATACCCATGCGTTTGGCATGACATGGCACCTGTTGTATGGTGCCATTTTATGGGTCAGGGCGGGACATGAGGCCAGGTATCCGGCATAGTGATTAGCACAGAGACTGTGGTGGTGTGAAGTCCTGATTGTGGCAAGAAGAACCACCCAACCTGCCTTCCTCTTTCTCTCCCCCCTGTCCCTCTTCTCCACACCATCTCTTAATCCATACCTTTCTAACTTCTTGTCAGCTGCCCCAGAATTAGACAGAGACACAGAGAGAAAGGAGGAGATTTGGAGAGAAAGTAGCAAAAAAATTCCAGCAGCTTTCCTGTCATGCAAACGGAAATATAAACACGACAAATAAGTCCCTGGACAACTGGCCATCTTGTTGGTACAGCCTGAACTCTGTGCATGTCCCTCATGATCATCCAGTATGATACATCTGAGGGTGTGCTGTCTGAAACTGGGCTGTTTACTGGGTTTTCCCTGGGCATGGCTGTAGTGGTAAACTCCTGATCTATGTAGAAAGTCCCCTGCTGCTGGCTGGCTTATCCTGCCCTGATATAGAGAGTGCGGCTTAGGTGGATTAGGCAGCCGAGCAGTAACTTAACGCCGGTGGCAGATGTCATTGTCTCGGGAGCGGGGGCCCCGGTGATGCGCGCCCTCCCTACCCAGCCGCACGCTCTCCTCCTCTCCGCTCCGCTCCACTCCTCTCCCCTCCGCCCTGCACTCACGGGCCACCCGCTCCACCCGCCCATCCGCCCTGCCAGGAACTGGGTCATCGCCTCCGCATTCACCCCGCACTCATTAAAGCAGGATGCCCCGGATATTTGCTTACTGATTTATCTGCTTATTCATTCTTTCAATTAACTACGTATGGATGTAGATTATATAGACAAATAATAGCTGCATGTGATTGCTTTATTGGACTGTAGATCAAATGCTGACCGCTAGATTATCCCCAGGCTATACTTTCTGAGCATTTAAAGCGAGACGTGGAAACAGTCAGGACTGTCACACTAGGCTTCAGGATATTGTTTCTCGCTTTCGGAATCCGTGGTCTGACTGCGGAGTGTAATCCAGACAGTGACTTACTTAAACTACTACGAGATGCTATTCATGTCTGCACTATGCGCTATATAAAGAGTTGACTTGTAAAGCAGGGTTTACACACGTCAGTTGAGTATAGCTGCTTGTGTCGTGGGCTCGTGTCGAGACAGATGCGGGACCGTGCCCTGGTTAAGATAATGAGAGAGGGCACAGGGCCTTGGCTTAACCCTTAGATGCATGGGCTACCAATACCTACACTCTTCCATGAGCGGGGTCAAAAATGACCCCAATTAGAATGCATGCGTTTTATGCTGTAAACTCAAATAATGTCTTTCATTTAGGTTAAATATGATGATTGTTATTATATATTTGTCAACAAAATAATTATTTCATGTTGGACATATGAATGTATCACTGTTTATTAACATTGTATTACAAAACAGCTTTTAGAAAGGTAAAAAAGGTAAACATCCTAAAAGGATCTCAAGACGAGAATTATTTTATATTTTGCATGTTAATTTCTTTCATTTTGTTTAAAAATGAACATTTTTATTATGATATGGTCAACAAAAGAACTAATTCATGTTTGACATGTTCATTTATCACTTTTCATTAACATTTTATCAAAAAACTACTTTGAGAAAGGTAAACATCCAAAAATGATCCCAACACGAGAATTTTCATATTTGACATGTTAATTTCTTATCTTTCAAAACAGGAACTTTCAGAGTGTGTGTGTCCCTCTGTCGCACGCCCAGACACATATAAACACTCTCTTCTCACTGTGTGCAGCTGTTACAAAGTACCTTTTTCTGGCAGTGAGCACTGCACACATGGCCACTGCATTTCCAGCAACTATTGCTGGCTTTGCGGTCTTGATTTCTTGGGCACATCTTACACCTTTTCCTCTTCTGTTGGCCCTGCCTGTTTCCCTCCTGTGGCTGGATTGCAGCTTTTGTCACCCCACACCTTTCCATTGCTGCAGTGATTGTGGTTGGTAGGTATAGGTTATCTTCCAGTCAACTTCTCATATAAGGCGTCACAAGCTCATGTGAGAGCTCTGTAAGAAAGCGCCGCCGGGCCTGAGTGATACCTGCATATAATTCAGGGTGCTGAGCCTTGAAAAAGGAGTAGGCATTCAGGGTGGCAATATCAATCAGGTTGTACCACAGCAGCAAGGGCCACCTCTGCGTTTGGCGTTCACAGGTGTAGGTGCCAACCATCTGGTCCACAGTATCTACACCTCCTTTCGTCTGATTGTAGAAGAGAATCACCTCTGGTTTTTTCTTGCGGGTGTTTTCATCCACCATTTTTCTGTGGTGCATTGTGCTGAGAAGCAGAACAGCCTTATCCTTCTTTCCAACGTAGCCGATTATGGTCATGCTGCCATTGAACCCAAAGTCAGTGCTGAAGAGCTCCCTGGTCTTCGAAGCTTTCATCACGGGAGGGATGTCTGGCTTGTTTTGTCGTAATGTTCCCACAATAGTCAGACCCTTCTCCAAGAGAAGCTCTGCAAGAGGCACACTGGTGAAAAAGTTGTCTGTGGTGACATTGCGACCTGTGTGTCTGAATCCACAGCACAACTTACTGACGATGTTGAGACCCAGATTCTTACTGACTCCTTCCCCTGGCTGTCTCCCACTGACACAATCCCTTCAATTGCATAGGGGGTTTTGGCGTCACAAAGCCAGGATACTTACATGTATGTTGTTGTGTAAAAATAACCTTCAGGATGGTGAGACTGCTGACATGAGATGTTATAATCGACAGTAAATGTATACCTGACTGTCACAGTTGATAAAAATCAAAGGTTCCTAGGGTTAACCTTTGAAATTCCATAGAAAATGCTTGGGGTCATTTTTGACCCCACCTATGCAAATCTGTGGTATTGATACAAAACATGAAATTACTTTAAAAATATAACAATTGGACACAAATCCAAATGGCCTAATGTCAAAGACAACCTATTTGAGGAATACATGGAAGGTTAAACGATAAAAATGTAAAATTAAAAAGATACTGCAAAAAAACAACCCCTGGGGTCATTTTTGACCCCACTTATGCATCTAAGGGTTAATGCCATTTTTACCTCTAGGTCTCATTTTCATAGCAACAAGCAAGAAAAAGGGGCTGGTCTGTATATGACTGGCACACATGTGTTCTCTGACATGACAGCAGCTTATCATCTCTGGTTTTTCATCCATTTTTGTGTGTGTGTGTGCGTGCGTGCGTGCGTGCGTGCGTGCGTGCGTGCGTGCGTGCGTGCGTGCGTGCGTGCGTGCGTGCGTGCGTGCGTGCGTGCGTGCGTGCGTGCGTGCGTGCGTGCGTGCGTGTGGTGTGTGTGTGTGTGTGTGTGTGTGTGTGTGTGTGTGTGTGTGTGTGTGTGTGTTAAGAGACAGAGGAGATGGTGAAGGGTCAGAGATACACACATGGTTAGATGGGATGAGAGCATGAATTGGATGACAAAAACTGTGGGAAATCACATAGAGAGCCAGAGAGAGAAAGAGAGAGAGACTGGGTAAAAGAGAGAGGCCACTTTTCAGCCAAACACCAAGGGCTTGATAAGAGGATTATCCACGTGGCCCTCAAATCAGTGATACCCATTGGAAAAACAACATACTGACCTATTACAGGGCACACTCTCTCCTTAGATTTAACATTTCCAACTTTAATTACATTTTCTATTTCCATTCCAATTACATTACAATACATTTCCACTGAGGCTCATACTTTCTTAAGTGTTGTGGCTTGTGACATAATGGTACTGCTGTAGACAGTGCTGTCTTTCTTTTATTTTAAATAGACTTAATGATACAGACTCATGATAACTGAACAAATGTAGCTTTAGATGGAGAAAAAGTTATCTACATGAATAGACGAATGCACTCAGAGGAATGAGGACTCAGTGGTTTGGAGGCTTTCTGAGGTCATATAAGAGGCCGATGTCCCTAGTCCCACATCTTTCTGGGTTTATTTTTCATCCTCCATTCACCCTCTATTCACCAATCCATGAATTCACAACTGGAGTAACTAGTTCCCTTTTCAAGCTCTCCTTCATCAGGACGTTATGTAGAAGACGCTAGAAAACATTAAGGATGAGAGACAGCGTTGAATTGTACAAACCCAGTACCATTATTGGCCTCTGGTGACTGGCTTTGAGCTGAGCCTACAGGTCACAATGAGTTAAAGGCACCCAGTGCAACTTTATATAAACATTCGATGAAAAATAAACATTCAATTTCTAGTCTTTTTTACACGTAGTAAGTTTCAATAACTCCATACCATTACATATCGACATTCAAGGAGCAAAGATGAGACGTCGTTGTGTGGTGAGAACTGATAGAAAATCATAAACAACAACAATCGCCGGTGTGGAGAGGCCATTTTTCCATTGACTGGAATCCTGCTTTATTTATTTTGGGCAAGAAAATGGCGGCGATTGTTGTTGTTATCGATTTCTATCAGTTCTCACCACACAACGACGTCTCATCTTTGCTCCTTGAATGTCGATATGTAATGGTATGGAGTTATTGAAACTTACTAAGTGTAAAAAAGACTAGAAATTGAATGTTTATTTTTAAGCCTCGAAAGTTGCACTGGGTGCCTTTAAATTATTATATTTATTATTATCATATAACAGTTTGAAATATAGCCACGCTGACCTTTGAATGCACTTTTTATGGGGTGGCATTTGTAATGTTGCAAATTCTGTAATCCTGTTTTTTGTTGCACTGTCAAATGAAAACTTCAATATTCTGCGGTCACCTTTTCAAACATTTTGAGAGAAATTCATGTAAGGTCATGCAACAGCTTTTCCACAAGTAATGTTTTCCTTAAATATAAAGATACCGAAACCATACCGTTACCATGGCCCAATAGCTGTCATATATACGAACCATGGGCCCTCTGCATCCCTAGGTCTGGAGGTCTGCCTTGATGCTGTGGGCCCACACAGCCAACGCAGTGGTGTGTCGGTGGGGACGGCCTTGTGTGGTGCGAGGCCGGTGCCAACAGCTGCATTAAGCACAGCGGGTTGTTTCCTGTGCGCTCATGCCGGCGCTGTATGTGTGCCACTGCTTGGAGATAAACACCCACCCATCTGGCCTCTGTCTTAGACAATGCAGATTGACTGACAAAGACCCCCCCCCCCCCCCCCAGCCTCCACACACACCACACACACACACACACACACACACACACACACCACCAGTACTGCTACCACCATAACACAAGCCACTAGGTCAGGGGGTCAGCTGACTTAGCCTGCCTTATGCCTTCACAGTCTCTTTCTCAGGTGGATTTAGACGTGCCTCTCCAAATGTTACTTAGTGAATCTGTAGTAAATCCACTTCAAATCCACTTCTTCTGACTCTTTTCCAAACCAACATCGCACTTTTAAAAAATCTACACAAAAGATGGCTACAGTATCATATTTCTTGCTTGTTGCTTGCTTTAATTTATGTTGACTACATATATGCTAATTTAATTAATAAAATTTGACCTGTCAGGACCTCATAAGTGCATAGAGTTTGGAGTTACTTAATATGGCTGGCAATAACCGCTAGCACAAGGCTGGAGACCGAAACCTATTTATGGAAGTCTGTGCCAGATCGTGTTAAGCTGACTAATTTAGTGTATTCTGTACTCTGTTCAGAACATACATACACGGATTTAGTGACCAAAGCCAGAAACAAAAATATGTTCCTCAGCTGACAGGCATTGGAAGCTAAGAGCTTTACAGTTAGCCGACTAGCTAAATGAGGCAACGTGAGGCTATGAATACACTCTTCGACGTAACTATACTGTCAATTAACATAAATTGCCCGAGAGCAATTAATTGTGCTGTCACAGGAACTGTAAAACTGTGTGTGTGTGTGTGTGTGTGTGTGTGTGTGTGTGTGTGTGTGTGTGTGTGTGTGGCATCAGTCAGGATATAACATACTTGGACCGTTAGATCTTAGACGGTGTCCACATACTTAAGACTCCTTTAACTGGGAATATGAACTTAAAGAGAATGATTTAGAAAGATTAATTAACATGAGTATAACTTTCTGAGACTAAGAGTCCCAGACTCTATAAAATGTTTTGAGGAAAGAGAAAGAATCAAAAGATAAGAGGATGTGATGCAAGTGTATGTGTGTGTGTGTGTGTTGTGGGGGGGGGGTGGTGGGGGGGGGGTGTCGGTGGGGGTGCTGTTTGCTCGGTGACCTGATTTTCTCCAATCCTCCTACAGTATTCGTGCCATACTGTCCTGAGCCTTCAGAAAAAGCCGTAGACAGATACATGGCAACACAATATCGTGATACAGGCACAGATACACAACCAGTGACACAGCCGTGGTTGAGATGAGTGTGAGTGTGAGTGTGTGTGTGTGTGTGTGTGTGTGTGTGTGTGTTTGTGTGTGTGTGCGTGTGTGTGTGTGTGTGCTCGTATGTGTATGAAGGTGGGCTGAGAGTTTGATGGCATGCGTGTGCCTGCGCAGTGTCTGTAAGAGATGAGTGTGTGTGTGTGTGTGTGTGTGTGTGTGTTCATGTGTGTTTGGAGGTGGGCTGAGAGTGTGATGACATGCGTGTGCCTGTGCAGTGTCTGTAAGAGATGAATGCATCACTTCCAGTCTCAGTGTCTCTGTATCAGAGTGACGGGGGGTGGGTGGGATTATGAAACAGGAAGGTTTTACATTCAGCAGAATGGCTCTATTTATAGCATGTGAAACCACATTCAATACAGTTTTTCTACACAAGTCATTCATGAATAAGCTGAGACAGGGGAACACACACACACACACACACATACACAACCATGAATACAAAGAGATAGATAGAGAGAGAGAGAAAGACAGAAATATCATCCTCTGAATATCCAAGTGTACAGACAACAGACAACCGGTGCTACTAAATCTCAGTCACATTTTCAGAGTCAGTTCTGGTCAGAGGCAAGGATATAGGAAACTTAATATGATGGCATTATTTGAAACTGTATTTATGGTTAACTCTATTGATGGTCATATGGTGTGCTTTATACATCTTTTTTAATCATATGAACAACACACACACTTTTACAAGCTTTTCATTAAGATGAAGGCATATTGAAAACTTGCAGCGATACAAGACCCCACAGGGACAGCCTTTCAGCTTCTGCCTGTTAGAAGTCCAATGAGCCTCTGCGCAGCTCCCAGTCTTGTGGCTCTAGTGGGAGGTTAAACTGAACTCAACCTCCCTCATGTCAGCACCGTCCCTGAGTGCAGTTCTGCAGCACCTTGATCTGTGTTTACAGGAGCAACAGCCAATTTCAACACCTGCTGGGTGACCTGCCACGGCCCAGCACAGCTGCACACCAGCCACCCGACTCACTCACTCTTTTACTCTCTCATTTACTCACTCACTCACTCACTCACCCACTCTCTCTCATTTACTCACTTAGGCCCAATCCCATTTCTCATCTCTACCCCTACCCTTACCCCTACCCCTTCGCCTTCGCTTTTTCAAACGGAGCGGTAGCGGAAGGGGTTGAAACGCTAGCCCTTCGAATTGGGATAGCACTTCAACAATTACGTACGTCATCAGTACGAAGCGTCAGCTGTTACGTTACCGGAGAGCGACAGCTGTCACTCACCAGACATAAACAAACATGGCGCCTGCAGCTGTTATTTACACAATGCAACATTTCATCAAACAAGTTTTGAAATCATGAATTACAAAGAAAATACTTTCATTTGTGTGATGCTTTCCCTGCTGTTTCCGACATTTTTAAATGGACTCGCGCGATGTTTTTTCTTTAATGATCACGGGTTCGCAATGCATTGAGGGAAATCAGTCTACCCCTCCGTTTGAAGTGTGCCCTCGGAAAATCTTCGTTTGGAGCGGTAGAAAGCGCTTCCCCTTCCCCTACCCCTCTGTCTTAACGTGAATTGGGACAGCCCTACCCCTCCACATGAACGCGCAAAACGGAGGGGAAGGGGAAAGACGAAGGGGTAGCGGGAGAAATGGGATTCAGCCTTACTCACTCACTCACCCACTCTCTCTCACTAACTCACTCATTTACTCTCTCACTCACTCACTCACTCACTCACTCACTCACTCACTCACTCACCCACTCTCTCTCAATTACTCACTGACTCACTCACTCACTCACTCACCCACTCTCTCTCACTAACTCACTAATTTACTCTCTCCCTCTCTCACCCTCTCACTCACCCTCTCACTCACTCATAGTTCATTTTACATTCTATCACAGTGTCCAGACACAGCCACCACATCCTCTCCTGCTGATTCACTCACTCACTCACTCACTCACTCACTCTTTACTCTCTCACTCACTCACTCACTCACTCACTCACTCACTCACTCACTCACTCACTCACTCACTCACTCTACTCTCTCACTCACTCACTCACTCTTTACTCTCTCACTCACTCTCTCACTCACTCACTCACTCACTCACTCTTTACTCTCTCACTCACTCACTCACTCACTCTTTACTCTCTCACTCACTCACTCACTCACTCTCTCACTCAATCACTCTTTTACTCTCTCAATCACTCACTCACTCTTCCGATCCCTCTTTTACTCTCTCACTCACTCGCTCATTCACTCACTCTTCCACTCTCTCTCTCACTCACCTTTTCACTCACTCACTCTCTTACTCTTTTGCGCTTTCACTCACTCACTCACTCACTCACTCACTCACTCACTCACTCAATCCCTCACTCTTTACTCTCTCACTCACTCACTCACTCTTTTACTCTCTCAATCACTCACTCACTCTTCAGATCCCTCTTTTACTCTCTCACTCACTCGCTCATTCACTCACTCTTCCACTCTCTTACTCTTTTGCTCTTTCACTCACTCCCTCTCTCCCTCTCTCACTCACCCACTCACTCACTCAGACTTTTTACCCTCTATCACAGTGTCCAGACACAGCCACCACATCTTCTCCTGCTGATTCACTTGGCTGTGTAATCATTTTGAATGAGTCTGGTGTTCTGAATAGCAGGGCAAACGCAAAGGCTTAGCCAACCTACTCCAATGTTGATGTGAAGACATCCATTTCATTCTTGTGATTTCATGTCCAGATATTTTGATCACACTAGCAACCCAATTTGGATTAAAATTATGCGATCTTTTAAAAACTACAGCGACTTCAATTGTTGGTTACGTAACAAGCTGAGGAATTAATACTTTATGAATAGGCAGCTACATGTGTGTGGATGGATGGATGTGTGTGGGTCTTAAGTCACTGGCCTTGTTTCAATATGCTTACAGTAATCCACCAAAATGAGCCATACTAGTAAATCATTGTCAGTGATGGGTGGGTTTGTGTTTACATTCTGACCCTCTGGAACGGTTTGCTTTCAGTGTTCCCAACATGTTGAGTGCTGAGTTCAGAAGTGAACAGGTGAGTTAAGTGCTGACGAGGTAGTGGCAGGCTGGTGCTGAAGTGAACAGTATGGGAGGACTCCAAGGGATAGTTTACCTAGATATTGACATTATCCACTTCAGTCTACTCCTGAGTTTACTATATTTGTGTATAACAGCATGAATGTTGGGGTGTTGTAGTATATACCGGTTAGTGTTGTATAACAGCCTGATTGGGGGCGATAGTGATTCAGGTAGAGGAGTCGTTCAGCAATCGGAAGGTTGCTAGTTCGATCCCGACTCCTCCTCACCAAGTGTCAAAGTGTCCTTGAGCAAGACATTGCGCTCCCGATGCGCAGATTGGCACCGTAGATAGTAGCATCCGACATCAGTCTGTGACTGGGTTGATGACTGAGGCATTACATAATCTGTTAAGCGTGAAAAGCGCTTTAGAGGTAAAAATCCAGTCCGTTTGTCGGGGTGTTGTAGTATACAGTATATTGGCTGGTATTGTATAACAGCATGATTGTTGGGGTGTTGTGGTATATATAGCAGTAAGTATTGTATAACAGCATGATTGTTGGGGTGTTGTGGTATATATATCAGTTAGTATTGTATAACAGCATGATTGTTGGGGTGTTGTGGTATATATATCAGTTAGTATTGTATAACAGCATGATTGTTGGGGTGTTGTGGTATACTGTATATATCAGTTAGTATTGTATAACAGCATGATTGTTGGGGTGAAATTGTGAACCGAGGTTGAGCTGAACAAATAATGTGAGTGTTCTGGAGTGATATGCTTGGCTCATCACATTTGGGTTTACCTGATCTGACCTTACTTTCCTTATCACATTTACAACAATTGGCTGATACGTTGATGGTAACAATGATGTAATCCAATTTGCATGTGATGTGTTTGTTTTGACAGATCTTATCGTTAACGTGATGCAGCAGAACAAGGGAGGAATCAAGTTGGAGGAGTATCAGAAGGTTGGTTTAGAAGGTGTCATCTCAGAGTGCCTGCTCTCTTAATGTACTACATGTCATGGAAACTCTCCACTAGATTAGTCCAGCTGGTCATCAAATCATTTCATATTCGGTGTGAACCACTTGCCATGATTTTACCTGTTTAGTCTCTATTTCATTTTGGAGCAATCAGTGTGTGTTACAGTAACTTAAAAAGTGAATGGGTCCTCTTAAACCCAAAGGTTTCTGCACAAACCTTTTCCCAAAATAAACCTCTTCAAACTGATGGGCAAAGATCACCTGAAAGTCTGCACTGCTATCTTTCTCTCTCAGAATGTAGCCCTGCACTTTTTAAACTTTGTCAATAGTTGGCTCAAAATATGTGTTTGTGTAACTGAGCACTCCATCTCTCTGAAAAAGCACTCTAACCCCGTCTGTTTGTGTGTGTGTTTTCACTTTCTGTTTCACACGCTGCTCATGTTCTGGCATTGCAGCCTGAGAACGTTGTGCTAGCACTACAGGTAATGTTCCACACGTACATAGCAGCCGAACAGCTGTTTTAGAATGACATTTACCTTACCCATCTCTCTTTCTATCTCTTTTTCTCTCTCTCTCTCTCTTTCTCTCTCTCTCTCTCTCTCTCTTTCTCTATCTCTCTCTCTCTCCGTGGTAGAGAGCTTTAAGCTTCAGTAGAACCCTCAGTAGATTACAGTGGATTTTGCGGGTCTAGATTTCATGCATTTGATTTGAAATGATGGGTGATAATGCATGCAAAGCAGAGTAATATATGACTATAGGCTAGAATATGCAGGTATCTGGTCGCCGCACGCGACTGGGTATTTATAAGTGACTGACTGTTACTGTTATCAGTTATTCTTCTCGTCAGCTCTCATGCATATTTCGTTTTATTAACAGCTTAAAAGTCTGCCTGGGATATTTTAAGCCCTTTTTTGCTGGAATGGAATAGGTTGGCTAATTCTTGCAGGTTGAATCATTTTTCGGAGAAAGATTAATGAAAGGCCCTCTTTTTCAGTCTGTTCAATTTCCCCTGTCTACCTCCATCTATCTCTTCTTGCTTTGTCTGCCCGTCTCCCCCAGACCATCTACTATGAACTGGGCTTCATTGTGCTGGGGGTGATGGGTGCCCTGTTTGTGCTGTTCGCACCACTGGTGGGCTTGTGCTTCTGCCTGTGCCGCTGCTGTGACAACTGCGGAGGGGAAATGCACCAGAGGCAGAGGAAGAACGCCGACTGCCAGCGCGGCTTCTACACCACCATGCTCATCGCCACCTCCGTCTTCCTCACGTGAGTGAGAGCGCGCACACACTCATACACGCACACACTCACACACACACACACACACACACACACACACACACACACACACACACACACACACACGCACACACACACACACACACACACACACAAACACAATCATTGTGTGTTCAACTCCTGAAGCAACTCACTTTACCTAATAATGAACTTCATCAGTCGCTGCACACATATATAAACATACACAGACACACACACACAGAGATCCATACATTCACAGACAGACACACAAGCCCATCCCTCATCCTTGTACATATTTCAGATCCCAATACAAAACCACAAAACACCTTTCAGCCGTGTGTGTGTGTGTGTGTGTGTGTGCATGTATGTGTGTGTGTGTGTGTGTGTGTGTGTGTGTGTGTGTTAGTTCACGCTGATTGTCTCTTCTCCACCCTGAGAAAACCCTCTGTTCACACATAGGAAAATGTCGCACCTTCCTGTAAGGAGG
The DNA here is from genome assembly GCF_963457725.1 of Sprattus sprattus. Classification (NCBI taxonomy): domain Eukaryota; kingdom Metazoa; phylum Chordata; class Actinopteri; order Clupeiformes; family Clupeidae; genus Sprattus; species Sprattus sprattus. The sequence continues at coordinate 23,076,899 of NC_137923.1, forward strand.
TCTTTTGAGACAGTTGGGTCCGTGTGTGTGTTTGTATGTGTGTATGTGTGTGTGTGTGTGTGTGTGTGTGTGTGTGTGTGTGTGTGTGTGTGTGTGTGTGTGTGTGTGTGTGTGTGTGTGTGTGTGGGTGTGTGTGTGTGGGTGTGTGTGCGCGTGAGCACGGGCGAGTGAGCACGCATGTGTGTTTGTGCACTGGCTAACATGTTATTATTATCAGATGGCAGATAACAATGTGTGGTCATCTTTTAGATGGCTCTGAGCAAATGGAAACTGACTCAGGCTGTGCTGTTGTCCCAGTGGAAGAGAAAAATAAAGTGTGTGTGTGTGTGTGTGTGTGTGTGTGTGTGTGTGTGTGTGTGTGTGTGTGTGTGTGTGTGTGTGTGTGTGTGTGTGTGTGTGCGTGTGTGAGAGACGGAGAGAGAGAGCGCAAGAGAGATAGAGGCAGGCGGGGGGAATCTCCATGGTGTTAAGATCCCCACAGACATTTAGTTACTTGCCCGTGAGCCCCAATGGAAGCACTTCTCTAATGGAAAAGTGATTGTGTGTGGTGTGTGCACACATACATGTGGCCATGTACCAAGCCCATCTATTAAGCACTCTTTGAAGGAAGACTCAACCACATGTCATTTCAATCAGGTGCACAGACAGACCCTGCTGAACTTTCCAAAGATTCCTCTACCTATTTGAGCTGAAATGTATGTCTCCTGATTGGCTTTCTGTTATGAGCAGCAGTAATCCTTGGGTATGGAGGACGCGTCTAACCCTCCTCTCCCAGCCCTTGTCTGCGGTTGGCAGAGCCAGCCCAGTGAGTAATCAGCTGCATTGTGCGACTGGCTTTGGCAGTCTGAGAGCGTTTAACTGAGACTGAATGGCCACATCTGGTGCTCAATCACTGCTGTGTTCACCGATGCCCCGGCCCATCTCCCGGCACACTCACAGGGCTCTGTTAAGCGCCGCTCCACGACCATCACCCTCTCGCCCTCACGTGTGTGTCGTCCTCGGAGGAGGAAGTTGGCTCTGTGTTCATCAGTGTCCTTTCATGCTCACACACAAGTGGCTGATTGGTAGCAAGGCTGGTGGAGAACTGCAGCGTAGCGTGATGCCAGGACCTCGGCAGAAAGGCTCAGCGCATCTCATATTCAGGTGTTTTTCAGCTGTGAAAGTGGGGATGAGGCGTTGGAATGTTTTCCTGTGTGATGATTTTTTAAAAGGCTGTGGGCGCAATGCTGGAAATCACTAACGAACTTGAGACAATGTGGTGACTCATAGATAGGCTGTTGTAGGATGATAGCAAGGGGGATTTGCAAAGGAACTGTGAAATTGTTTCACACTGTGAAATTTGCATTCAGCGAAGATAAAAGACACACTACACTGCAGCCGGATGTAGATGAATGACCCGTCTGCATTTCTCTTTGATTAATAGTCCCTTAAATCAGCTGTAGTATCTTTTGGTTAGACATGAATTACTCAGAGGCAAACTTCAGTCTGTCTCTCCCCAACACTGGGCTCAGCGGAAATGGGTATCTCCCTTGCGTGATCGACACAAGCTGCCTGCTCACTTGAACTAATTAGAGCCTGTCTAGGGCGATGAGCACACACCTACTAACACAAATACACAAAGACACAGGCCGACACACAGGCACAAACACACACAATATATAAATATATATAGATAAATAGATAGATAGATAGATAGATAGATAGATAGATAGATAGATAGATAGATAGATAGATAGATAGATAGATAGATAGATAGATAGATAGATCAATAGATGGGAGAGTGAGCGAAAGATTTGATCAAAAATATTGTCATATTGTAGTCATCACTGATATTCTAATATTAGAGTTTTGATTCACAGGAAGTGAATGAGTCACAGTATTTCCACGCAATCTTTCATCACACCACAGTAGACATACTAATGCCACACTGGGATTATAAAATTGTGAATAATTATTTATATGTGTGTGTTTGTGTGCTTGTGTGTGTGTGTGTGTGTCTGCGTCTGTTTCTGTGCGTGTGTGCGCGTGCGCTTGGGGGCATTTGTGTGCTTGTGTGCGCGCACGTGTGTGTGTGTATGTTTGTATGTGAAGAATTGGCTTATTTGGATAAGGAACTGTAAATTAGGTTGATGAAGAGCAGCATCTTCTCTCAGCTTTGAAGTCCGTGGAAGTATGTGTCTTCAGAAGGCCAACTTTATTTGTGTGTGAATGATATGAAAAATTGACAAAGGCAACACTGAAGTTGGAGATAGATTGAGACAAAAGAGGTAGATTTTTGGGATTATTGTCTTATTTCTTAGTTTTGGGGAGATAAATTGCATTTGAGATGGGGCTTTCACACACACATACAGACACACACACACACACACACACACACACACACACACACACACACACACACACACACACACACACACACACACACACACACACACACACACACACACAATCATATTCCCACACCAACCCTTTAGCCATAGCAAGAGCTTTTAGACATTAAAATATAGGTAATGGCTGAAAACTATGCTCTGGTACTGATGAAATTCCCAGTCCAGAATCACAATACCTTCGTTGTGCCACTCAGACTACGATGTGTGTGTGTGTGTGTGTGTGTGTGTGTGTGTGTGTGTGTGTGTATGTGTATGGATGTGTGTGTATGTGTGTGTCTGTGTGTGTGCGCTTGTGTTGAGGGTGTGTGTCTGTGTGTGTGCATGTACGTGTGTGTGTCTATTGAGAGAAAGAGAACATCGGCAGTTAGTTGACACTGATAGTCTCTTCCCCACCCTGAGAAAAGCCCTCTGTGAATGAGGTGTTGTCTGCGTCTTTCATCTTTAGTCTTTCATTGGCTCTCGCTCTGTCGCTTGTGCTGTATCTGGAAAGCCTTTTCCCTTCTCCTATTCATTGTGTGCTTGAGATGATTTCAGTTCCACAAAGACTATTTTGTTAATAGAAGAAAGGGACTGTGTCTGTATGTGTGTGTGTGTGTGTGTGTGTGTGTGTGTGTGTGTGTGTGTGTGTGTGTGTGTGTGTGTGTGTGTGTGTGTGTGTGTGTGTGTGTGTGTGTGTGTGTGTGTGTGTGTGTGTGTGCTGACAAAGTACATTATTAGCTAAAGAGAGTTGCTTCAGGAGTTGCATACACCGTTACCATTTAGCTTTTAAACTGTAACTGGTGTTGGCAAATGGTCTGACTTTTCAGCAAACGGCAGCAAAATAAACAGAATATTTCCCTCTGTTTTATAAATACTCACATACACTTTTTTACACACACACACACATGCACGCACACAAACACACACACACACACACACACACACACACACACACACACACATACATATGCAGATATACTTAGACACAGGTCCCTGTGCCTTCAGAATGTTTAATCGCCAATTCTCAAGTTACAGCTTTATTAAACTGTGGCAGCACTCAAGGCTGGGGTTGGGGAGGTGGGGGGCGGTGGTGTTGGTCTGGTTTGAGGGAAAGTCTGTAATCTGTAATCAAATCCAGCAATTTCAGAGTAATATGAAGGCATTTAATCAAATGTGTGTGAGTGTATGTGTTACTGAGTAAAGGGGTGTGTGTGTGTGTTGGTCCAGTGTGCCATTTTCTCCCTAAAGCTGCACCTGTGTCCTTTGCACAACAAACACTTAAAAGCTCCTTTTACCACATTCATATACAATTCCTCTCCAGTATTCTGTCATTGCCAGGGCTACCACATGCTGTGGACATTACACTCTCCCCTGTAATGGACCTCCAGGCCTAAGTATAATGCATTTACTGTGTGTACTCATCAGATGCAGTTAATGCACTTTGTTGTCTGTCTGTTTGGGTTACAGTTAGTTACAGTAGACTTGCGTATTAGCCAGTGCAGCGAGAGAGAGAGAGAGCGAGAGAGAGAGAGAGTCAGAGGGAGAGGAGATTGGATCAAGGCAGGGGGGGAACATCTTGTTCATCTGGTCTGTAAATGTTGAATAAACAGTGCCACTAATTCAGAGAGAGAGAGTAAGCAGCGCGAACACACAAACCACAACACACAAAGTCTGTCACAAATGACACAAATAGGCTTTGGGATTCCGAACCGATCCCTTTAGGCAGAGCTATTCTTAGGACAGGGATGGGGTGGGGGAAGAGTTGGATTCGAAGAAACAACAAAAGCTTAGAAGTGTCTCTCATCTTTAGAGAATAAGCTTACTGAGTGCACTACGTGTTCATATGAGTCAGTTTGTCCTAATTATACTGAATAACATGCGTCCCAGTTTAGTGAGTCAGACTGGATGGTAATCATGTCTATGTCGTGAGTGGTGCCCTTACATCGCCCCCTTCTGGTAAAGAGTTGTTAGTGCATATATATTCAGTCCAGTCTGTCACACTGTAGGTGGAATGTTAAGAAGGACAGTAATAGTAGAATAGGCATGTAGTGATGATCAGGCAGTGGAGAGTCAGGGGTCTATGAATACGTGTGCGTGTTGTTTGTGAGTTTACAGTGCTATTGTGTTGTTTGTGTGTTACAGTGCTGGTGTGTTGGTTGCATATTCTGCCAACCATAACATGAGCTCCCACATCAAAAGCACCAGGAGGCTGGTTAACACCAACATGAGAGACCTCAAGGCCTTTGCCAACACTACACCAGCGGTAAGGCTCAGTGGCGTGACATGAGAAAAGTGTTCTCCATTTGGTTGTCAGGACATTAGTCTAGGCCCTTATAGGCCATGGTTGTTGAACTTTGGTGGTTGACACTTTTGTTTGTTTGTGTTTACAGCAAATAGACTACCTGACAGCGCAATACACCGTAGCCAAAAACAAAGTCCTCTTTGACATGGACAGTGAGTATCAAAGCTCAAATGAGCATTTGCTTGTATGTACTGTATGTACAGTATGTATGTATGTATGTATGTCTGTATGTGTGTATGTGTGTATGTGTGTGTGTATGTGTGTATGTATGTATGTGTGTGTGTATGTGTGTATGTGTGTATGTGTGTATGTGTGTATGTGTGTATGTATGTATTTATGTATTTATGTATGTATGTGTATAAAGCATCTTAGAAACAATTTGTTAATTAATCAATCAATTTCAGACATTGGGACGTTACTTGGGGGCCGGATTCAAAGCCAGTTAGAGAGAGATGTTGTTCCAGCTCTGGATAATGCCCTACGTATGACTGGAGGTAGGCCCCCCCCCCTGCCTCTCTAACTCTGTTTCTCTCTCTCCCTTTCTCTCTCTCTCTCACACACACACACACACACACACACACACACACACACACACACACACACACACACACACACACACACAGAGAATCCACTAAGTTTCAGAAACCATACCTGCATGCATATTGTATCTCTTTCTTAACACTTATGAATGTCTGTTCTCACTCTGCTTTGTTCTGTGATGTTTTGGGCCAAAGTCAAAGTGGAGGGTGCTATCAAAGGTAACACAGCTAGTAGACTGACCCCAGTCAGTGACATGACCCTGTTCTCCCAGTGACCGTGTTGTGCTGTGCTTGTTGTCCTTGTGGTGACATCCCAAAACCTTGCCTGATATTAGTGGTCCTTTTGAAATAAAATGTTTTTGGCTCGACCAAATTCTTCCTCTGTTCTGATCTACGATTAGATAGCTGTACTGTGGCTACTGTCTTTACAATGAGAGAGAGAGAGAGAGAGAGAGAGAGAGAGAGAGAGAGAGAGAGAGAGGGAGAGAGAGGGAGAGATTTTGTGATTTGGAGAACACTGTGCTATGTGTTATTTCTGACCTCGAGAGACAACTCTCAGTATTCAATTTGAAAGGACAACAAATCCACTGCATGCCATTTCAGGGGGTCTTAATCTAATCATCTGAGCAACAGGCTGTATCTGTCCTGCTGTATGTAAGCACAGCCTAAATAAAGAGCTGAGTCTTCAAATAGTGAATCCTCCTGCACAGGCCGTGCACAGCCAACAATGCTCACGCCAGCAAACTGCGGCCAAGCCCTGGGTGCCTGGCCAGTGGCTAGATCCTTATATAACATCCCTGAAAGGTCCAGTGCAGTTGACAGGAGTGGGTCTGTCCTGTTTGAGTTCTCTTCATCGAAAGCAACAACCATAGTGAGGGATTGGGGAGGGGGGGTGCCTTTAAGATGGAGCACAGAAGATGAACCACTAAAACACCAAAGTGTGTCTATATAGAGAGAGACCGTGTAAACAGGGTGTTTGGAGGAAGTGTGGTCTGGGTGGCATCCTGCTGTCAAAGGGGTCTGGATGAAGGGTGGATACGGAGGGGCCTGGCCAACCCTGCGCTCCACACCGAGACCCACCGGCCACCATGTCAGTTGTTTTAGATTAGTTTTAGTGAAGCCATGCCCAGGTGTAACTCTGAGCTTCTGCCATGCCTTCTGAAGAGAGTGGCTGTTTTCATTTGGCCTGGTCAGAGTTCAGGACCAACAATTCCTTCTCTTTAGAGATGATCAGTAAATCACAGTTTAAAGTGAGCAGATATCTGTGTAAAGAATTACACTACGTCAGTTTCAGTCAAGCAATAGTGACATGGCTGGGTTTTCATTATAATTACTGGCTCTCAGCAGTAGATGGATAGATAGATAAACAGACAAGCCTGCCTTCGCTAGAGGAGGATGACCTCTAACCCCCTATCTCTCCAACGCTTCAGCCATGCGGGAGACTAAGGAGGCCCTGGAGAACGTCAGCACGTCTCTGGAGACGCTGCAGGACGCCACGGGGCTACTGCAGGAGAGCCTGCAGAGCGAGCGCTCCTCCCTCAGCAACACGCTCAACGACCCGGCCTGCACCAACGGAGACGTGTCCCACACCTGCAACACCATCAGGGGCACGCTCAGCCAGCTGGCCCTCAGCGCTAACTTCAACAGGGTGGGGAGAGGCACCTCACAGCACTCCACTCCACTTCACACCGCACACACTCCACTGTACACCGCACACACACACACACACACACACACACACACTCAATTCCACACTGCACACACTCCACTTCACAGCACAAACACCACTCCACATCGGACACACTCCACACAGCACGCGCGTGTTTCTAACCGCAACATGCACGATTAAAACGTGTTACTTAAAAATATTCTTAAGATGGTACAAAAGAATGCGTAAGATGGTACATTTTGCACACAGTATTGCATGCCTTGTGTTTATACTTACAATTACTTTGTTTAAATTACTTAAATGCACAGTGGCAAAGCCACTGTTTTGTTGTTCTTGTTTCGGCAGTTAATTAAAAATGTAAAATGTGGGAAAGAATATTTTACACTTAATGTATCTAATATTGTGTTGGTCATATTTAACTCATTCATTAGGTTTTGTTGGGAATAAAAGAGAATACAATTTAAAGATCACATTAAATTGCAATTTGCAATATTGGGGGGGGGGGGGATCACAATTTGATTATTTTCCCAAATCGTTTAGGCCTACACAGCACAGGCAGGATTCCAGGCATTCACACTCACCCCCTCACATGGCATCCAAGTGCCATGGCCTGGCGTCATTCACACTATAGCATATGTTTGAAGTTGTACCAAAGGCAAGGGAAAACAGGGTGGGAAAACTGTATAATCAAAATGTGATACTCTCAGTCATGTGTACCGGTCCTTGTTGTCGCCTAGCGACTGATTTAGCTTGTAGTAAGTGTGGTATTAAGCTCTCTGTTTGCCTTCTCTCGTGTGTTCTAGCTTCCTGATGTGAACCACCAGCTGGCCAATGTGGACAACGTCCTTAAAACAGACCTCAGCAATATAGTCCAGAAGGTGAGTCAAATAGGTTGTCAAATGTATGTTAATGTCTGTGTGTGAGACAGAGAGAGGGGGAAGGAGAGGGGGAGGATGTTACACTGAACATGTGTATTAAGTAAACGGTCATGTGATGTGTGTCCACTATTTCTGAATCTCTGAACTTTCTACTCCAGGGCTATTCAGCCTTCAACAACACACCGAAGCTGGTCAGAGAGCAAACCCAAAATGTAGTCACAAGTAAGTGAATACTTTCTCTGATGGCTGAAATGGTCCTTCAAATTGCAGTGCACATTAACTGCATTAATATGGTGTAATATAGCATAATGTATATTGTTTTCCTTTAGCTGCTGTCTACATTGCTTCTGCTTCTGTGCTTCTTGAAGTTGTTTTCTTCTCCTGAAAACAAGTCTAATTCTTCTAGCTACTAAAATGCTATGAATGGCTAGTAACTTAACAACGTCAATGGTTTTATCTGATCAAAGATAATCACCATGACTGCTTCTTATTTTGTTTTTGTTTCTTTGTTCTGCCTTTTTGGAACCCATTTCTCTTGTAAAACACAGACCTGCCTCGTAAGTTTCAGTGACTTGCACCGTGCGCCTCCACCTTTGCTCTAGTCATTTCCAAGCGCAGCCTTAGAATGGTTCTGGCTCAGACCTCTGCACTGACTATGCAAACAATTCCAGTAACTTGCCCCGTAGTATTGGATGGACATAGAAAATGGCAAATTTTAGAATTAACGCTTTAACCCCAATAGAATGTATTTGTCAGTTGATCACGTGGTTATGGACTGTTGAGTTCTGTTGTTAAGGACCCAGTCTTCTAACCCTTTTCAACATATCCTGAACTTCTATATAATACTACCTCCCATGTAAACCCATCAGACTCACGTCTCTTTCTGTGACTGTCCGGCAGGGGTGAAGGGGATGCTGGATAAGGTTGGAGGAGAAATCATTGGCTTCACAAAAATGTTTCCTCTGGAGCCTGCACTGGTCAACTTCACCATGTTCTTGACAGACAGCCAGAAGAACATCGAGGCCTTCTATCCTCAGATTGACCAGCTAGACTTTTACAGGTGCTGTGTGCTACTAGTTAGACCTGTCTGTGTTAAGACAATTACACGTTTGGATGGGCTTTTCAGAATGCGATTTGTGCATCTTACTTATGTAGGTGGCATAAGTATGTTTCAGTCTGAAGTTGGAAGCTGCTCTACCAGGAGGCTTTCAATAGCTTTATTTCTATGTATCTCTCTTATTCTCTCTCTCTCTCTCTCTCTCTCTTTCTCTATCTCTCCTTATTTTTCTGTCTCTTTCTGTTAGGTGGATTGGCTGTGTGGCTATATGCTGCATGGTGGTTCTCATCCTGGCCTTTAACTTCCTGGGCCTGCTCTGTGGAAGCTGCGGCTATGACAAAAATGCCTCCCCCACCATGCGTGGCTGCATGTCCAACACTGGAGGCAACCTTCTCATGGCGTAAGTCAACACAATGGTTTAGACTTCACCACAGCAGCCATTTTGAAAGGAAACGAAATACAACTACAACTTCCTTTATTTTATTAATTCCCCTTTCTCTTTCTCTCTCTCTCTCTCCGGCGCGCTCTGGCTCTTTAGCGGCGTGGGCTTTAGCTTCATCTTCTCATGGGCACTCATGGCAGTCGTGGTGTCCACGTTTGTTGCCGGGGGCAACATTGAAAAACTGATCTGTGAGCCGCTGGCCAATAGAGAGCTGTTCAAGGTCAGTGCTTGAGAATACAAGGCCAAGAGAAGTAAAGGCCACTACATCTAAATTTCATGCAGCCATTGCGTTGAACACCACGGCACTCAATACCCTTTTCGCTATGTGTGTACATTTCTGAAGTAGGAGCTACAACCACTGTACATACTGTACTTACTGCAAATAGCAGTATAGTGGTTATGAGAGAGGCAATTGATGAGCGCTGATGAAAAAAAAAACGGTTTCTCCGTGGTCATGCCTGTATCCTGCAGGTGTTGGTTTTGGCTTTCAAGCGAAGGAGTGCTGTGTAATATTACATAACTTGCCTAACACTGAGGTAGTTGTGTGTCTGTTGCCCACTTCTGGAGGGGTTGGGGAGGTGGTTGGGTAGAGTTCCAAACGGACATGAAGGAATGTGTTTGGTGAGCCAGAGCAGAGTAGGGGCATGCTCCACATATCTACACACATACACACACACACACACACACACACACACACACACACACGCTAGCACAACCAAAAGATTTACCACACAAAGAGCAAGAAAAATGCATTTTAATCACATAACAGCTAACTGGGGCATTCAGTATGCGCTACAGTAAATAGCACATAGTGAGTGGGTCATGCATATGTTGTCACAGTCAGCTGACAGACAATTGTAGAGCTCCTTGAGGCATTAAACATTATGTAAGTTTATTGTTCGTAACATATTAAACATGATGCTGGTCACTAAGTAAATCATTCTGCGCAGATCATTGACACGCCATATATAGTGCACCCAGAAAAGAAGAACTTCCTCCCAGGCATGCTGTTTCAGGATCCAAACATCGACCTGACCCTCGGCAGCATGTACAGGTAAGGTTTAGGGGACTAAGCATGATGTTAATGCCATAGGATCAGTGTGATGAAAGCTGATTATGGAGATTTACCAAAAGTTCAGGCCACATAAGTAATGAGCAAGGTGGGTTTTAATTTCACCACTAGAGGGCAGAATGATGTAGTGGGTCACATTACATTACAAAGTGCCTGAAAGATGCTGGCCTTTTTAATATTGCTTACAATACATCAGTGACAGTGGTAGGATAAACTAATGATGAAATAATGTTTTTATCGCCCATCTCTCTCTCTCTCTCTCTCTCTCTCTTTCTCTCTTACAGGGACTGCTATGACAATAACGGCCTCTATTCATCCCTACAGTTAGAGAAAAAGTTTAACTTCAACCGTTTTCTTAATGGCACTATGGTAAGGAGTACTAGCTCAAACACCTTGCTGTGTTGCTTGTTAAGCGCAGATCTAACATAAAATTACTATGACGTTTTAGATGGAGTTAGCCATTGATCTTTGTGGCAATCATGTCGTGATACATATCTGTGTTCGCATCTCTCTCGCTCTCTCTCTTTCTCTGTGTGTTTACGAGTGTGTGTGTGATATTTTTTGCAGTACAACCCAGAGCTGGCCAAGGTGTTTAACGGAGTGAGGGTGGACCTGGAGGGCGTGGTGCTGTTGGAACAAGAAGGAAGAGATAATCTCCTCAACTTTGCCAACACTGGCGTTGGCGAGATAGAGTATGAGGCCTATCTGGCTGAGGTACCTACAAACACACCAGAAAACATGCAAATAAGCACTAAACACACACACGCACACACGCACGCACGCACGCACGCACGCACGCACGCACGCACGCACGCACGCACGCACGCACACACACACACACACACACACACACACACACACACACACACACACACACACAGACACACAGACACACATGTGCACATGCTCAGAAAAACAGACTCACACACACTTATATTCATATTTACTTAACTGCTCAAATCACCAGGCCTGTGATGATACAGAATGCTGATAGATGGAAATACCCCATCACTGTGGACCTCTACTGTTTCTCTGTCTCTCTGTCTCTCTGTCCATTCCCACACATGCACTCTCCCTAAGCTGCTGTATCTGGGGTTGTGCCTTGTCTCCACTCAATGTGCTTGTTGTTCGTCTTGTAGGTGAACAAAGGCGTGACTGTGGTGGATTTGTTATCCTTTGCGAACGAACTGGATGACCAGGCCGACCAACTGGTGAGTTTGAATCAAACATGAATCACTCCCTGTATGAAACACAAAACACAAATCACATCACGGCCGACACCAAGCTTGGTTTCAGAAGACAGCCTGTGCTAGTCCCACCCAAATCATCCGACGCAAACAAGGGGTGTCACATCTTCAGACAGGCCATCTCAGACCATTATTAGATTAAAAAACTGGACATGATAGAATTTCAACACATTTCTCAAAGATACCATTCAGCTTCTTAAACCTGGGGACTGGGAGATGGTAATCACTTGGCTTAGTGTACAGTTATAAAGTAAATTCTGTTGACTGTAAATGGACGTAATACACAGGTTATTACATGTTATATCAGTCTAATCAGATGTTTAGCATCCCGCGTGAAGGTGGGAATGAGTGCACCCTTTTGTGTGGGGGCTCCTGCTGTGTTCTGTCAGCTTATTGGAGTTGAGTACATGAAGCCTCTTTTTGGCGCTGTTTTGTTTACGCAGCACCAGAATAACTTCACAGCGATGTCTATCGCCCTCATCAAAGCGGGCTGTATGTCCCAACGTATGTGAAAGTATAGCCCTGTTCCCCTGGAAACCTCCAGTTTCTTTTTTTGTCTCCTGTCTTTTGCTTTTCCTTTCCTCTCCTCTCCTCTCCTCTGAGCACACCAGACTGCCATCGCAGTGAGGTGTGGGGTGGGGTGGGGGTACTCAACAAGCCCCCTATTCATGATGTGAACCCCGCTCCCCTACTTGCTCAGGAAAAACACAGAAGAGCAGTACATGTGCTGGGTTTAACTGAGCGCCTTTTAAAGCTCTGTAGCACAAATTAACGGCCTAGGCAGCACACAGACATGAAGCCTTCATGGCATGTTCCTCCAGGGGACAGAAAGAGAAGGGGGAGAGAGAGAGAGAGAGAGAGTCTGTGGACACTGAAACAGTGCTGGTTTTCTTGTGAGTTGACTTGACAAGGGCGAGGCTGTGCCATTGACCTACTATATGCTGAGTGTTCTGTTCTCTACTGCCTGCCTCACTCTGTTCTCCATGCGGTTGCCCTATGTCTCCCTCTGTCTCCCTCTCAGCCTCGAGGAGCCCTGGCCAACGCATTGAAGGGCCACGCCAGCAGCATCCGACTGACACACAAAGAGCAGGTGGTGCCAATGGAGCAAGCCATGGTAATTACACAAGCACACAGACACACACACACACACACACACACACACACAAACATACACACACAAACATACACACATGATAACTATTATTGGAATACATACAGACACATATTGACCTAAATGCATATGTGAACAGTCTACCCAACCCCAGCCTTATGCCCATATACTGGAGTCAGTGAAGTGTTTGTTGTATTCAACGTCTTTAAATACTTTTCATGATACACTCTCAACCTCTCCTCTGTCTCTTTGTTTTTGGTTTTCAAATGGCATGAAAGAAATATGTGCGCGCACGGGTGAGTCCTCCTGAGTGTCCCCAGTCTGAGGCATTAGTCATCCGTAGGGCTCCCAAAGCCACCTAACCCTCTCTCTGACCCTCTTCTCCTCTGGCGCCCATCAGTCCCTCCATCTGTTACCACAGAGTCATACCAATAGAATAAGCGTTTAGATCATTAGAAATGAGCAATGTCCATTGAATAACATTCATCAAAGAATATTTGTATGGTTCATAGAATTTTTCATAATGTGTATGCACATGTGTGTCTGTGTTTGTGTGTTTGTGTGTGTGTGTGTGTGTGTGTGTGTGTGTGTGTGTGTGTGTGTGTGTGTTTGCTTGTCCTTATGCAGAGTACTCTGAGTTCCAGTATTCGGCTGCTGGAGAGAACAGCTAAGGAGCTGCCGGTAGGTGTTGACCCTGTGCCATGCGGTATCCCCAAACTCTCACACTCAGCTCTGATACTCATAATACACATAGCCACGCATCTTTACCATTCACCAACCCCTCACACTCAGCTCTGATACTCATAATACACATAGCCACGCATCTTTACGATTCACCAACCCCTCACACTCAGCTCTGATACTCATAATACACATAGCCACGCATCTTTACCATTCACCAACCCCTCACACTCAGCTCTGATACTCATAATACACATAGCCACGCATCTTTACCATTCACCAACCCCTCACACTCAGCTCTGATACTCATAATACACATAGCCACGCATCTTTACCATTCACCAACCCCTCACACTCAGCTCTGATACTCATAATACACATAGCCACGCATCTTTACGATTCACCAACCCCTCACACTCAGCTCTGATACTCATAATACACATAGCCACCCATCTTTACCGTTTGGGCCCCAGATTGGTGAACAGATGCTGCTGTGGGTTGCTGTGAGGGTGGCATTGATGGAACAGG
>NC_137923.1:23095793-23153293 GCF_963457725.1 Sprattus sprattus
TGAAAGTATGCAATTTTTGCTATTTACCGAAAAAGAGCTCATGTGATGATGCTAACACAGACACTTTCGGCTGTCTACTAATCGGAGAGTTAACCTAGACATCACTATCATTGTCTCAAAGGCCTATTCCTGTCTCTTTTCATAATTACAGTGGTAATGAGAACTGGAGCTAATCGGTCATGGTTAGTTGCACATATTCTCTTTCTCAGTAAAATGCTCATACTTGTTTTTTGGCCAGCTGTTTTTTTGCTTATTGTAAACGAACACTTCTCTTTACCCACAGTGAGTGACAGCGGACTAATCAACTCCCAGAGAAAAGCGGAAGAAAGTAAAGTAGAGGCGGAATACAGCAGCAGAGGTCATTTCAAAAGCATCTCTTCTTGATGTAACACTCCAACATGCTGCTACCCCCCCCCCCCCCCCCTCACCCCAGACTCTCACTCTCCTGGACAACACCTCTCTACCAACTCAGAACCAACCTCCCTCAAGAACCCAGACCTACGGATCCTCTCAGTCCACCAGAACCCGTCACCTACGATTAAACTGACCTGTTTCTCTTCAGCCCATGACACATGACACATTTTTTTTGTGCTCCAGACATCACAAGAGACTGACTGAACATGACCCTGCTGTTTGAACTTCAGATCGTGTGTTTCTATTCTTATCAGTACTGGCTGTGACCACTACACATGTGCAAGCCGAACCATGTCACAAATGTATGTTCTTTTTTTGTATTTCACTTTCAAAACACTTTTTTTGAAGGTTTTATATATATTTTTGTTAATACTTTTCTAAGCAATGTTAATAGGGAAATCTTCTTTTGTGTGTGGATGTGATTATGACTTTATGATTATGAAGTATGACTGAAGTCTTACCCAGTGAGGCGCAAATGGTAAAGAACATTGTGAAAAGGAGGTTCAGGTTAGTCTCCAATTGGCAGGCCGCCAGGATCTGAATGGTTTGTCCATATTTGCATCATACCTGTTAGTCTCACAGTGGCATCAACTGTCAGAGCTTGTACAAAAGGGATCTTACTATGTGATGGGTAAGGTAGCCTGATGGTGGAATCATGATCAAAGTTGTGACTTTTTTATAATTATTTATGTCATTACCTAAATACATCTGAGATCTGAATAGACATGCAGTATAACTTAAGTCTAGGAATGAGAACATAAACAATAGCAGAAATTTGATCTATTTTATCATAAACCTATGAACCAGCATTTGTACAATGTATACACAAACTCATATACACAAATTGATGTATTAACCTCATGTCATGGTAGAGGCCAAACACTACATCAGAAGGACATTACTGGAAGCCAAAACTCGTAGTTCTCAGGAGATCGGTGAGAGATATTCTAGTTCAGTAAAGGGTGCATTATCACAAGTGATAACGTGTTTGCTCATGATCAGTATTCAAATCCAAACAATGCTAAATATGTGACGTTCCCAAATGATCTTATGTAGAATTTTGGTTGACACCTACTTTGGGGGGGGAAACCACATAGGGTCGTTCTGGTATTACATAGTATAAAGTGTTTATGTCAGTCAAAGAGACAGTCACATACCTCTTGCATAATTTCCCCCCCAAGTAAGTATTGCTGTAATTTTTTTTTCAGTGTTTCACTGTAGTCTTTATTCATTATTTTTTTCTCTGTCCTCCTTGTGTCATGTTGCAGTGGTCTGGTAGGTACTGTGGCACACTCAGAACCGTGTGGTCCATGCTGTGGCACCCATGGGGCCGCGGTTCAGTTGGGATATGAGTCTGTGGGAGTGCACAACCACTGAAATAGCCCTTGGGCTATTGAACACTGAAATAGTTCCAGTTAAAAACTTCAACAAAATATACAGCTGCTCCCTGTGCAAATTTGTGGACATAAATCATGAATAAAGAGTTAAGTTGGGTGAATTCCTCGTGTCTCATTCTTTGCTTTTTGTGTGGCCTTTAGTTTTGTTAAGTGTGTTAAGTAAATTTCGTGAAAATAAGTTTAATGAGAAAATGATGTGGGCCAATCGCTTTCCCCTCTTGTAGCAACATATCATTCTTTAAGCTCAGCAGGACTGCATGGGGAGGTTTGAAATGCTCTGATGGCTCCACATAAACAGAAGAGCCGGGGCTAAATATAACAAGGAAATTACTCTCATCTGGAACTTACCATAATAGCTTCCGTAATCAGCAGTGGTGGCGCAGCGGGGGAGAGAGTCGCTATGTGAAGTATGTGAATGGGCCCAGGGCCAGGGACACAACGTATATAAGCTGTCTGTGGCCAGCGCCTGTCCCCCCGCACACCCAAACAAACCGGCCTGCCCGTCCGCCTCACACACCCGCTCATCTCTGCTGGCCTCAGCAGGAGAAGTAACCACGGTGGTGTGGCCGGCCAGCCGCTGCCGTAAGGGGATCAGTATTTAAGGAAGGAGAGTGAGGTGGCGTGATGCCCTGCCCACCCCCCTCGCCACCCCTCCACCCCCCCACCCCCCCCACTCTATAATTCAGGCCCAGCCAAAAGCCGTCAGACTGCATGGGCGAGGGGAAAAGCTGGGCTGGTGTTGGCGCTGTTCCATGGGCCAGTGGCCCCATCTTCAGACCTACCCACCCCCTTCCCCAAATCACTCCACCCCACCCTGCCCCGCCCGTTTTGATCAATCCCTTCCCACCGGCCGTGTTTACACAGCCGAGCCCAGGCCCCTCACAATGAGAGCCTTTCTATCTGCACACCAGCCAGATATATAAGCTGGGAAAAGAGTCAGGTATAAAGTACAGTGTCCACACATATCTCTCTGTCTCACTCTCTCTCTCATGCTTATGTTTTTTTTCACATTACAGCCCCCCCACCAACCCCCCGCCTCCACATTTGTAATTTTTTCTTCCACCCTAAACACACAGAGACAAATACACACACAGCACATGCACTCAGAAATGTGCAGACAGACACACGCTCCAGTGGGCTAACATGTAACATATGGAAAATTACCAAGTCAGCAGAGTCTAAAGCAATTAAGGAGATGGTGTTTCACATAAAAGTTTCTCAGGTTCTTTGCGTGTGGCATTTGAAAGAAAATGGACCTGACCTGAACGTGAAACCTTGGCTGGTATGAAATATAGATGAGCAAAGTTTTGGCTTGAAAACAGCTATCATAGTGCAAATCTACCAGACAAAATACCTTCTGAATAGGTGGAACACTTATAAACTATATAAACAAATCAGCACCAGGAGAATTCCTATATAGTTCCTCCTTGTAAAAAACTAGGTCCTCCGTTTTTTTCTTCTTCTTCATTTAAACGTTCACATCAATAGTCAATGGGCCACTTATGTGTGCATGTAAGATTATATAATGTCTGCTGAGGGCTCTAGAGCATTTGGTGCATTTGGTGTTTTACCATCTACTCCCATCCTCCCCCATAGACCACTATTGCCAGCAGCTCCCACCCCCTTCCCCCACTCCACTCAGCTCCCCACCAGCCCAAACCTCCACTCTGCCATCCAGCTGTACCCCCCTTCCACTTAGCCCTCCCGACACTAAAGCCCAGAGTCCCCACGCAGCCAGCCTAAGCACTGCCTCCTGAGAAGGGGGGGGAGAGAGGCCGTGTGTGCCGTGCTCAATGGCCTCTTTGTGGGGCCAACGTTTATAAAAGGTAGCAAGACCCCTCTGGATATCCTGCACAGGACTGAGCCTCTTCTCCCAACTCACCTTCATCAACCTCTCTTCGTTCTTTCTCTCTCTCCCTCCTCGCACCGTTCCTCCAAACCATGCGTGTTCTGGCCAGGGCAGCGTTGCTGCTGGCGTGCTGTGTGTGGGCGACCCAGGGCCAGGCTCAGAGCAGCCAGGCCGGCAGCAGCACCAACAGCAACCAGGGCAGCCAGAGCAGCAGCAGCAACAACAACCAGGGCACCCAGAGCAGCAGCAGCAACAACAACAACAACATACCGAGCACCAACACCAACGGCAGCAGCAGCAGCAACAAGCAGCGCAGCATCTGGGACGAGCCCATCAGGTTCAGCACCAAGGCCAAGGATGCCTGCACCATGGTCATCTCCGGCCAGGGCGACTTCACCAAGCTGCGCATCTCCTGCAAGAACAAGGGCAAGTCCTACTGGTGCGACTTCCTGGGCAAGCCCAATCACTGCCGGGCGTACAACATCAACCCACGCCACTACTTCACCCAGATCATGTGGGAGATGCGTAAGCTGCCCAACGCCTGCCAGGGCCAGCGTGCTTACAAGCCCCTCATGTGCAAGACTGCCAACGACGAAACCCAGATGGTCTTCCACACCTCCTGGCCCAAGATGACCACCCCTCGCCCATCTCAGCCTGGTCAGGACCGCCAACAGCAGCAGCAGCAGAAGGAGCAGCAGAAGGAGCAGCAGCAGCAGAAGGAGCAGCAGAAGGAGCAGCAGCAGAAGGAGCAGCAGAAGGAGCAGAAAGAGCAGCAGCAAAACCAGCAGCAACCTGGCAAACCCACCACCACCACCAAGGCTCCTGTTCAGAAGCAGCAGAAACCCCAGCAGGCCAAGCCCGTGAAGCCCCAGCAGGCCAAGCCCGTGAAGCCCGGTCAGCCCAAAAAGCCCACACCCAAGCCCAAGAGCACTACGGCCAAACCTACACCGTACGGTGATAACAAAGCCAGCAAGATCGCTCAGGAGTACTGCTGGAAGAGCTTCCATGGCATCTGCTCCTACTTCATTGGCTGGTTCCAGAACTAAAACTGGGGGTGAGTTTTACTTTTCAAATTAAGTTCACCAATGTTAGGGATTGGGCACATTGTGTCTAGTTTACTAAGTGAGAAAAATCTTAAATTTCTTGTAGGTGATTTTGGTTCTTGGTGTGTGTGTGTGTGTGTGTTGCGTCAGGGGTTGTTACACAGGAGGTTATATATCTTATGGAGTATGACAGTAACAGTTGGAGGGAATAAATACAAATTTGAGTACATCTTGCTTCCAGGCTCCTTGTATCTTATACATGCCTTTACCCTTCGTTGTACAATTAACAACCCTGCTTTCTTATTTTCATAGGTCTGCAGTAGAGCCATTGAAGGG
This sequence comes from Sprattus sprattus, assembly GCF_963457725.1. NCBI lineage: Eukaryota > Metazoa > Chordata > Actinopteri > Clupeiformes > Clupeidae > Sprattus > Sprattus sprattus. Next base: position 23,100,833 of record NC_137923.1, read on the forward strand.
AACTAGATTTCTTCTGTGTTGGCATGGAGGTACACACTGTTTGCTCAGTATTTCACTGGAGAGCAGGCCAATTTGTGTTTTGTAAAGCAGAATGCAGCCAACTTGTGACTTTTTTTTGTTGTCAATAAACCACCTTTGCTACACTCCTGCGTTCAGTATGTTGCTGTTATAAAAGCTCACCTCCTGCTTTCGCTCTGCAGCCGCTGTTGAAACGTTTGCTTTCAGCTTATTTTTTCCCCCTGCATTTACTTGCAAACCGAGTGGTTTGGGTGAGTGGTACTTGAACAATGTTTGCTTTGAAGAGAGAGAGAAAAAATGAAACATTTATGGAGGTGCAATAAGCTGTACATCTCCGCTTGAGGCTTGTAAAAGGCATTCTTTGCGATTGCAGATATGTAAATGAACATTTTGTATGTGCAGTGATTTTACCTAAAGCTGAATCAAGGAGAGAGTTCTGTGTCCTTGAGATTGCAGAAGACACAAAGCTCTCCCCAATGGTTCACTGTCTGTCTCAACGTTTGATTGGATATCCAAATGGTATGAATGTACACATTTAATAAACATAGACTGGTAACATCCTTCATCTTCCTCAGACATTATTACTGTTTTGGGCTGCCAACAGATAAAACTGAAGTAGGTATAATGCTCTGCAGTGATTCCCCAAACTCTGGGGAGCTTCTCTAGAAATGACCGAGTCACAGTGAATGTTTAAAGTTAAGAGTTCCTTAATCAGGACGAATCAGTTCACTTGGAATTAGTTTATTGTTCACCATCATGTGCTCCACAAACCCACTACACATTTTTACCACTGTGTAAAATCAAGATTAAATCAAAACTGCAGTGCAGATTTATGACTTTATAAGGGGTGAGTGTTTCACAAGGGCCCCTCTGTTCGCAGAGTGAGTTAGTCTGAGGATTCACCAGCAGATGGCGCTGTAAGAGAACCACCCAGTGATTCAGCCAAAGGGCAGCACATTGCTCCTTGAGGGTGGAACAATCAGGTGAAAAGATAAGACTGGACTGCTGCCAATCTGAAAACCGGCACTCCAGATCCGTTTCAATGTCTAGAAACAAGTGTGTGAGATAAGACTTCATGATAAGCAGGTGATAAAACATTTAACATGCTGCCGAGCTCCGGGCCCTGTGATACACTAATAAAACATTGAGTATGTGTGGGGTAACTTCCTGCAGGCGGCCAGGTTCTGCTGCCAGCCCTCGAGTAACTCTCACAACTTGTAGCATGGTTGCTCTAAATCCTGTGTTTAGGGTCAGTCATAAACAGCTACTGTAATACTGCATGAATACTATTGCACAGCTGGCAGTAGCCTAGAAACATACTCAGGTGAGCAACATAGTGATCCCACTGACACAATCATCTGGAAACTGTTAGAACTAAATGTCTCTTATACTTTTAATTAAGTGTTCAGACCACATGAACTGATATATCTAAGGTTTGATACATTTGGCAATGTTAAATAATTTGCCCAAGACATTATAATAATAATAATCATCATCGTCGTCGTCACCATTGTCGTCATAAATATGCAATGCTTCGGTCTATAGTGACACTTCTCTAATAAACCACTGCTTTTCATTCACTGCTGTATAAACAGGCAATGATGTGCTGGTGACTCAGCACCTGGGAACAAGTTCAAGGTCCTTCAACTAGTTATGTCAATAGACATGTGCAGGCATGGGAATGGAATGAAAGATATTGTTCTCTCTGCATTATGGGTCTTATCAGAAAGAAAAGCTTGGCCCTATAAGAACTAACTGAAGAGCTTATTCTAAAAATAATCTCTGGTATGAAGTGTTTTCCCCCACACTCTGTCACATGGGACAGCACCATAGGCACTACCTGCTGGAAAGACATACGTAGCAGGTATAAGTAGTGCCATAGTTTAGAACTTGTGTAAATGTGGTAATTGAATATATTGTCTGTGTGCTTTGTGCACTTACTCCACAACTCGAAAGCACCTCTTAGACCTATAGGGCTCCAGTGACAGTGAGAGAAAGAACATTGCTTACATGGGCCTGTGGCCAGCGAGCCATGCTAGTCTGCTTTATTGCATAGGCATACAATAAGCATACTACAAAGAACCACATGTAAGGTGGCGAAAGGGTGCTCTCCTTTGCTGAACAGTATTCAGAATACACACACCAATAACACATGAAATTACTTAATTAGTTAAAAAGAGCCCGTAACTACCTTTATGCCCTGACATATGTGAATGTAATGAGTGTGTGTGTGTGTGTGTGTGTGTGTGTGTGTGTGTGTGTGTGTGTGTGTGTGTGTGTGTGTGTGTGTGTGTGTGTGTGTGTGTGTGTGTGTGTGTGTGTGTGTGTGTACATGCGTGTGTCCGTGCGTGCGTGCGTGCGTGCGTGCGTGCGTGCGTGTGTGTGAATACACCAGGGGCATGCCCTTGTACTGGTTCGTAAACTCAAATTCCGCCCCTTCGGCTCTTTCTTCTCTGCACCCTATCCCATTCTCCACTCAAACCCCCAGAGGGCCTTCCATTCACTGAATCGCTTTCCACAAGCCTTCCACATTCCTTAGGTTACCATGACGACCCCTAACTCAATATACTGGCCTTGAGCTGGTTGGTGAGAGGTAAAGCATAAGAGAGTGGGAGAGAGAGTATAGCAGGTCAGTGGCACAAGGCCATTTATTTCATTGCCTTTCCTCTTCAAACCTCTCACAAGAACCCTATGATGTCACACTATGTACTGTTTAATTATAAAATTATGTCATTCAATCTTACCAGACAGAGAGTAGGACCACATGGTTGTCAAACGTCTACTGTTTTTATTTCATTTTTACCTTCAAATTAGAGACACATAAAATGTCCTGATACATACAAATTGTTCAATAGTGGTAATATCTAATAGGAACGCTAGTTAAACAGTTTATAACAACATATAAAACTGGAACATTACTCAGTTTTTAAATTAATTAAGTCCCACACGCATCTTTGGCCACACGTGGTCGTAAAGCACTTTGCCAAATACAAAGCCCGCGCCCTTGGAACATGACATATCAGTTACCGGGACAACTTGCATCTTCCCCCATCACGGTTTGACTTCTAATGCATACGCTTGACTAAAAATCCCACGCGCAGAATTGTATTAAGCGGTTTTTTCTTTTTTTCTTTTTGAGGGAAGGGGGGGGGGAAGGGGTCTGACCGTTACGCGAGAGGTGGGCGTGTCAGAATACATATAAATGATGCACGAGAATTTATACCAGGTATACAAGTGCTAGAGACGGCATCCTTACAATACCTTAAAGTGGACGGGCTGTTGTTGGTAAGCACGATTAACACATTATATATTTGCGCTGCCAGTGAGAAATATTGGAGCTCATTTTGTAGACAGGTGTCCAATGTTAGATTGCAAGGTATCAATATTGAAGGATTAATGAAAAATTATGTACCTCTAACCGTATAAAATATCTAATGTTGTTTATTTCGTTAATTCGTATTTTAACAGGTTTCTTCAATTTGTGCGTAAAGAAAAAAAGGACCATGCCATTCTTCAGAAACCTTGTGCTGTTGTTTCTACTGGCATGCATGGCAAAGCATGTTTCCGAGGCGGGAAGTGTCAAGGGTCGCGAGAAGAAGGGTAAAAAAGACGGCGCTGAAAGCAGCAGCGGTACAAGCAGGCTGACAAGAAATCCAAATGGAAACGACAATGTGTTTAAGGGGAAGTTCTCCACCAAGGACAAGACGCAGTGCACATGGAAGGCCGAGGGCACAGACACTTACGTTATGACCGTCACTTGCAACAAAGGCAAAGAAGGTGCTCGAGAGTGCACGTATACGGCTAGACCTGACACTTGTCCAGGTTACACTGGTAACACCAAAGGATACTGGAAACAAATTGGACGTGCTATTAAGAAGCAAAAGAAACTTTGCCAAGACCCTCGCGCTCTTATCCGGGCTGGTATGTGTAAGCGCGCGCCAGAGGACGCACACTTCAAGCTCACCAATACAACAACAAACGCGGACTTGACGAAAGCTGTGCCAACCAGAAAGCCCGCAGCTGGAAAGAAACAGGTGCCAACGACTACAAAGAGGACCACCACAGTTGTTACGCCTAAGGGAACAAAGCCAGATAAGTCCTGCACAGAGCGGGTCGACCATAAGAAGTTAGCCGAGGAGAAATGCGGGGGAACCTGGGCTAGTCTCTGCAACTTCGTCTTTACTATTGTACAAAGTGGTGATTGCTAGGTTTTTGTGTATTGTGTGTATGTGTGTGTTTGTGTGTGTGTGAGTGTGTGAGAGAGAGATCCTTTCTTAATGCGTAAAACTCAGATTTTCCACATATAGCACTGCGACATGATGAGGAGCATCTATTCATTTTTTTTGTTTCTAATAATTTGTAATTTAACTGATTCAAAATGTAAGTCCTCACATCTATAACTTATAACATGTCAGATGCACTTCAGGGATGTTGGAACAATATTTCACACCAGTTGCTTCGATATTGTACTTAAAACACACTATTGTATTTATGTTCTACAAATACAAAATAAATATATAAATACATTTTTCTATTTATTTTCCTTGATGTGCTTGTTTCAAATCTCTAGACACATATTTACTTCACTACCAGCACGGTTTTCAGTCTGAAATGCATAGTCTGTCATACTTTAATAGGCAGAACAGATTTAACTGTCCTCAGCTGATTATAGCCCTTATTGAGGTTTCAAGTCTTACTTTTTATAAATCTGTTGATTGTGGTAGAGAGTTGGTTATTCCTCTGACACCTCAGACATGCAGACACATACACATTGTCAGAAATGAACAAAAAAAGTAAAATGTACAATAAAGTGGAGGAAAGACAAATATATTATTATTATTCATGTGTGTGTGTGTGTGTGTGTGTGTGTGTGTGTGAACACTAGGCATACATTGTGATTAGTGCCTGCATTCCTTTAACAAAAACGGCTCTTTTATCAACAGACTTTTAGTTTGTGCACTTGTTTTGTTTAGGTTTGTTACTTCTGCAAAGTGCTTTAAACTTGTGTGTAAGTTTATGCATGAAACTAAATGGGAAAATGTTTATGTTTGTGTGGCTATGGGTCACTCTCTCTCTCTCTCTCTCTGTGTAAGAGAGAGAAAGAGAGGGGTATAAGGCAAATCAGCTCCAGAAAAGTATAGGAAAATCAGGACAGGTGACCTGGATTCATCCAACCTCCCACCTATGTACTTTCCTTATCGAATCTTCTGTCCACTACCAGAAAGGTCTCGGTAATGAATGGACAGGGCCTCTCAGCTCTGTCATTTAGCATGAGGTGATGGTCCCCCTGCCCCGCACATCTGTGTGCATTCGGATCCGTCCGCAGGGCCTCCACGCTTGGCCAGATGTGACATATCTTCAGCCTGTAATTCTGCTTTCCGAGAGAGCCAGGACAGCTGGTCCATAGGGTTGGTCTATACGTTGGAATGCTCCTCTCCTGTCTTGGGCAGATAATGTATAGTACGTAATCACAAGGTGATGTGTTTCTGTGGGATACATTAATGGGAGCAAAAACACCGCGGCTCCACTGGAAACCCCGCTCGTGGTAATTGTTTTAGGGCTGAAAAGAACTACTTTTCCCAGGCATTCATTAAAAGTGTGTGCTGTGAAGCTCTAGCAGTGTCTATGCTTTGGAATAGATTTATTCATACTTTTATATTTTCATGGCAAGAAAAGACATGAATGTTTTACAGACTGAAGGATTCGAGTAAATAAGACGCAATCTTGTCTGCATTTGTGGTTGGATATATGCATGTTGTCTAGCACAGCCTGTTCCAAACACAGCAGACCTATAGTTAATCACCTAACCATCCTACAGGACAGTGTAAACACTATTCCACTATTCCATAAATGGATCTTTCAGACCGCACAGCACAGTCACCATACACGCTCCTATAGAAAACCTCCTATAAAAGTTTTTCATTTTATTTTTAAGATTATTTATGTTTTAACTGCTATCTGATAGCATCTGTCCAAATGTTTAAGAAAACTACTCTGACATCCTGCTGACCTTATCTGCCAGAGTAATTACCAGAAAGAGTAATAACCTCTTAGAAGTACTGAGTGAGGTTTTCTCAGGAGGAGGCCGGTGGGACGTATCAGAGTTGGTCTGGTTACGTATGCTCTTGCACTTCTACTCTTAGGCCATTCATTACAGGTAGGATGAGAATGGAAAACTGGATTCCCTCCAAAGCCTCTCTGTTTTTGCATAACTGCATGTCGATAGGAGAATGAGTGTCATTTTTGTACAGGCACGCAGGAGAATGTGCAACACCCTCTTCATGTTTCCTAAACTATCTCCTTCGAAATGTGTGACGGGAACCCCCAGAGTTAAGCCTTCTCTCTCTCTCGCTGTTGTTCTCACTCTCTCTTTCTGTCTCTCTCTCGCTCTCTCTGAGTGGGATAATAAAACCACAGCAGGGTTCAAAGGAGGGGCTCCATTCCAGAGAGACACAAAAGGCCAGAAGTTAGGAGAAAGATGTGGGCTGCAGGAGAGTATGGGACGTGATGTTGCAGTAAATCTCTCTCCTCCGCAACATTTGTTCTTGTAAGTCTGCAGAAACCCCCCCACCCCTACCCCTTCCCCCCTCAAATGTGAGAGGGCTGTCCCTTGACAAGTCCTCACTCGCCATGATTGTACAACCAAACCTACTACAAACAAATGGCTTTTCCAACATGTGTATACTACCTGGTTGAAGAGGCTCTGTGCGTAATGCTGAGAAGCATATAAGCTTGTAAAGTTAAGCAGTTAAATGTAACTCTCACAGTGGCTCACAGTCTCACAGTCGCTTGAAATGCAGTATGCATTATTATGTGTCAGCTGTTTCAAATGTTCTGTTTGTTATATGGCTAAACCACAGCATTGTGTGCTTCTGCGCGGGAGTATGCCTGCGTGTATAAAAGTGTGTGTGGCGTATTCCTGTGAGTATACAAGTGTGTGTGGCGTATGCCTGTGAGTATAAGAGTGTGTGTGGTGTACGCCTGTGACTATAAGTGTGTGTGTGTCGTATGGATGTGGTTAAAATTTGACAATTATTAAACTGCGGTAGCGATGGGTTTTGTTACGAGAACTGTAAGGCTACAAATGTTTCACAGCTATAAAGATAATGAATTGTGTTTATGGTGTCTGTCTGTGTGTGTATGTATAGTATGTGTGTGTGTGTGTGTGTGTGTGTGTGTGTGTGTGTGTGTGTGTGTGTGTGTGTGTGTGTGTGTGTGTGAGTGTGAGTGTGTGTTTGTGTGTGTGTCTGTGTGTGTGTGTGTGTGTGTGTGTGTGTGTGTGTTTGTGTGTGTGTGTGTGTGTGTGTGTGTGTGTGTGTATAGTGTGTATGTGTTGTGCCTGTGTCCATGAAAAAAACCGGAAAGAAATTTCCCACTTCCTACAGGGTTCACAACTGTAAAAATCTCCCACGCTTACAAGTCATGTCTGAAATCTTTCAGTCCCTGTGTCCAAGTGTCACCTTGGTCTACCAGACAGGAACACTCTTTTATAGAGCACTCCCACATGTGTTATTATATTAAACACTACATTATATTATATTAAGCACATACACACACACACACACACACACACACAGACACACACACACACACACACACACACACACACACACACACACACACACACACTGACACACATACACGCAGATGTCTGCAAAGCAGATGTCTGCAAAGACGGTTTCTCGTTCCATGTTCTCACAGTATCAATGACACTCCTCAGTCCTACCGTCAGGTTTTAGGTTTCAACAAAGGCGATAGCTCGAGACCTCATCCTGCAACAATACACTCAGTAATGCAGGCAGACACACAAACACACACACACACACCAACACACACAGACCCCCCCCCCCTACACACACACACAGACAGCACTGACTCTGTAGATATAGTGATGTTGGTGGATCACATCAGGCCAAGTGTGGTCAAAAGTAAAATAATACAGTTATCAAAGCGCATCATAATTTTGTGTATTTACTCCTCCTGCTGTCTTGAGTGTTCATTGAAAACATGGCAAGTTCCGGTCAGTCATATGGCCACGCCCAAGATCTACCTTTTTTACAAGTAATTATGAATGACAGGTGCAGCCAGGTTGTCCTGCCAAATCCCCTCTGAAATTTGGAAAACTGCCCTGAAGCAGCTTTCCCCTTGACTGTCACCCATATCACAACACATGTTTAAGTGTTCTGTATGGATTAGTGATCTTCCATTCTTTCATTTAGATGATCTTCAATGGCCAAGATCCAGTCTCTTCACCAAAATGTACCTTGACTTTTGCCTTTGACCTTGACAAGTCAATTTCAAAATTGTTCAGATTGAAGAGAAAGATGACTGCTTTTTGGGAGGCTTTGACGGTAGGAATTCCTGAGCACTAACTTTAAGCTAAACTGCTTGTCTGAAAACCATCACTAGTAAAGCACTATGACCAAAACACAGAAAATCAGTCCACTAACTATCTCTTCCTCATGGTCTGAGTGTGTGTGTGTGTGTGTGTGTGTGTGTGTGTGTGTGTGTGTGTGTGTGTGTGTGTGTGTGTGTGTGTGTGTGTGTGTGTGTGTGTGTGTGTGTGTGTGTGTGTGTGTTTATTTCATAGTGAGTGGTGGAAATACCTCTGTCACCCCAGAAAAACAAAGACTTAGATCAATAAATCCCAAAACACAGACAGACGCACATAATTGATTTTGCCTGGGACATTGTGCATGAACACACAGCCACACAAAGCCCACATTCAGACACGCACCCAAACACACTCACACACCAAACTGCTTCCCGACACCAAAGAATGAAACCGTTTAACAAAGCTTTTTGCCCAGCCCTTGCTGACATTTGTAGTAACTTCTGGATGAAAAGAAGGTAGTTCATCCTTGGAGAAAATGAATCTACAATAGCAGCATGATTCACAAAAGCTTAAAGCAGTTTTCCTTTTGATCCCGACATGTCCCACATTCTGTCTAAAGGATAACGAGGTTGATCTTTTCGAATGGCACTGAATGAGTCACCCCTGCATGCATTGAAGGGAGCGCCACACTCACAGGGCAGCGTGAGTGAGAGAGAGACATGAGAGAAAGTGAGGCAGGGGAGCAGAGTGAATGGAGAGAGGTGGTGGTGTTAGTGGTGGGCTCTGTCATCATAAGAGCCATTATCACCCTTAAAGCTATGCACGCAGGAAAGTGGTGGGGAGTCCAGGCGAGACCGGGAGGGAACGAACGGGGGGAGAATGGGGTTTGGACTCTGGGCTGTGTCAGGTTGTCACAGCCATGGGTGGTTTTTTTCTCCTTCCCCCCAGCCACACAGACTAAGCAAAAGCCAGACCAGGAAGCACAGAGAGATTACCATAGGCACTTTTGATTGGAGGAAATAAGAGATCATGTCATCCACAAGGCCAATAATGGCGGAAAACCTTCAGATCTCCTGACTGCAGTGACCGCCTTTCCCGTGATGTTGTTTAAGTCTTTTACAAGCATGCTGCTGCCAAATGTTGGTTAATGGTCTCTGGAATTATTATGTTTGACTTCCTTGGCAGGGAACAATGGGGCTTTTCTAAAGAACTAATGTATACATTTATGATATGGATTTAGCAGACTAAATGGACTTCCGTTTTAGATTTCTCTGAAAATGGTTTTCCTGGCTAGACTTAGAACGCAAATGGAGGTCTGGCTACAATCCATTTCGAAATTAAACTTGAGTACCATTGTATTTCAAACTGTATCTGATGTTGGGCCAGTATAAAAACTACAGACAAGATGAATTTAAATCATGTGCATTGCATTACAACACGTTACACAAGAACAAGGTGTACAAAATGCTACAAGTTGTAACATCTTTCACATTTACAAATGTTCGAATCAAATACAAAAACATGGGCTCAAACATGTCTTGACAGCTGTCCCTTCATTTCAAATCCCATTTGTCAGAAAAAGACAAGCCCCCGCTCCACCTCACCCACCGCCAATTTCCATTGCTAGAGGGGAGTTGATTAGTTCATACTTCTGCCTTCGGGTCGGGCCTGTCTCTGTCTCTGTCTCTGTCTCTGTTTCCACAATCGAGGAATGGTGAAGTTCATCTTCACAAAACATCCGTGCTGGGATGAACACCGGGCAAGGATAAAGATGTTGGGGATGATTACTTTGTAAATGTTGTTTTGGGCTGTGAGCCATAAGGAAAATGTTTCTAACATCTCATGGGAAATAGACTGTGTTGAGGAGTGGTGTTTTTACATGGAGGACACAACTCAGCAGTCAACCATGGCCAGTGGTTTGTCCTTCTTGCCTCACATTCCCCACGAGGGAAACAGGAATGGCCTCTTACCGCATAGTATCTGGTCATCATGAGGTTGCCATACATGCACGGATGAAATGGATACAGCTTGATGGGTGAGGGTGGGGTCAAAAGAATCAAGCCCATTCAAGTATCCCCGTTTAACCCACACAGGATGTGGAAGATGCATCATTACCAATCCCATTCAACTATGTCCTAAAATGCTTTTGTGTTGCACACACACGCACATATACACACGCACACACAGATGAACTCCTTTCAAGTGTTCCTCCCATGGCAGGATCATGTTGCTACTTGACTGATGCACTTCCTGCGTATTACAGAGAAAGGTGTGAGTTTAGGTGGGAACGATACAGAAGTGTGCATCCTACACACACACACACACACACACACAATTCGGTACAGACAAGTTGATTAGGGGTGGATCTGTGCCCAAATCATTAGAGATTGACCAGCGCTGCTATCAGACTACATTAGAGATTGACCAGCGCTGCTATCAGACTACATTAGAGATTGAGGGTACTGATGTTGATGAGAGTAGAGATTGACCAGTGCTGCTATCAGACTAGAGAGAATAGAGATTGAGGGTACTGATGTTGATGAGAGTAGAGATTGACCAGTGCTGCTATCAGACTAAAGAGAATAGAGATTGAGGGTACTGATGTTGATGAGAGTAGAGATTGACCAGTGCTGCTATCAGACTAGAGGGAATATAGATTGAGGGTAATGATGTTGATGAGAGTAGATTGACCAGTGCTGCTATCAGTCTACATTAGAGATTGACCAGCATTGCTATCAGACTACATTAGAGATTGAGGGTACTGATGTTGATGAGAGTAGAGATTGAGGGTACTGATGTTGATGAGAGTAGCGATTGAGGGTACTGATGTTGATGAGAGTACTTCTCACACGGACCTCAGCTGAACAGGTTTCCATAGTGAATATATAACCTTTATTGGAAATAACTAAGCACAGGGCAAGGAGGTAATAAAAACGTGTTTTAAATGTGTTTTAAACTGGTATGCTACGATTTCCTATTTAACGTGTGATATGGAGAGAGTTTGACTTGAGCAAGAGCATTCAGAGAGACAAAAGGTTTTTCACATCAGGAACAGCCACAATGTCCTGTTTACCTCTATTTCTCATGTCATGCCAACAGATGCAAGTCCATCATTAATAATATAAACAGATGTTTACTCCAACTTTCACAACCTCATAGCCACAAAAGTAACTTCCTGGTCATTTATCATTACCTCCACTCTGATCCTCTTCAAAGAGCGGCTCAGCCTTCCCTCTCAAAGATGCAAGCAGGAGGCCTAATTCCCCTCTATCAAGTGCATGGCAGTGACATGCCTGTGCACTCAGAGATCTGAAGCGCGCAGGCCTCCCAGGCAGAGGAAACAGGAACAAACAGATCAACACTCCACAATTACCCACGCAGGCCTCTCTCAACACCTCCGTCATGCACAACGCACACACAAGCAAACATAAACATGTATATACAGTTGAAATAATCAACCCCCATCCTCCTCCAAACCACACACATACAAAACATCCGCTCCACATACACAGAGGCACACAAACAACACACCTACATGCATGAGCACACAAGCATACAGACAGACACACACACACACTATGGCCCAAGGCTCTTGACCACTCGTCCCCATCCCCCTGCTTGCCCTCCAACCCCCCCCCCATCCCCCCCCCATGTCCACTCACCCTCACATTGCCTCTGGACCGCCAGTCAGATCTCGTGATGTGGAGGTAGGAATTGTCTTGGGGGCGTTTCATGGGGGTATTGTTTCAAGGTGGCCTGACCTTCCCTCCTTCTAGTCTGTCAGTCTCATTGGCCAAGCCCCCATATTTATGGATTCCTCCTATTGGTCAAGTCACTGTCAATTTGTCAGAGGTACCATTACCAATGAGGACAATGACAACAATGAGGGAACTCCGGGGCTTTAGGGAGTTCAAAGTTAAATGAACTGAGGATTAAAGGGCTTTCTCTTTGGTCTTTGAGAGGATATGAGCAAGAGCTGCTCATGCACACTGGCACATACATCTAACTCAGAACCTCCATCGCGCAAATCCATGTGTCTGGCCAAGATATAACATGTCACACATTAAAGGGAAATCTTTTTGGGTCCAAAATCTTACAAAATTGGTCCAGCAAAATGGCTATACCATGCAAAGCATCTGCGTCAAAGTAAACCGCTTGTTTTCACCACTGACAGCCTCATAAATGTTATTATAAGGGTCTGACAACATGGAAAGCATGCCTACAGAGAAACTGTTGAAAAAGACAACGTAGATAAGCTGTACAACTACAAACAAATTAGAAGGAAACTGATCCGGAAAGGTCAGACTTTTGATATAGGTAACCAGTCACAGCAGGGATGAGCGAGAGCGAGCAGATATTTTGTATTATTATTATGCCTTGTGAACAACATGCTTAGGTATTGTTAGATGTCAAAAATGTATATTCATGTACTGTAAATATATGTTCAGCTTTTTAAATAGAAGATCTTTGAGCTTTGGGATTATGCACAAATATATTATACAAATATAAAAGGCTGTGCAGATGAAAGTTTATTTAATTTATAAAGAATATTTTAAAACTTTAAAATTATATATTTCTAATTACTACCAATGTATGGCAATCCTTTGACAGACTATTAAGTGCACCAGGCTTACTGTGCTTGTGACTGGTCACTGTGGTTCCTTTTCTAAATGTTATTTTGTTGTCTTTACCGCTCCCTAGTGGGCACCCATATGACTTCTTAACTTAACACAAAATGACACCTTCCAAAATGACACGTTTCTTTTTGTATACAGAAAATGTACTTTAACAAATGACATCCTTGTTATCATTTGTGTTTGATGGGCAGCAGTTTTATCAGGTTGTCTCCAGACTGTCAGGTGTGCGGTCATGTCTGGGCCTGCAAGAACTAATGGCAGTTACCATCATGGCATTTTATATGCTTTCCACAATGGGCTTAGTACTACCTAGCAACAATTATAAAGAACAAAAACTAACAGCTCTTAGAACACAACAAGGTACTACAAGAATAAACCCATCACATTGCATGCTGGTGACCGTTGATGGCAGTGACAGTGCCAGATAATTTTTCTGCAGGTGCTATGGGCAGGGATGGATTACCGAACGGGCCTACCAGGCCCAGGCCCAGGCCCCCATGAGCTCAGGGGGGCCCTAAGCTAGAGCCTCTGCGTGAAGAAGCTGTTATGTATCTCTTATTTGTGGTTGAAAGAGGTGTATTTTGTTACTTTGCTGTTTGCTTTAATTGGGTATACCTGCGCTGTGTTAGAAAATGTGTATGCGAGCTGCAAATCCTGCTGAGTTACAGGTGAATTTAGTTATTGTGCTGTTAAAAAAAATGTCATTACATTTAAGTAATGCATTTTTTTGGGACGCGAAGGGGGCGGGGCTTTTATATGTAATGAGGGCCTATGTGTCACATGGATCTCTACTACAACACCTCCCCAACATGTCATCTGTCATCAGTTAACAATCATCAATAATCACATATAACTTTTGTTGGACTCCAAACATGCGAGTCCAACAGTATTGGTCTTCTCTGACCAACCTGGGCTGCTAGTACCATGGTTAGCACCCTCAGTAGCCGTGGAGGGTTGACCTCCTTGACCATGACGTTGCTCGTCTTCAAAATCCACATCAGATAGATACCCCTGGCGTTTCTTCTTCTTCTACGCCACTCTCGTTTCTTAATGCTTCTTTCAAACGTGGACATTTATGTAGCAAAAACCGATCCCTTGTTGATGTTTACTTGAAAATTGGGTCAAAGGTTATTACAGAACGATTCCTCTGTCTAAAAAAATATGTTTATTTCAATCTGTTAGTATTTTCTTTTGTGAGTGAAATATTATTATCACACAATAAATAACGCAGAATGAAATTAAATAACAATAATAAACAAACCATTATTTGTTGGGGGGTGATCTGGCTAATCCAGGGGGAGTCATGGCACACCCTAGCACACCCTGGCGCCGCCCCTGGTTGATGGTTAAGGTACAACAATATTTAATGAAATTATATGTAACATAGTTTATGATACTTACTAGTCAAGTAGAAAAGAGCCGCACTTAGCATCCATGGAGATCGTGAAATTCTCATTCTTCTGACAACACCTATCCTAGCTTCCTCCTAGGCTTGCTGCTGAACTACTCTATGCTTTGGTCGTTTTACACCCTTCAATGAAATGTTGTCTTGCAATATACGTCTTCATACTGAACTGGATGATGTTTTTTTAAGGTTTATTACCTCCAGCAAGGAGGTTATGCGATCGGGTCCGTTAATTTATTTATTTATTTATTTATTTGCCCGTTTGTCTGTCTGTGGACAAGATTTCTCAGAAACTACTGGGCGGATCTGTCTGAAATTTTCACCAGAGGTGGATCTTGGTCCTGGGACATCCCCATTAAAATTTCAGGATTCTGGATCCGGATTTGTGTACCTCCTTGCTGGAGGTCAGAAATCTCGGATTGCTCTTGTTTTCTTAATGTTTCTCTAAAGTGTGATGGTTATATGACAGTTTTCCCCATTTCTTTACACAGTCCTTTGCATTTTTATTGAACACTGCAAGGTCTTTTGAGCTGCCAGGGTTGGGGCAGACAGGCAGAATATTCTCTAACAGAATAGTACCACAGTAATACATCATTAACAAAACATTAAGCAATGTTAACTAGTGCATGTAATTAATGGGTTGCAAAGAAACCTCAATGTAGATGTCAAAAATGTATTGAAAATTGTGAGTGGATGGATTTTAAAATGGAATAGGATAAATAAGATAAAATGAATGATATAAATATATGTATATCAAATATACAATACAATCCTATTTGTAGCATCCTATTTTTAAAAAGGATGCCATGATTTCAGCATGTAATTTAGACTAAAACATTTTCACTATCCATTTCCCACAAACATGATGCCAAAATGTGTAGAGGTTATTAAACTTATGAGCAGCAGACCGAACTGATGCACTTAAAAACGAGCAGTATTACCATGCACAAAAAAAGACACCAGCGGGATGAGTGCAGATTTGCAGTGACATAAGTAACTTGCTTCATCTGAAACGAAAGTAGCATAATGAGAACTGCTTTATTCAGGAATGACTTCCAGCAGCTCAGCGGACTGAGTACACACGTCATTGACAGAGGCATGGTTTAGGCATTGTCATCTAGAGCGCTGTGCAGTCTGCTCTTCACAGCACCAAAGGGTTCAGTCAATTTCCGTTAATGACCTTCAGATGAAATGTTCACTTAACAAACCATTTTTTTTTTTCGAAATGCATATCAATAATTATAACTTGCGTGCAAAAATGAGTTAAGAGAATAGTATAAAATCATGATTAGCAACATAAAAATGAATATGAACATGTAGTTATGCTATTAGTGAGCATATACCTAATAAATACATTGATTGTATTGTATATCTTTAGAATACTAAATTAAATTTAGTAGACCGTAATGAAACCTTCAATGTCTGAGCAGACAGTTGTTAAAAAACAAGTTATTAAGAGTAATTATTGCATGGATCTTTGTCCTGTGAGTGTTGAGGGCATGGTGGCCCCTTCATGTTCCTGTGAGTTGGGGGGGGGGGGGGGTTGGGGTGAAGGTTATGCGTCATCCCCTCCACAGAGGAAGAGCATGGCTTTACGGTAATCCCCAGAAGTGTCACCCTATACCAAAAGACATGTATGCACACACAGACACACACACACACACACACACACACACACACACAGACAGACAGACAGACAGACAGACACAGATACACACACACACACACACACACACACACACACACACACACACACACAGTGCTCTGTTAGTGATACAATACTAATGTTCAACACTGGAGTAGAAAATAACATTGACATTCGGTAGCACAATATTCAGCGATAGTGCTCAGATTGTGTATGTGTGTTTACCTTGATCATGGCATGTAAAGAACAGGCAAACATTCTTCTAAACTCTGCACGGATATCCAGCATGTCTATCTCACTGCGAGACACCATGATTCGGATGAGAGTTTGGTCGTCCGTGCCTGCCCCCTAGAGGAGATGATCCGAAATGTACACACATGTTGGGGGAAAATAAATACATACAATTTCTTTTTCATTACATCACATCAGTAATCTTACCTTCATGGCATAGTAGAGCATCTCAGCAAAGTAGGCTGGAACGCTCCGGGCACACTTGACTGGGTGAGAACATCAGAAAGTCATGTCAGATTTTACATCTTGTTTCTTTACTGGAGTGATTAGACGGATTGGGAAGTTTAGGGTTAGGGTATTGCTTAATAACTGTCTGTTGTGTTATTACATTTGACATGTCACACTGCTTATTCACTTGACATCATTCACTTCACATCATTACGTTTTCACTGCCAGGGATGAATGAACTGGTAATCATATGACCTTGCCAAATTTTATTTTGGACAATTTGGTGTGCCTGCACCTAGTGAAAGTGCAGCCTGTTCAGCAGGAGTAAAGTAGGCCGTAATTCAGTTAAAGGCTTTAGACGGTGTCTGGAGACTCACATCTTACCCTGGGGTGTAAACAAGCATAAAGAGAAGCCATGTGGGTGTCATGTGAAAATCAGCTTTCATTCAGTTGTGTGTGATGCAGTGTGAGAGAAAGAACTAAGGAAAGAATACATGAAAAAGAAGGGAGTGAATATTAAGTTTCAGGAAAGACCAGAAAGTAGGAGAAAAGAGAAAGATGCAGGGGGGGGGGGGGGGGGGGGGGGCGGACTCACCCACAGCCAGCAGAACAGTTTCCAGATGGCCAGAGGTTTCTCTCTTGATGCTCTCCTCGATCTCATAGCCAGAGAGCTTCATGTATGCCTCAAACACTACAGAACAGAGGAGGAGAGAACCATCAGAAGGACTGCCATATTGCCACATACTGCACAGCACTCTTCACATAACAACCATCAATGTTCAATTCCACCATCACCATCAAAACATGTATTGGGAGCTTCACTGGCAAATGCTTATGTGCTGATAATATGTGTAATTTTAGGTAAGAGCATTTATGAAGGGATTGAGAGAAATGGTGATGTTAATGAGCTATGCATTGATGTTGGTATTAATATTGATAGATTGATGTTGACATTATTATTGGCGAGTGATAGATTGATGCTTGTATTGATATTGCCGAGTGATGGATGGATTGATGTTGTTGTGGATACTATAGTGTGTGGACTGACCCCTGCGCAGGTGAGCAGCGCTGCGGTTGCCCAGGATGGAGATGAACTGCTCCTCATCAGTGCCATACTTCTGCTCTCCAGCAGCAAACAGGGCCTGCAACATGGTACATTTACAAACACACACGCACACGCACACGCACACACACACACACACACACACACACACACACACACACACACACACAGATCTGCATATTCAAATTTACATGCAAAAACAAGAACATGCACGTTCAAAGATATTTTCCCATCACACAGACCAAACAAATCACACAGGGCTAGAAAAGCAACCTTGAGCATCTACAGAACATTGAAACATAATAACAGTAATTACACACACACACACACACACCCTCCACACACACACAATCACAAATGTATTAAAAAAGAAACTGACCTGAGCATCACTGTCTATTTTGCCCTCCTGGATTCCTTGCTGTCTGCTTGCCTGTGAACAGAAGAGCAATTCAGCATCACCCAGACAAAAGAGTGGCAGAGAGAACATGGCTGTGTTTGGAGTGCGCTCTTACCTGTAACAGAATCACCAGCATCCTCTTGAAATGGCCATCCGTGTCTCCTGTGACATCTTCCTCCAGGTCATCGTCATATTCTAGAGGGGGAAATGCAAAATAGTGACCGTTAAGGATTAAAGACTAATTGGCAACAATAAATGACGATATCTTATAAAGCTGTGGTACATTTAATCTCACACTGTACAACATACCTACTCTTTGGGCATTTCCACAATTCACAGACATACAATTCAGCAGTTCAGTTAAATTGCCCATTCAACCAGTACATCCTCTGATTACCAGGGTGGCTGCTACTGGTGGATTTCATAATCTTATACAATGCAAAGATAAAGCTTTAATTTCGCCCCATTCCATCCAAAGCATTTTCTCTGCAGCTCTATACTTTGCCCTATGCTTGTGATGCCAGTGACTCCATTTAAACAGGGCGACTTATGACCTTACCTTGCTTGTAAGCAGCAATGATGGTTCGGACCTGATCGGCTGTTCTGGAGGCCAGGATCTCGATCAGTACCTTCTCATCAGTCCCTGCTCCCTGAGGACCAGAAATGAAAGACATGAGCCACATCCTTTATCACTTTCTCATTCTCACTGTTATAGTCTGCCTTTGCATGTGTGCCCACACTTGTTAGTATGTATGGGGGTGGGTTTTTACAATATATGCGTAAGTGTATCCAAGAAAGAAAGCGTGTGTGTGTCTACCTTAATGGCATTCCTGAGCAGCTCCACATCATAGGCATTGGGAGAAGTCATCAGACCCACAACCAGAGTCTCAAACTTTCCACCCAGCTCCGACTTCAGATCATCCACCAAATCCTGTGAGACACAAGATTCAACTCAGAAGCTCAGCAACTCAGGGACAAGTTCATTTTCAAGCTCGTAACATGGGGAATCTTGAGACCGCAGGAATGAACAATCAGTGGATGTAGCACAGCGGAAGGGATGGGTCGTCAGGAGACTGAGTGTATGTTGAGTTCGGATTTACTTTGTTCTTAATGAAAGTTCAGGGTAAGGGACTTCAGCATGATTTATGGGCTCTGTGATTCCCGCTCTCTGTTCCTGTGGGGAATGAGAGTCTCTCCCAGAGCTTCTACAATCTCATTTACTCAATACCCCCACACTGATGTGCTAACACCTCTTTATTCAGCAACTATACCTAAAGGGGGGGGGGGGCTACAAGATTGCTGTTGCTCAATCCCTCTGAGGCATTTGAAAACTCTGCCACACGTGAAATCTGTGCTTACAAAAATCTAGTCATCAAGATGTGTGACCTTGTGAACCCCTGTCTAAAATTTGACATCAGTGGTTATCCCATCCCATGTGTGAACACTTCACTCTCATGTTATGGGGTCTATATCAGTAGTTACAACCCAAGGACAGAAAAAAAGAGAACAAAGGAGTGAAAAAGGGGAAATGGGAAAGAGAAAAAGGAGAATAGGACTGTGGTGAGTATACATGATGGCACAGAGATGTTCTAAGAATGAGAGGATAGCACAAGGAAATAGAGTCATATCTCATGCTACCCGTGAGAAAAGGGGAAGAAAAGAAATCAGGTTGAACTTAGTACATATCTATTTCTCACTTTCTGTCTGTTTGTAGAGATTCAAACTGTCTACATACTGTTTACACATTCAAATTCAATGCACTCACACAAAATGTGTCCCCACATTTACATATTCTTATTGTAAAACAGGGTGTATTTGTAGTATAGTGTTTCTTTATATTTTAGCATAGTCCCCTTATTTTAATAAACTAGCTAGAACACATTAGGGAAACAGTTCTAGGAAGAGCATTTCTGCTATACTGATGACGACTAGCTGAAGAACTGATATTTTGGTATGTGTAGTGTGCTGGCATGTTTAAAACACTTAGTGGATTTAGTGTTGGGTCACCTTGCCAAATAAGGTCTTATAGGTGGCTTTAATTTCCTGCCGTTGGTTGTTACTGCGTGCAGTCAGAAGCTGAAGAATGGTGTCCTCATCAGTGCCTGAAAGAAATGTGATAAGAAGGAAAAACAAATTACTTTAAATATTACTCCAAAAGCTGCTGGTGTCGCTGGCTGAAAATGTTATTTCCCGAGTTAATCTGTGCCATTTTTATAAAAAATGTGTCTCAACCGGGAAGGCAAAGGAGGGAATTGCCCCAAGGTGGAAGGGGGCCCCAGAGGCGGGCTGATGACATTAGTTCACACAGCGTTGACATCTCTGGTAGAACCCCTTGAAATCTATCATTTCAACAGGATGTACGACAACATGCCCGTGCCAATAAACCCAATAGGCAGCCTACAGTGCGGCAACAGCTAGAACGCAACTACATGTCATACTACTCAAATTAAAGTGCCAGGGGTTGTTGTGGTAGACGAAAAACAAAACAAAAGGTGACTCTCGTAACCCCGGTTCTCTGAAGGAGGAAATGATCTACCATCAATGGGAATCGATCCTCTCCAAGCGGATTGGCTAAGAAGTGTTTGATTATTGCTTCATACGGCCAAACGGTGAACACTTATCCCACACCATTGTGAAAGTCCGTTCATGAGGGCTTACAGCTGAGACTATCCCATCTAGCCCACACATTTACATTTACATTTTAATTTACATACAATCGTTTGACAGATGTGTTCGTCAAGACAAAATGTAATAACATAGTGTCTGACCATTGTGTAGCAGTATGGTACAAACATCCACACTTGGGCGCCAGATGATGGGATCATTTTTGAGAGTTTATGAAACTCATCTGTTTTGTTTACAGTTTGGGCAACTGAAAAGCATGTGATATCTAGACCTCTCAAATATCTGCTACTCCAGTTGTTTTTTGAAACATTTCATATATCCCTGAGCTGGTTCAGGGGATGATATGAATCCTTAAAAGCAGACTAATAGAAACTCTAGGTTTCCATGTCTACATCAAACACTGAGGATAAAATTGAATATAAATGATTGTGCTATAAGCTGTGTCCCCTCCCCTTATCTTAAGTCCACTCTTTCACCATTACTACTTTCAATAGGGGCCTAGCCACTTCCTCATTTACACAGAAGGACAAAAGCAGTACGTCCTTGCCTCTACTTCAGGTCAACATGCCAGCAGTTTTCCCCCACACTCCATCTCCACATTTGTATAACCAGGTTAACCTTGTGATCGATATTGGAGAGGCTTAGTCACCTACTCATTAAACTGAACAATCCCAACTCAGTGGCTGCAGTGTTACTGCCTCATCAGGTAATCAATTGCAGTGGATGATGATTCATGCCACCAATTCCAATATCACATGCTACCGTCAGCCAAACTTAATAATGGAACACTAAACAAAAAGAACTATTCTCATTTTGTTTCTAATTCTCTGACTTTTTATTCAGACACAAATGCTGAAACTTCCTTAGCTACATAACTCAAAAGCGCTTCAAAACAAATTCTGGGAAGTTCCACTGTTTTAATGCTAAGGTTCAGCTCTCGTGGTGAATGCAGACTCACCGAAGCCCTTCATGGCCTTGCTGAGGGCTGTGGCGTCGTCGCTGGCGTTGAAGCCACCATAGGGTCTCACTGAACCTCTGCCGGCCTGGGGAACACAGATGAGCACATTCAATCAAGCTCAGTGTTGCTATGTGACAGACAACTGCATAATGAGGGGACTTTTTCACTGAGATGTTGCCGACTGCACTGTATTTGTGGACTTGGACTGTTATACACTACGTTTGTTTATGGTTGGCCACCCTGCTGTTTACAGTGCGCTAATAAGATGAGATGGCCGGTGCACAGCTGAAAAGCACTAGAGCCCAGTGTTATAGTTTTGCATTGACAAACACACTTACATGTTTTCGTTTCTCCATGTTTGCTGAAAAGTACTGTAGCCCAAGTGTTGGAGTTTTGCACTGACAAACACACTAACATGTTTCTACACGTTCAAGAGAAGGACAGCACTGCGAAACTGCTGTGGCAGAGTGTCTCATATATACAGTGTTTGACTTTGGAGTGGTCAGGGAAGCTACATTCTTTACTGCTGATTTTCCACTTGGAAAGTCTGAATAACTGGGAAGGCCTGCATTTAAAGGGGCAGGCAGAAAAAAAAACAGGAAAGCCTATCTCTGAATAAGTCTGCACTGTCAGCTTTTTGAATCTCTGGGATTAGTTGGCCAAAGCCGGCTGGTGGCAGTTTCCTCAAAATCTGTCCTTCAGCTTTCAATGCGTTCCCCAAATCGTGATGTATGATGACATATAGGGATAACTATGTACACTCCTATCACACAATGTAATCAGTTGCTAAGAAGATACATTACTTTTATATCCCTGTCCTTGATAACTTTGTTTATCAAATGAACTGTGGTTACGGGTTGATGTGGGTGGGTGTGTGCACATTTATGTGTGAGAGTGTGTGTGTGTATGTGTAATGCACAATCAATAGTATTGACGCACACGTACACACACTCTAGTTCCTCATTAGCTCATAGTTGGACCCCTGAGTATGGTGAAAGACACAAAAGATCTACGTACAGAGAAACAAACTTAATCATCGTTTCAGCAGTAACTCATTAACTCAATACCAGCTCTGTCAGGGACACACACACACCTCCAGTAGCCACCCAGTAATCTCACAGTTATTTACACACACACACACACACACACACACACACACACACACACACACACACACACACACAGCCATCTAAAATAACAGGATACGTCAAAATATCTCTGAGGATTGTACATTTACTTGGAGGAATCCAGGGAGGCATCTAAATCAATGATATTTCATAGGAGTGCTGAGTCTTGAAAAAGCTCATAGAGCAGTAAATGTCTGAAACTGCCAGAGGTGTGTCTGAGGTAATGAACCTTAGATTATAGTCACACCACGTGAATTAAACTTATCAATAACATGCTATTGTGCATACAATTCTTAATGACCCCAACCACTGGAATGGTCTTGAGCTGAACAAGAAGCTAAGAATGTTGGGTAATCAGGGTGAACCAGCTATGGAAAACAGTCCAAAACATCTCCCAAACAACGGAGATCCTATGCTCGTGAGTGTTGCCTGAAAAACACTTCTCCCTCTCTGACACCTCATCATGTGCTCCCAAACCTGCCCTCAGACAAGGTTGTTGCCCTGCTCTAAATTACAAAGTGCTGCCCAGAGGAGGTGTGGTTGGAGGCTCGAGAAAGGAGACTCACAAGCTCAATCAGCTCTTCCATGTTGAAACCAAACCCAATATATAAAAATGAGTGTAAATGGAGACCTGGAGGACATGAGGAATTCAGGGAGTTTCATGTGTGTGCAGCGGTGGTAACAATGTGACTCAGACCCAGTCTCCTCCATGGGTCCACTCCCACACATGCACTTGCTCCATAAGGAGACCACTAAATGAGAACAATGAGTCACTGAGCTGCATTTAAAAGCACTTTTACTGTTAAAATAAACTCACACAAAAATAGATACGTAATTCCAGTTAGTTTGTAAACATTGCATTTGCACCACCAACTGTAACATAAGACATATATCACCAGAGTGAAAATTGCTACTGACAATGGCATACTTGAGTGATAGGATTAACTTTAGTGATTTTGGAGATTCATGATAATAGAACTGCATTCAAAAGCACCTTTACTATCAAAATTAACTCACAAAAATAGATACATGATTCCAGTTATCATATAGAACCAACTGTCGTTTCAGTGTTTGCACAACTGCACTTTTCAGATGGGGAAGTGCTTGTTTGGACTTCTGTGTACACACACAAATCAAACAGAAGCGTACACCCATCCTACATCTGACTACTTGGCTATATCAACACAATCTTCATTTTATGGCACGCTATGTTGCTTTGGCAGCATATTAGATCACTCTCATTCCCTGGACCCTGTGTTCCTGTTTCTTTTAATCTGAATTGTACGAAAGAAGACCAGTGCAAAGAATGCATTTGTGTCACAGCCCTGCACCAGAACCTACATCTAAACATAGACCCTAAATTAGCTGTGTTCGTGCAGGAGGACAGCTGAGGACTGTCTTATCAGTGAAGATTTCTGTTTACACACTAGGCTCATAACATGGCTGAGCCCCACCCACGTAACTGGAGCGACCAGGCCGATCTACAGGGATAGGATATTCCCCTAACCAACGGCAACATCTGGGAACCCAGCGAAAGGGTAGACAGAAGACGAGTAGAAAAAGAGTGAGGTTAGAGAGGGGTGAAGAATAGAAGACAAGGTGGGCATGGTCGTGAAAGATGGTGCCATAGTTAGGGTGGGAGTAGAGGAGCACAGACAGGGAGAGAGAAGAAAACGAGGACAACGGGGGACCCGCCCTACTGGGCTCTCTGCCCACACATATGAGTCATCCACTCACAAGTCTGAGGCCTGGGTAGAAATTAAGGGGAAAACAGCTCTGCATTCAGAACAGTTACTTTCAATCCGTTCCTCATCTAACATGCACAATTACCTGTACTTTAAGGTATTTACAACCAGAATTTCTAATTATATTAAAACTAATGAATGAAACAAACATGAGGTAAAATTAAAAGTAGTTTTTTACTGTATGAAAACTTTTGCTCTCAGAAACCTTCTCGGTATTACATTCAGTCATGAAGTTGCAACATCCATACCAGTGCTGAAATGTTGAAGGGGTGGTATTGTTTTCACTTCCTTTCATAAAAGATCATTGATTATTAATCACCATCCCGCTATGAGTTGCCGACCAAAATGTATCGTGCGAGTCTCAATGATTTATTGATGAGGACCTACAGTGGGTGTTGCCTTGATACCGTCAGTAGTATGATCACGTTTGACTATTCTTTAAAACTATTTTCACGATGACACTGTAAAGTTAATGAACCTGTTAAGTCTTAGAAATAATAAAAAAACAACTTACCATTGTAAGAGTTCTTGTCTTTTAAATAGTCTTTTAACCTAAAAGGTGAAACAAAACCAAGCAAAACATTTAAATTAGCATCGCTTGAAAAATAAATCTGTCAAAGCTTGCACCCTAAATGTGCATTAACCAAAGTCTAGACATTTTTAATGATTACGAATGCCACAAACCATTGTCCCACAGGTAACTCCGTACCTGTTGCTAGTGGCATAGTGATCAAAGTAAAGTATAGTTAAGTATTGTTGTTAAAAGTGGTGATGTGTGTCAATTGTACACACAGCTTACCGAGAGGATAGTTCGCTTGACGCACGCAGGATCGCCGAAGGGAATGAGAAGAAGTGAGTAAAGTCAGAGTGGAATAAAACTCTACTGGGCTGAGCGGTGTGTTGAACCACACCCTAATGACTATGGTTGCTGAGGTCGTGGGTAGTGTAGTTTTGAAACTTCCGCGTGCTGCTGTAGTTCTCCAATTCGAAGAACTAGGTTACATGTGGTTAAACATCCGCAACACTGAGGTTGAAATTACTTCCAATTAGTAACCACGGAATCTATGTTTCTGGTGCTGTGAACAGTCACAATGTGAATATGGCATGTTATATGCAGTGTTTCTTATTTGAGCTTTTCCACACGAGTCCTTACACATTGGAATGTGATAACGAGGCTCCAAACATTTTAGAAGCAAAAATATATTGGTAATTCATAAATATTACGAAACTGCTATCGAGAATAATAACAGTTTTACTCAATACGTTTCCAGTCATAAGACCTGAACGACAAGTGCTTGCATTTGTAAACTGTGTGTGTAATGAAAGATCCAGATTCATAGTACCTGTTGCTTTCCCTGTTGTACCAGTAGGTAAAAATATGCAAATCCTATTAGTATGCATCAGGGTATGAGTTTAGAGGTTCATCTGAGTTCTCCTAAAAATATTTGCGGAATGGCAGTGTCTTAATGACAAACAATGTGAACATTGTCCTTGAAAATACCATGGATATTTTCCATTGTTTATTTTTTTCCTGAAGTTGTTAAAAACAATACTGACATAGAAGGTCATAGTTACAAAGATACCTTAAAGGCACCCAGTGCAACTTTATAGGCTTGAGACTCGAAAAACAAACATTCAATTTCTAGTCTTTTTACACGTAGTTAGTTTCAATAACTCCATACCATTACATATCGACATTCAAGGAGCAAAGATGAGACGTCGTTGTGTGGTGAGAACTGATAGAAAATCATAAACAACAACAATCGCCGGTGTGGAGAGGCCATTTTTCCATTGACTGGAATCCTGCTTTATCTGCTTTATTTATTGGTGGCACCAATAAATAAAGATTTGAAAAAAAAAAATGGCGCCGATTGTTGTTGTTTACGATTTTCTATCAGTTCTCACCACACAACGACGTCTCATCTTTGCTCCTTGAATGTCGATATGTAATGGTATGGAGTTATTGAAACTTACTACGTGTAAAAAAGACTAGAAATTTAATGTTTATTTTTACGCCTCGAAAGTTGCACTGGGTGCCTTTAACTCAGGGGTGTCAAACTAATTTTCACCCTGGGCCACATCAGCAATCTGGTTGCCCTCATTGGGCCGGTTGTAACTGTAAGACCAGGGGTGTCAGCCTCATTTTCACACTGGGCCACATCAGCATTATGGTTGCCCTCAAAGGGCCGGTTGTAACTCTACATAGTCAAAAGCGGCACTAAGATCTAGAACAGGGGTGTCAATCTAAAATACACAGAGGGCTAATATAAAAAAATTGGAGGGTGCTTTATAGCACGCACTGCAGACTGGAGAATGTTTCTTGGCACGCACTGCAGACTGGAGAGTACTTTATAGCACGCACTGCAGACTGGAGAGTGCTTCATAGCACGGACTGCAGACTGGAGAGAGCTTCATAGCACACACTGCAGACTGGGGACTGCTTCATAGCACGCACTGCATAGTGTCATCTGAGAAGGTGTAGACAAAGCCAGCTGAGGAATCTCTCTCTCTCTCTCTCTCTCTCTCTCTCTCTCTCTCTCTCTCACCCTCTCTTGCTCCATCCCTCTCTCTCTCTCTTTCTCTCTCATTCTCTCTCTTCAGCAACATTCTATGTTTTGAGTCACAGGTGAAAGGTCTGTGGAAGCATTCTATATAAGCAATCATATACTGTACATGCTTGATCAATTGTGCAAAATCTTATTTGGCATAAATATGCTATTTCAGTGCAAATTTAAGACCTCAGTGATCACTGTAAGTTCGTTTAGGCAGTGGAAACTTCATGAAATAAATTGCATTAATATTGGCTGTAAATAAAAACAATAGATTGTAGATAGTTTACTGATTGTGTTAATTTGAAAGTTTTATCCAGTGACTTCAATGCAAGACATTTTCTAATTTCTAAATTAACTTCTTAAAACATTATAGCCATGCAAACCAACTTATAAAGCTCTCTAAGAAACGAGGGAATAATTAATACGTGTTTGCTTGTACAGAGGATGCAGCAAGCAAGGGACCTCTGCTCCTCATGTTGACATGAGGTTTTTATGTTTGTAATTCATCAACCTAGCCATCAGTTCCTGGTGAGTCCCCTTCTTGTGTACTCTGTATCACCCACCACAGCCAAACACACACACACACACACACACACACACACACACACACACACACACACACACACACACACACACCAGACACACACACACACACACACACACACACACACCACAGACAGCAGGGTGTGGGGACCATCTCTCCTTTTCATTCAAGTCGGTAAGATCACTGTTTGCATATTATCCGATTTAAGCTATTTAAGGCTAGGCAGAGCAACACAGGAACATTTTTATTTTTATTTAACAGAGTACAAGATCGCCAGAGGGCAGAAAGTAAGCAGTAATCTTGTCCAAGTTGAGGGCTGGACATATTCAACATTTACTGAAAAAAATTAAGATATATTATATTTTTTCATATGTAGACATGTACTTATGTTTAACATAGGCCTAATGTATCTGGGACAAAGCTAAGGCCTATGAGTTATTGCCTATAAACACAGAGATCTAATTTAAAAAATAAAATAAACATCAATGGCATTCATTTCTTATGCCTCTCTTTTCTGCATATCGCAGGCGCTCCACCTGTGGTCAATCCCACAAGTTTGTCCCAAGGCAGCCCCTTTTCATTTACACATTTGGACAGGGACCTGCACGGGGGACATTTGGACAGGGACCTCATCGACCTCCTCCTCCTTAAAAATAGTATAAAGGCTGCAGAATTTCATTTACGCCTGGATAAAAAACCGCCACTCGAACCATTTCATAAAGTAGCCTGTGGGCAACGAAAGTGGAAGTGAGTAGGGTTAAGTCACTCGTTTGGGAAAGCCCCCTTCTATGTTTACTGTACCTGCGGTGCTGCACGCGACTGCACCTGAGAGTCTGCATATTTGGCGAGAGAGACGGTCACGGTTGTCTTGTGTGACTTAATCGATGCACCTTAACTGAACCACACGGGTAAAATACAGGTTTAATAAAGTGGTCTCTGTCAACATACATCAAGATAAACATTTACAGAGTAGTTTACATGAGGTTGTATACCAAGGGTGGAAAAGAACCATTTTGGAGGTTAAAGATGAAATAATGAATGAAATAAAAATACAAATAAGCAAATTCATGTCAATGTTAAAGCTCTAAATGCTCCTATGTTCTTAGCAAAACTCATCTGTGACATGTACGCCCACAAATGACAGATTTAATCAATAAAATAAGTGCACGATATACAAATTCAACAAACACAGCTGCCTAGAAGTTTTTTTTGTCTAAATCAAGTTCAGATGCACTTTTAAATCTACATGATTGTTCTCCTGAATGTCATTTAACATACTCCACAGTGTCATTTTGTCTTGAAAAGTTGCCTATCCTGCTGTGGCAAAGCCTCTAAACCTCACACCCAGAATATTCGGCTTATGGGTGGGGAATGCATCACCAATGGCCAAGCCTCCCTAAGAGTCTACGTTCCTCATTCCTCTCCTCCCCTCACCTCCTGTGACCAGTCTCTCCTTGGAACACCAGGTCTCTGATCCAACAGAGCAGCAGCATCAGGATGAGGAGGATGAACAGGAAAAGAGTGAGCAGCAGTCCTGTGTAAATGTACAAGTTGGCCTCCAAGCTCACTGGGACTGGTAAGGCGCCGGAGACCTCCACAAACCTGTGTGGTGTTCCCATGGATCACCCAGTGACAGAGCAATGTCAGAGAATGTTGGACTGTTGGACTGTGTGATGTCCTTGCTTTTGATCCCACTGTTGTGATCCCTTGTCTTCTGCTTTTGTTCCCACTGTTGTGATCCCTTGTCTTCTGCTTTTGTTCCAACTGTTGTGATCCCTTGTCTTGCACAGACTTCTCCTCCTGTCCTGTTTGCTCTTTTTTCCTATTACTCTGATGTTACTGTCCAGCATAAGTCCACATGTAAGGTTGGCAGCATGCACCTGATGTATATGAAGATCAAGAGTGTTTCAGGTATTTGAAAGAGATTTTTTTAAAAATCTCTACATGGACTTGTACACTCCCTCCCTCCCTCTCTTCACCAATCTCATTTAGCCCTCCCCTTTCATTTCACCTCGAGGCATGCTTGTCCTTAATCAGTTCCAGTGGTGAAAGAAGTATTCAGATCCTTTTCTTAGGTACAAATACCAATACAGCTATGCAATATGACTTTATTAAAAGTAAAAGTGCATAAGTCTTAGCACCAAAGTTTAGTTTATGTACAAATGTATTTAAGAAAAAGTACTGGTTTGGTCTCTTAGATTATTAATACTGAAACATCAGTGTCAGTATCATATGTTACTGTTGTAGATGCTGGAGGTGGAGCTAGTTTGAAATACTTTATACACAGTTTTGTATACACGGACACCAGATAAATATAAGGGGTTGAGAGATGATTAATGGGAGAGAAAAGAAGAAATTAACATTTTGACAGACACAACTATTTTCAGTTTTTGGACTTTTCCCTCTAATCTCTGATTTTTTTGTGAGATATTTGACATGAAACCATGTGGGAGGTTTAGAGGGGAAAATAACTATTTGGTGGAGCTGTTAAACTCATAGACATCTGAAATGTGACCCTGACTACACTGCTTATCGTAAGACGCCAGAAGTTAAAAAGGTTGGAAATCACTGGTTAAATCTTTAACAATGTGTT
Source organism: Sprattus sprattus (assembly GCF_963457725.1). NCBI lineage: Eukaryota > Metazoa > Chordata > Actinopteri > Clupeiformes > Clupeidae > Sprattus > Sprattus sprattus. The sequence goes on from NC_137923.1 coordinate 23,130,936, forward strand.
GTATTGTAAAAGCTTGCTATATTATTCAATGTGGAACATTTTCATCTTAAAACTAAGTAGTAACTTAAGCCTGCGAATAAATGTAGTGGAGTAGAAAGTACAATATTGCCTCTGATACGTAGTGGTGTGAAAGTAGCATAAAACGGGAACTACTGAAGTACACTATTGATGAAATGTTCCCACCACTGTACTTCCCACCACTGATTAGTTATATCAGCGTATACACGTTTGTCTCATTAATCTATTTTTAACTGTGAGCTGTGATTTAAAGCTTTGTGTGTTGTCTACACAGCACAAAGGCACCGAGAGTGAAAGGTATGCTGAATAGGGAGAAATTCCAAATGTGAACTTTGTACTGAAAAAAAATCACAGTTTTCTATCATGAAAACGGAACTGTGAAGCAGTGAAATGCTTATTAAGACAAGTTTAGTTAGACATTTAGTTGTGTATATTAGGAATTGCCACCTCACTGCAGTGCAATATTTGTTCCTAGGGGTCGCATTTGCCAGTACATTGCTAGTATCTTCTATGAAAGTCATACGACGATGGACTGTGCGATTATTTAAAAGGGCAGTCAAACAATAATTACGTTTTGCAGAACGAACATATGTAACGATGTCACTAATCATAATGTGAAGTGATTATAAACTGCATCTAACCTAAGGATGTGTTGTTGCGTTAAGTGGTCAGACTGAGAAAAATATTTTCTCAACACAAGCACACCCCTTCGCCGTTAGAAATGGGATAAGACCGCTTGTATATTAGCTGCATGAGGCGGCAGAATGAGTATGTCTAGCGGCTGCAATCGGCGTGTTTATTAACAATCGAAAGTAACTGAGCTTGAAGAGATAGTTTGCACAGACGGCCTGATAACATGGAGTGGAAACCAATGGAGATCAACCCCGAGGTTGGGTATTATTGCTTTAATCATACACATCGACTTGTTTATGAAAAATACTCATGTGTTGTGAGACTCATACATTCTCTGCCTTTTGCCTTTTGTTTCACAGATGCTGAATACAGTATGTATGCTGCCTCACTCACAGGGATTGTTTTAGCCTTTGGGTAGGCTACAGGGGTAGCTTTTGCTTTGTCATTCTGCTGCACTGTGATGCATTTGACTTTGACGTGGCGAGATTAACCCAGCCTAACTACACCACTGTTTTGTAATGTAGGGTGCGGTCAGCTCGACCACCTGCTTATTTTATTAAGAAAATAATCAGGCTAATCAGAAGCCCATCTCATTATCGTGTTTAATCCAATCGAGTAGCCTATTAATGTTGATTGGTCTCAGTATGAATACCTATTTGTGTGAATTATTGTGGAAATTGTGCCGACAAAGTGCTAGAAACGTCGGTTTATATGTCATTATATCAGTGAAAAGATACTATGTTTGAAACATAAACAGATTATTGAATCGACTAAATATTTTGAAGTGCCCAACGTTTGATGCTTATTCAGGTAGCATTGTGAGGGTTTCAGAGACCAGTGTAGTGTAGGCCACTGTAATACGTCCTGCCGTCATTTGTCACATTGTGTCGGCCACATGGTCGCTGTCCATCCCGCAGGTGCTGAGTAAACTGGGCGTGGGGTCGAAATGGCGATTCGTGGACGTACTCGGTCTAGAGGACGAGCTTTTGTCCTCGGTGCCTTCGCCGGCTTGCGCTGTGATGCTGCTCTTCCCGTTAACTCAACAGGTAAAAGGGCGCTGCCCCCGTGGAATGGTTGGCAAACTGGGCCCACAGAGTTTAGGCAGAAGGGTTTCATTTTTTTATTTATTTGTTTTAACGGTTTGGAATACCATTTACAAACTGTCCTCCAAAACATTTGGTCTTTAAAGATGGCCACATTTATTATCTATGTCAGCAAAGCCCATGTCAACAAAGCCAGCATAGGAAAGCCACAAGCCAACCCGAACCAGTCCCTGATGCTGCGTGCTGTCTGGCTTCTGTAGCAATCTTTGACACCATCAATAAATAGCACAAAACCTATAATCCTTGACCATTTTTGAAGAAATATTCATATTTGTGCCTCCATATATTTCTCTGTCTGTCAGCATGAAGCTTTTCGAGGGAAGCAGGCGGTAGCCCGGGCCTGTAATGATGTGTACTTCCTGAAGCAAACTGTGGTGAACTCTTGTGGCACAGTGGGTTTACTGCATGCTGTTGCCAACAACCAGGATCAAATGGACTTTGGTGAGCAAATAGATGTATTATGGAAATGGAAATGGAAATTAGGGTACAATATCCAGATGGTATTTAGCTGTACGTAATCTATGAAGAGCTACCAATATATTTTATACCAGTGATATTTTAACGAGAATGATTTTTAATTGAGTATGTGTTTGGATAGTTTCGATCAAAGGAAAAAAAAGTATGTCAGAAATTCCAATTCCAAAAATGACAATTCCACCTCCTTTGCTTTTTTTTGTCTGATAGACAGTGGCTCTGCCTTAAAGAGGTTTCTGGAAACCACATCCAGTATGTCTGCTGCAGATCGAGCCAAAGAGCTTGAGAAGAACAAGGTTAGACATGGCGCACTCTGTTTTGTATCACACATTTCTCCCCTCCCTCCCCTTGGTCTGCTGTTAACCTTGTTTCAGGGGTTGCTCATTTACTTTCAAGAGAATGCAGCCATGGGAGCAGTTGCAGATTATGTGCCTAGTCTTTCCCATAGGTGGCACTAAAACACCGTAAACTAAAACACTGCAGTGCTCTTTAGTGTTGAAAATTGAATTGAATGGGTAAAATATTTAGTATGACAACATCATATGAAAAATTCAACACTTTCTTCTCTCTCTCTCTCTTTCTCTCTCTCGTCCCAGGATATCCAGGCAACCCATGATGAGGTGGCAGCAGAGGGACAGTGCAGGGTATTGTACAGTGTTCAGATTCTGTGTCCTGTTCAGATTCTGTGTCCTATTCTTTTTTTTAGGAGATTGCAAAATTATCTATTATTATTGAAATCATTTATTCACATCGTCAAGTGGCATGCACTGTCATCATCTGTCTTAGAAGTGTCTTAGAAGTGTATAGTAAACAGTTCCTACTTTCTAAAGAAGAGTCAAACATTGCCCAAACTGTCATGCAACACATTTAAATACAATAAAATTGCTAACATGTGTTTCAACTGTTCAACATCCTGTACCTATCTGCGTTTGTATTTCTGCAACAGGTGGAGGAAGGCAATGTGAATTTCCATTTCATCACTTTTGTGAATGTGAATGGCCAACTCTATGAGCTGGGTGAGTTTCTCTTCAATGTCACTGCATTTGACACCAACAAAGACTGAGAATATAACCATCAGGAGTCTCACTTCTGTTCTCATCTGCACTCCCATGGATGTGTATGTTGAAAGAATTTATGAAAGAATAAAATGCTCCTGTATTGTTGCTGACTATATTAGCAAATAGAATATAGCAGAGATCAGTTCTTCTGCAAATGCCTGATAGCCGATGTCTTCTCAAATGGAATACTTTGATTTGTTTTATGGCATCCATGACACAATGTAACACTTGTTAGTCTTTTCAGTTTTTTTAGGAATGAGGTTTTGGGTTTATTATATTTATATTTTCACCATTCTTAAGATGGTAGAATGGAGGGACCAGTGACCCACGGTGCGACCAAAGATGGCTCCTTCATCATGGTATGTAAACAATTCAGTCAGTGAGTCACATACTTAGGAGCAGGTGTGCATGCATCCAGAAATTAATATTTCAACATTTATTCCTTTACCCCCTACAGGATGCAGCAAAAGTGTGCCGCCAGTTTGTGGAGAGAGAAAAGGACGAGGTGCGCTTCTCTGCCGTGGCCCTGTGTAAGGCCTGAGTGAAGTCGTTGAGAGAGAAGAGAGAAGAGAGAAAAAACCTCACCAAAAAAAACACTCCTAAAGCACACGCTGCACTGTGCTGCCCAGCACTTATATCCAAGCTTCTCTGAGATCTCTCCGTTAATGTCAATATGCTGTTCTGGTGTTTGTCTTAATCACTGTGGTCCAACTCTGAAGGCCTTGGCCTCTTGTTTTTATATCACTCTTCAAGCTGTCTTAGTAAGGGGAGAGACTGAAGTATTGCAAGGCACAAGCGCTTGTAAGGGCAGTTGTTACAGGGGTGTGAATTTAACAAATTGACTGTGGTTGTTATAGCATTGAACTGCCAATTTATCAGTGATGGCCTTAGATCAAAGAAGACTGTGTTATTTCAGTTAGTTTGCACTTTTCTTTATAGTGAAACAGTTAGGCTTCTAGACTGTTTATGTTGCCTTGCACTGAAATGTCTGCCTGGAAGATGTGAATTATTGATATGCTTTGGGGTGGTTGAGACTGTCAGTATGTAACTGGCAGGGCTGAGCTTGGTGAAAACTCTTTCTCACTGCTATTAAAGCTCTTAGCACATACCATGTGACTGTATGCGTGATCGTGTACTCTGCCATACAGTGTTGGGTGGGGGGGGGGGGGGGGGGTAAAGGCACATTTAAGCTCGTGCATGTAAAAGTATCCCATTATTTCAACATATTTAATCTTTTTTATTATAATTCGCCTTTCACTTTATTCAGAAGTGAAGCGGTACGTGATTTCTTACTTATCTCGCTGTAGCCAGCAGATGGCAGTCTTATCATTTGTGTCTGTAGACTTCTCGTGCTGATTTATTTATCAGAACACACTTCCTTTATCAGTTCAGTTTGTCAGAAACCGTTTAGACTTCTCCATGTTATTTCATTGTCAACGCTTGAAATCCTTAAAAACGCAGGGGGTAAGATAACTGAGACGGTAACGAACCCCCTCTATTCTCCCCATGAAATTCTTCGGCACCCTCCCGCTTTCACTTGCGCATGCTAGAGTGTGTCCCGCTTGCGTTTGCTCGGTAGCAGGCATGCGATAGCCTCACAGCTTGTCGGAGTAGGCGGCTGCCCGTTTCGTATTGGCTGCTGCAGTCGGACAACCTCTGGGTTTAAAAACTTTATTTTTAGCCATCGGTGAGACTGCTATTGCAGTCGCCTCAGTGCGCGATATGAGAAGCTATCTTTACTGCCTTTACAGCCATCCATCAGTGAAGCGGTAAGGCCACGCGTGTTGGTATTGCGACTCTTGCGGTCAGCGGACTGGGATAGTCCTTGAGACCCTAAACGTGTTCTTTACGCAACGGGGACGATACAACAGAATTTAACTGTGCCAACAGTAACGAAGCTGTCGGAACTTTTATTTGGCTACACTAATTCAGGATACTTCAACAGTCCGTGAAGCTGAGACGGGATATTACCCATCTGATCTAGCTGCAAACGATACCTCTGCTGTGTGTTGACAATGGCGAGTCCAGGGGCAGATACCGGCCCGAAGAATCAAGAGCACAACCAACATCCCGAACTGACCCCCGAGCCTGCATTTCAAGAAGCCCAGAAATGGATAGAGGTGAGTTGACCATGAAGGAAACGCACTAAGATCTCAAAACCGCGGATCTTGCACTACAGCACTACAGCCCTCATTGCTATAGTAGTGAGGATGCATCTCAAGAAATAGCCAGGGTTTGTGTGAGTTTATTTGCCAGTGGAATTTACCATGAATATTGCAGGTTTACTACGCAAGTGACGCATCATTGTCACTGGGCGCATATATTGTGTTACATTAGGGAACAGGGGAAACACAATGCGACTGTCATGTGCAGTGGAATTCGCTGTGTGGGGAACGATTGGGCAGTAGTGGGACTAGCTTGCGCGGCTTTTCTGTTGTTCTTCAAGAATTTTTCAATCACATGACACACCTGGTTTTGACTAGATGGTTTGTTTTCCGCATCGATCCTTATGCCGGCACAATCAGCAATTTACTAAATGTTTTTTCTGAAGAGGCTAAACCAAAACATCCACGAGAAAAGAAAAACAAACAATTACACAAAGATCTAAGTGTTTTCATGAGATGAAGCGTCTGAAAATTATGTTTGGCGCGTTTATAGGTCAGTTTACGCCACACACTTATTTCCCAGAAACTCCCCCTTTTAGAGGTGATTTTGGTTGCCATGGTGCTGGAAGACAGTGAAGCGAACCTTTGTTTGTTCTGACGCCTTGGAGGGATGGATATCTGCCAAGCATGCGAGCCCACCCCTCGCCACCCTTTATCTCCTCTGAAAAACGACATACAATTTAATCTCCTCGGATTTGGGATCCCCTGAGATCCCACGCTGTTCAATATTGAAATCCTGATAATGATATTATGACCTATTTTTTTCAAAGATTGCTATGCCTGTGCTTGGCAGATGATTGGTGGCATGGGGTGGTCACGTCACTGCTCCACTTAGTGAAATGGGCCATGGTACAGTAAACCACTGGAGGCTGAGTCTAATTCAGATTCCGACCAGGGCTTTGAGAACGGATGGCTCCTTTGATTTCCAGTGCGTCAGTTCTGTCATTATTCATAGTCAGGTGTTGGAAGATGATGGCTGGCACATATTTAGTTTATAAGCCTGCCACCTCACTATGAGCTATGTTGCACCCACTTGTCATTCATTCTCAAGAGTCGTGATCACGCCGGAGTTGTGCGTTTGTTTAATGTTGGGTAAACTATGTAACACAAACAAGTCAGAATAGTCCTCTCCAAACTGTTTCAATTCCGCTGTCTCCAAGAAGAAAATGACTAACTTGTTCACATTGAAAAAAGCAGGCACCTGTGTCTGCCAGCAGTATTTATAGCTCTCCAGCTAATATAGCCCTGCTCCCTGCTGTCCTGGAAATAGCTTTGAAAGCATCTGAGCAGTAGAAACACACCACTAAGAAAAGTTTCTATTGGAAACTGCTCTGGTTACCTCCTGCCTCTCATCAACAGACCCGTGTTCAGTTCATTTCACCACTGTTTCCTACCGCAAGCATTGTAGGTTAAATATGGAAAATCTTCTTGGACCAGTGACTGAAGGCTGAAAATGACTATGCCATGGGAACTAAAGATTTTTCTCAGGCACACAGGCATTATAGCATAGCTTTATGCACCAATCTGCCCCAGCTTTGCTTCCTGAGCACAGGGAGAGAAGGCAAAGTGATGGAGTGCTCTAAGGAGAAATGGAACTAACTCAAGTGGTGTGTGTCTATGTGGTTTAAATACATGTTTGTCTGGAGTTTAGGCTGTTAGGCAGTATGTGTAAAAACACAGACAGACAGACAGACAGACAGACAGACAGACAGACAGACAGACAGACAGACAGACAGACAGACAGACAGACAGACAGACAGACAGACAGACAGACAGACAGACAGACAGACAGGCAGACAGACAGGCAGGCAGACAGACAGGCAGACAGGCAGGCAGACAGACAGACAGACAGACAGACAGACAGACAGACAGGCAGACAGACAGGCAGACAGACAGACAGACAGGCAGACAGACAGGCAGACAGACAGACAGACAGGCAGACATGTGTTTACTATGTGAATACAAATACATTGAAAAAAGGATGTTTGGAAAACAGAAGATAGGAAGACTGCATGCCATACTGTTGAGTGCTAGGTTATATTGTAGTGTTCTCTTGGCATTCTGTGTAAAGACTGAATTACCAGAGCACACTGTGACTTTACCTTGGTGACCAGCTTAGAATGCCATACTCCCCCCCCCCTCCCTCTCTGCCTATTTTTTTCTTTTTAAGGCTTTATTTCTTATTCTTTCTCTTCCCACCTGTTTAAGATGACTCAGGGGTTCCTTGTAGCCCCCTTTAAATTAGATTCCAGCAGTAGGTCACATAAGAGGGCATGAGGGAGCTGGGGGCAGGCTGAGGGAGCCGGGGGCAGGAGTCTGACGGTGGGGCAGTGAGCTGTTGTGCACTGTGGGTCCGGATGCATGACATTGCTGGGAGGTTCTGAAAACGTCTCACCCAGATCGGGTGTCACTGGTCGCCAGTCAACGCCACTGGTGCAGATACAAACACTGGCCGCCTGTCAGGTTACAGGAACTCCAGCAGCCGCGCTTGCTGAGGCCTCTCATGTTACAGAGCCTCACCGGAGCCTGTGTTGCACCAGTGGTCTAGATAGGAATTTCCTCCTAATTGGAGGACCGTAAGTGTTTCAACAGTTCCTTAACCTCGGGCAATCGTTGATGATCTTCTAGGACACATGGAAATGTAGAAAAATAAGACAGAAGAACTTACTAAGGAATGGGACTCTTCTCAGGGTTGTCTTAAAACCAGGCTCCTCTGAGGATTATGGGATGGAAGTGTCCTCGAACTGGAACATCAGGAAGACCAGAAAAGTGCAGGACAGTATAGTCAAAGTTGTAACCTGTTGATCTATGATGAGACGCTGTGAGAGGAAGAATTTCAACTCTGTCACCCAAACACCAGGTGTTACATTCAAGCCACACACACTGACTGACACACAAACACATTTTTATCCATGGATTTCAAACAGACACCCTTCAGTTCATAACACCACAGCAGCATCTCAGTCTCACTGGGTTTATCTTTGAGGGGCCGTCCGAAGCTCTTCACCAGGGCCTGTGTGAAGGCCTGGAGTGCCGCTGCCTAATCCTGTAGATATGATATCCCTAATCCGGCTGGAGTAAGGGCCCTCTGCCTGTGGGCCTCAGCCCACCCACCTCACACTCAGCCTGGGTTGACTGTCATGGCTGCCACCCTCCAACCCCCACCTCACTGCTTTTCCAATTAAATGAAATCAGTCTGTTTTTCTTCCTAGTAGCCTAAGACTGTGTATCCTCTCAGTGGATGAGGCAGCCATGTTTAAGTGGGGCTAGATTGCAGCAGGGGTGATAAATCTTTAGAATGCACCACCTCTGCATCTCTGGTGGAACAAAGGGTTACCATGGATACCATGCATGTAAGTGGGCTATATGGGACTTGAGACAGAGCTATTAAACTTCCTGCTGGACAGAAGATGGGACTCCAAGCTCAGAGAGAGTGAGTGTGTGTGTGTGTGAGTGCTGTTGTGCCAGTTGATGATGGAGCCGGACATTACAGATGGTGAGGGTCACAGACTCACAGACTGGTCATATGACTACACAGAGCCAGCTGTCATTACTGTGTGGGTGGGAGTTACACACACTCTCTTTTCTCACTCACACTCAAACATGCGCACACATACACACGCATTAGAGGATTAATTGCAGGCACTGGGATGTGGCTGTCTTTCTCTGAATGTTTCTCCCGTATCCATGTTGTGATGTAGGCCCTGTCCGAATCAAAGGAGCGTTCACTTGTGGCTGTGCTTGAGTTTGAGAGCCATGGCTCAGAATTGATAGAGTAGAGCAAATTACAACTTGCTCCGTTCCAGCCCTTTTGTGATCTGTATATGTTGTCTATGGGGAGAGTAGTCACTAAGATCATGAGAGTTCGGTCTTCTTTGGCTGATATTAGTTTTCCTAAGTAAGTTTCAGATTTTTTTTTTGTGATTTTAGTCTCCGGTGTGGAAAGAGGCATGTTTATTTATTTATGAGGACACAAGTGCTGTCCAGCTGTCCTGGTAGGAGTGTTAACTCTGCGATGGAAAGTGCCACTTAACACATATCCCCTAATGCAACCTGACATAGATAGACAGACTTCTCTTTTAAACGTCCTGGGTTATATTAGCACACAATGGAAGAAGACTGCCTGAACTTAAATTTAACTTCAATTAATTGGCTTTTACTGATTAGGGTGCTACCCGGGTCAATAAAGTCAACAGGCTAGCAGTCCTTTTTTAGACATCAGTATCATAGGCTAAGGTTTTACCTGTGCTTCTGGGTCTGTGTTTGTGCTGATCTTAATCGGATAAGTGTTTATTGCATGCAGACGGGTTTCGTCAGGCAAATAATAGAGACCAGACTGGATTTGATTAGGACATCAAGGCCGGAGAGAACCGCTTTTCTGCTTCAGACGTGGATACAATCAAGTGTGGTTTTGTTTGTGATATGTAATACGTCTCAGGGTTGGTTTAATCAAATGGCTGTTGGCTATTGAAGTAGCTTACTGTGCAAAAGCCTGAATATTGGACTTGCCTCCATGAGAGCTTTAGGGTCACTCTTCATAAAGTTTCAGTCAAGTGCTTTATTGCTAAGGGTGTAGTATATGTTTGTGTGTGTGTTTTAAGCCAGTGAGGCATGTTGCTGTTTTGGAAATGCAGGATCATGCTTAGGGTTATGTAAAGAGCCTTAGCTTAGGTCAGTCTCTAGATTCCTGAGAGTTCCTCTTAGTGCCCATGCCCCTATATTGGGAAGGCTGGCGCCAGGTCCATGCATTAAGATCCTGTGAAATGAGTTATGCAATGATATATGACCCATGCCTGGAGACATGTGCAGGTACTGTAAGCAGGAACTATGAACTATGAACTATGAACTATGAACTATGAAATTGCATTGCTCAAAGAAGTAAATGTAGTCTCTCTCTCTTTCTCTCTCTTTCTCTCTCTTATTCTGTCTCTGTGTGTGTGTGTGTGTGTGTGTGTGTGTAGCTGTGTGTGTGTGTGTATGTATGTCTACATGCCAAAGACCAGCTGGGTGATATAGGACCATATGTTTCTCAGGCTCCTATCTGTTTGACAGGTTAGAGTGACATGACCGGAGTGTGAGGGTATAAGCACATGGTTGCGCATGTGTGTGTGTCATGGTTGCAAGTGTGTGTGTCATGGTTGCACGTATGGAATGTGCGTGTTTGTTGGTCTGTGTGGTGGGGTTTGCAGACACACATGGTGTTTTTTTTGTGGGTGTGTCTGAGTGGCACAGGAACTTCTCAGGAGTCACAAACAGGACTTTTCATGTGCTAATACAGCTTCTCTATTAATAGCTGGTGTGCAACAGATCACAACAAGATTTCTAATGACAACTGATAATGACAACTGATCCTGTTCCTTGAGAATTAGGTGGAGAGAATAATTAGTGCAGGAAAATATTTCCACACACTCACACTAATCAGAAAGGTCTGAGCCACCAGCTTAAATATCCTCTTCACACACACACACACACACACACACACACAGACAAAGAAACACACAAAATACATGCACACACTCACATACAGCATGCCCCCTCTCTCTCTCTCCCTCTCTGTCTACATTTACACGTGAAAGTAGCACACAGTGGTGTTTCTTACGAACAGTCCAGCAAATCTAGCTCAAAACTTGTGTCCTTGCTTTAGTATCTCCTCCTGTGCTCCAGATTCTCGGCATGGCTGTGGAGCTCCAGCGTTGGGGAGGATTCTTCCCATCTGTGCATGTGTGTCATGCTATTCTTAGTGAGGTGGCTGCAGCTGCTCCTGAGGCTTGTCTTTCAGATTAATGGAGCGCTCCCTTCGCCTCTATCTCTTATCCGTCTCAAAATCCCCTTTCCAGGTTCGAGCTCATCTGATAACAGCATGTCACATATTGTGGGGGCATGATGTAATTGCAGAATGAGGGGGAGCTACGCCCCATGGTGCATTTACCTACCTCTGCTGTTGTGGCTTAGTGGTACTCTGAGATACAATCAGTTCTGGGAATGATTATTTTTTTATTGCTAAAACAGTAGCACACAGTTGGCAACATGCTGTAGATCTTGTAGATATTTATATATCTAGTACACCATGTAAGTGATTAAGTATTTAGATGCTGGACCAATATGAGGTGTGACCATTATAAAAAATACAGCAGTATTTGATTGATTTTGTTGAGATGTTGACTGAGATGTAAATTTTTTGGGACATAATTTAGCAGGCATTAGCATCAGTTAGCTGCCTCACATCTCAGTACTCTTTCAGGTCCATGATCAACACGTAGCCACAGATGAATATTACTTCATGTTACCTTCAATTACCAGATGCACCTTTATAGTGCTCCGCTCTGGATCGCTGCCAATGAAAAATAATGAACACATGCATACACACTCTTGTCATGTATGTGTACTTGTATACTCACACACACAAACACACTCTCTTGCACACTCTCTCTCTCTCCAGCCTTTCTAGTGGTGCAATTAATTAAGCAGCAGATTAACATAGTTGCCCTGGACAACTCGGTGAATAAGGCTGTGATTTCTCTCTCTCTCTCTCTCTTTGAAAACAAATTCCTGACCCAGTCACACGTCATTATGGTCTATGGTCACAGTCATTATGGTTCTGCTGTTAGAAACAGGGCTCCCGATCCCTCCATTCCTCTGCTTTTCTTTTGTGCTCCTGCCTCCCTTTCTTCCTCTCATTCATCAGGGGGAAAGCAGGAGCAGCTCGGTAGTTATTCTGCCCTCCACTTGTCCTGCTCATTAAGGAGATTACCTGTGTGTGTGTGTGTGTGTGTGTGTGTGTGTGTGTGTGTGTGTGTGTGTGTGTGTGTGTGTGTGTGTGTGTGTGTGTGTGTGTGTGTGTGTGTGTGTGTGTGTGTGCGTGTGTGTGAGGGTGGACGTGTGTGTGGACGTGTGTCTGTGTGTCTGTGTGTGTGTGTGTGTGTGTGTGTGTGTTTGATGGAGGGATACAGTGTCAGTGTCAGACATGCTCAGGCTGAGAGGATAAAGAGACGGAGACACAGGGATGAAAAGCTTGTGGCGCTTAAGAGCCGAGGGTTGGGGAAATGAGGGCACAGCGGCAGCTCCTGCGTGCCGCTCTGGGTGCCTGGGCCCAGGGTGACGGCACCAAGGAGAGGTGCCAGGTGAAAGAGGGACAAAGTTGCTCAGTGTCCCTGAGAGAGTGCTAGTTAGGAATGTGTGCGCCAGTGTCTCATCGGCTGTTTGGGAAAGGGGAGGTTACTGGATTGCTCATCCCGTGTGTGTGTGTGTGTGTGTGTGTGTGTGTGCGTGAGTGCGTGTGTGCGTGTGTGTGAGATTTAATTTAATATTTGTTGTGTTCAGTCTATGTAGTGGAAAGGTTTAGTGCAGTATGACTGCAGTATAGATCGGCTGCCCTATTTTTTTTAAATTCTGCACCAATTCTCTCTCTCCTTCCCTTTCTCTTGCTCTCTTAACTCATAGCCTAATACATGTGAATAATGGAACGGAATAATGAAATGATGATCTGTGTGTGTGCAGTGTCGTCTCCATTTCTGAGTTGTTCAGGTGGGGGGGGGGGGGGGTCTGTTTGAAGGCACAGGGCTGACAAGGTTGATCGTTGCTTCTCCCCGAGCTTTGGGAATGGATTTAGTGAATCTTAGGAAGAATTTGTCTCTTCTTTCAAGTTTTCTTCAAGGACGTGTTCCTCTCTCTACCCCCCATGCTTGTTAGTTGCCACAAATAGTCTTCTCTCTTTGGCCTGTGCCTACGTGTTTCTATTGTGAGCTTGTGGTCAGTTGGCCTGTGCTTATTCAGGATCTGATTCTGCTTTCTGTCCCAGACAGAGATGGCCCAGTAATTTAGACTCTCTGCTCAGGGTCAGATAACATGCTATTCTTCTGTTTTTGATGCTTGTATTTATCCAGTGTCCAATTCAGTTCAATTTTATTTATAAAATAACACAATTGTCCCAGGGCCCAGGGCCTGAACCTTACCACCCTGCTCCAGATATTCTGTTTCACTGACTAGAGAGTGTTTCATAATGACACATCTTGTCTCAATGCTATATGCACTTTTTCAAAACTCTTCACACAGTGTACTGTCACTCAGCAAGATTTCCGTGGCACTCAAAATACAATGAGCTAAAAAACACCAACATTTTGAAAGACTTTTAGAACGATCTTTAGAACAGATCTTTAGCATATCTTATCCACCCCTACAATCCCCAACACCCCACAAATATTTCAAGTCAAGCAGCCATTATGAAATGGCCCCATAGGTACAGAGGTTAGTCTTCCTACCTAATAAGCATCTGGCCCAGCTTTAAATTCCTGTCCAATTCAGGAAGCCATTGTAAGTCACTTTGGGTAAAAGTGTCTGCTAAGTAGCAGTAGTTGCAGTTTTGGGGTCCCTTTTTCTCATTGATGAACAGCAGTTATACTGGGAAAATCTCTTCAGGGACAGATCTATATTTTCCCAAATTTGTGCAAATTTTAATGCATATGATGTATAACCACGTTTGTATAGTTGATAGGCTGCAGACAAAGAAAATAAACCCAAAAATTGAATAATTTTTCATAAAGAATCTGAATAATAATTTCCATTCACAGTGATCTAGATTATGTCTGGTTTTAGTAACTAAAGTAAGTAACTGAATGCCTGCAAAAGTTGCTTTAATGTTAAAATGATTGTAAAAAAAAACATAAGGGATTATTCTGTATTCACTGCATGCTTAAACTGTCATGAACATGCTTGCTCTAGGACATACAGTACGTGGAGTGCAGTTGCTTTAGCTTGATTTGGCCCCATGTAGGATTTCCAGCTAGGGCTCAGGCCTGAAAGTAGTGCTTCGTCACATTGAGGTGCTGCTGTAACCCATGGCGATATTAGTGTGAGCTCTTCCTCATGACGCAGGAACAGCTTAGAAACAGCTTAGGAACAGCCCCGTCTCTGTTGTTGTTTAGAATGCTTCCTGCCAGCAACACCGCAATAACATGTGCGTGTATGCACATATTGATCAGTAGAGTGTAACTTTAACTTGTGTGTGTGTGTGTGTGTGTGTGTGTGTGTGTGTGTTTAATGTCCCATGGTTTTGTCCCCCAAGGGTGCATTAAGTTCCCAAACAATTAAGAAAAGTGCTTACTACATCAGGGAAGAGTGGGAGCCATTCTCTCTTTCATTTTCACTGATTCCCCTCAATCTTTTGATTCTCATCATGCCATCAAGGCAATCAGAAAATACTCTTTCAAAAATAAACTCTTTTAAAGACTTTTAAAAGTCTCACCGTAACTTCAGAACAAATCTGAGTTAGGTTGTCTTCCAGTTTAGTGGGTGTGTTGGACACCAGGGCAGGCTGGCTGACAGAGGCTAAATGTGTGTGTGTGTGTGTGTGTGTGTGTGTGTGTGTGTGTGTGTGTGTGTGTGTGTGTGTGTGTGTGTCTGTACGAGGACTAGGGTGCTTTTCAGGAAGGGCCCCTCACTCACCAGCAGCGGGTGATTGACATTGGATAAACCCCATTAAATAAGGAGCCCCTCAGAATGGGAAGTAAGAGACACACACACACACACACACACACACACACACACACACACACACACACACACACACATATATACACACACACACAGAAAACACACACACAGACACACATACACAGAAAACACACACACACACACACACACACACACACATACACACACACATACTCTCATATGCACACATACACACACATGCTCTCATATGAACACACACACACACACACACACACACACACACACACACACACAGCCCCCTGCTGCGTTCTCCAGTGGAGGTCTATATGCAGAGTGGGGTGCTGGTAACCGGGGGTAACCAGACCCCAGTGCTGACAGGTACTGGAACAAATCTTTAAAAGAGCGGGAAGGGTTTTGCGATTTTTGTCAGGTTTACAATGTTGGGACTGTTTCTTCATGTCTTTTACACTTACTTTCTCGCTCGGCTGTTATTCAGAGTCAGTGAAACAGAGATGATTTTGCCAAATTTGTGATGCTGAAGAACACACACACACACACACACACACACACACACACACACACACACACACACACACACAGGCATACACTTTCTCTGACCTAGTCACAGTATGCTTATATGTAATGAGATATGTAATGAGATTATATGAGGAAAGCCCCCATGGAGTATCTGGGTCTCATAGCGTGTTTTACTTCTTAGACATGTAATAATCCCCAAATCTATGCTCACCAATTTCAACTGGTCCAGCTCTGCCTTTGTATTTTGGATGTAGTTGCAGTCAGTCATTCTTGCCGTTATTCACCAGCTAGTCAGTATGGTGAGTTAGGAGTCATGGGTGGAAGTTGCAGACTGGTGTTACAGAGACCCTCGGCCATTCTGGTTATTTGAGTTCTAAGTTTGCCGCTTCTGGGGGTGAGAGCCTTGTGGTAATATTGAAGTAATGATTTATGATGGATTTTCTCTCTCATTGGGAAAAGCATTGATCATACGCACATACATAAACACGCACACAGACACTCACAACAAGCTTACCTAACCAACATGGCATACAGGCACCTAACAGATACACCACAGTACCCCTTTTATGTGTTTATTCCGTTAATAATGAATTGCTGCATTATAAATATTTAATTTCCATTGAGTCGAGTGTGTGTCTGTTAGTCTCTGTGTGTGAGAGTGAAAGAAAACATGACGTGCTCTGCCAGGTCCTGCATAGTTTCACATTTTCAGTTATTTATTTCCGTAAATGAACTAATGAGAACCTCTTGTCTTGTGCATATCATGTATGTGCAGCATATGCTTGTCAAAGCAAAGGCACTTTATTGTTCTAAAGACGTGACAAAAAGATTAATTGTAATGGAAAGATAGGGCTTTACTACCCATAGAACACTCAAAGTGGTCTAAAGCCTCTACCCATTTACACATCGATGGCAGAGGATTACTATCTAAGGTGCTAACCTGTGCATTGGGAGCGGTTTGGGGTTTGGTGTCTTGCTCAACGAAACTTCGGCACTTGGTGAGGAGTCGTCGGGATCGAACTGGCAATCTTCCGATTACTAAATGACTCCTCTACCTGTCGCCCCAAACAAGAACCATGAAGTTAATCTCCCACTGCACGATGCATTTATGCTCTTAATTATACCATGGTTAGGAGAAGTTTTTTATGCAGAAGCTGTGCATGTGGGTGTGCGTGTGCGTGTGCGTGTGCGTGTGCGTGTGCGTGTGCATGTGCATGTGCGTGTGTGTTTTGTGTTAGTTTGTTTTATTGCCTAGGTTGGGGTTGACAGGGGGAAAGGAAAAGTGATTGCACTCCATCCAGTGAGTTATTAACATCCCTTGGCCCCAACCTACTCACACACACACACACACACACACACACACACACACACACACACACACACACACACACACACACTTTTCCATGTCTTAATCTCCCTGTGGTAGTAACGCAAAGTCTGGGAGTAGATGTATGTGGAACAGGAAAAGAAAGGCTAGTAATGTAATCACTGCTTTAGTGCTGCAACAACCTCTCCCCCACCTCCACACACATATACACCCTTTCGAGCATGCAGTTAAAAATGCATGTGATTGATGTGATTAAAAAAACACAAAAATGTGTGTGTGCTTGTGTGTGTGTAATAGACACCAGCAGGTGTGTCCTTTCAGTCATGGCAGCTATGACTTTGGTTGCCATTGGTTTTATTTGGTACGTCCTGTAATTCCCTCAGACATGTCGCTGTCAATCACTAAGGACTTCCCCTTTCCATCGTCTTCATTGGATTCTATGTGTCTCTGTGTTATCTGTTTACACAGTTAGTGCCCACCCTGATGTTCCTCTTTGGGACACATGAAACATGGCATGTTGTCTCTCTCTGTCTTGTCTTGGCTCGTCACGGTAGCAGGCTGGGAGGCTGTGAGGCTGGGAGGCTGAGGCAGTGAATTGTCTGTGTAATGGAAATGTATTGAGAAGTAATTGTACAGACCAAACTGCAGAGTTTCTTTTTTTAAGTTCTTCTTAGCTTACCAGCTTTGTTGCTTTTTAAAAAAAAATATTTGATTATGTACTGGAACATTCTGCAGGTGAGCGATAAGGTGGTCAGCAAGACGCAAATACTCCTCCCTTTTCCCTCCATGTGGATGTAAACCCTGGGTGAGAACCCTTCTATTCGAGTCTTGGAAAACAAGATGTCCTTGAGTAACTCTGCTACCCAGCAGTTGTCTTATACCAACAGGCTGCCCAAAAGTACATTTCCACTGAAAACTCTTGTAAACACCAAATAGTATAAAATCTGTGTGTGTTTCTGACAGTTGGGTCCCCACATAAATCTGTGTGTGTGTTTCTGTGCCTGAGAGCTGGGTCCCCACACAAATGCTGTGGTACACACAGATCATCCTGCTGCTGAGGCGCTGCGGGTGAGGCCTGCTGGTGGTCAGTACACTGGGAGGCCACATGGCTATTTGTGGGACAAAGAACTGGCAACTGGCTACAAGGCTTAGCTGCAGCTTAACCTTAACGCCTGTGTGTGTGTGTGCGTGTGTGTGTTTGTAAACTAACAGTTGTGTTTGTGGCTGTGTATGCTGGTAGGAAAAAGTCAAATAAAAATAGACAGATAGGCGGATATAGATGAATAGATGCATACAATACAAGCACTGACACATCCACAGACAGACATATGTAGGTGTTTACATTTCCCCCCATGGACAGATATATATGTTAACATTGTTATCCATAGACAGACAGATAGATAGATGTTTACATTTTCACCATTTACACCAACATAATTTGCTGCTTTAGAACTTTTCCTCTGCCTACCTCTGTACATGGCATGTGCTCCTTAGTTAATGTAGACAGCTCAGCAGAGAGATGGAAAAACAAACAAACAAACAAACACACACACACACACACACACACACACACACACACACGTGGACATGTTAGCAGACACACATAGAGAGGATATATAGATGAATGCATTGGATCATTTAGCCTGGGAGCATTAAGCATAGAGTGTGTGTTCACGCGTGAACAGTATGTGAGGGGGTCAGCGAACCGCAAGGTTGAAACCAGGGCAGGGTCACACCCCCTCTAGGCACTGAGCTGCCAGGGGATGTGTGTGTGTGTGTGTGTGTGTGTGTGTGTGTGTGTGTGTGTGTGTGAGCAATCTTTGGTATATGCAAGTGTGTGTGTGTGTGTGTGTGTGTTTTCTGAGTCTCAAAAACCACATCCATAAAAAGGCTTCTCTGGTTTTGGGTCCTCATTCATCCCAGCCTCGTTTTCTTTTTCTCTCCGCGTCCGCACTCCTCTCCTGTCTCCTCTGCCTCCACCGCTGAAACCAATAAAGCTCTGCCAGTGGCACTGACCCACATTCCAGCCCTGGCACCGTGCGCCATGCCACAGTTTGTGCCGCTCCTGTTGCTGCTAGCGGAGGAGATGGAGACGGAGGGCCATGCGGGGCCAAATCAATGTCTCCACCACATTAGGCACAGACAGAGGCAGCGAAGAGGGCGCGCCAGGCAACGAGGTCATGTTGGTCAACATGGTTTTTGTTTAATCTGTGTGTGTGTCGGAGCAATCTTTGGTATATGCAAGGAATCCTTGGCTGGAATCCGTCTTGAATCCAAATCAAGACCCAATCTGTTCAGACATGCATGCCACTTGAGGCAGTGTGGGTTAATAGATTTCGGTAGTATTTAGTCAACTTTGATTCTTATTTCATTATTTCTATGTTTATGTGCAGGTCGACTTCAGTCTAAATGGACCAGTAGTATTGTGTTGACCACAAGTAGTATTGTGGTCTGAATGTCAAGTCAAGTCAAATGTATTTATAAGGCACATTTAAAAACAACTCATGTTGACCAAAATGCTGTATAATCAAAGAAGGCAATCACAATAAAATATAGAATCAAATAAAAACAGAAACAAAAAATTCACATAAGCATGTATTTACACAGTGCAAGTGTGCAAATCAATTCAGATCAAGAGAATTGAACACTAAAGAATAAAAGTGTGTTTTGAGCCTGGACTTGAAAGAGTCAATAAAGGGGGCAGATCTAGAAGAGAGGGGGATGCTTTTACACAGTCTAGGGTCTGCAACCGCAAAGGCGCGGTCACCCCTGGATTTAAGCTTAGGTCGGGGGACGGCCAGGAGCCCCAAGTTAGATGACCTGAAGGACATGGCAGTAGGGATGGGTATCGTTTGGGTTTTATCCGATACCGGTACATAACCGATACTTTTAAAACGATACCGGTGCCTAAACGGTGCCAGAACCGATACTTTTTTTTTTTTTAATTAAAGACATTAAAGGCTTATTTATTGCCAAGGCAAATAGTTTTCTTCAAATTTAACAATATATTAACTGTTTAAGGTATACTATAAATAAAAATAAATACAAAACACTTATTATTTAGTTTGCATTTATTTAAACCCACTGGTTTCGTGAATGTGTACTGCCCCTTTAAGAGTTTAGCTTCAGGGCCTCTTGAGTTCTCTCCCCCATTTACACGCAATTTTGTTGTTGCATATGCTGCACGTCGCGTTGTTTGAATCTTTTTGTGCGAAATACAGCCACACTTTTGATTGTTTACCTTTCGACATTTTCTCTGTTATATTGATGGCTAGCTCTGTTTGTGCTTGCTCTGTGCAAGGCTGCCTGCTCTTCGCTGTCATTAAACTGTTGCAATGTTATTGTAGCGTCCAATTTAGTGCTCTCTTAAGAACTCACATTGAGAAGGAATATCTTTGGATGAGACGGTAGCTCTCCGTTTAATAAAGGGTGCTTAGAACAACCACACTTATCTTGAAACCGAAACCACACACAAGTCAACCGATTACCATGGCAACTCCTCAACACAAATCCCGTTACCATTAGTCCCATATGGAATGCTACATTATCACCAATGAGCGTGAGCGACTAAGGCGAGAGTCTACATTGGGAGATGGAGCAGTTTTATATGTGCCCCACGAAATCTGTTAGCAACACAAAAAAGTATACAGATCGTACTCAGAAAGATCTACGCCACTAACGTTACTTCTCGTTAGCTATCGCTAGTTTTGTTAAATTATAAAATTAAAAAAAATAAAATAAATAAAAATCTGCTCAGGCACCGAAAGGAAGCACCGAAATCTGCGTTGCATTTCGGTCCGGGTAGGTATCGGTTGTATGGAACCGGTGCCGTATTGGTACCGGTTCTCGGTACCCAACCCTACATGGCAGTGGAATAAGGTGTTAAGAGGTCTGAATAGACCAGTAGTATTGTGTAGTGTAGTGGTGTTTAAGGCTCCCATGATGTCCTTTGCTTTTTCTGCTCAGATGGAACCCATCAGCTATGCGCTCTGATCTTAAGTCTCCCAGCAAAGACACCCAGGGCAGGAGCGGAAGGGGGGGAAAGAGCGTGAAAGGTGACTGAGAGAGGAGGAGAGAGTGTGGGTGGAAAACATCTGGTCAGCATTCATGTAACAAGCAGAGAATGCTGTGTTCATGGCTCCAATTAGAGGTGTGTCTTGTGTGGTTGTGTGTGCTGTGTGCTTTGTGTGTGTTGGCATTATCTGAGGTTCTGGATAGACTAAGGGCCTGATTTACTAACAGGATTGCGCCCATTTCTGGCGTAAAATAGCGGTCGTAAACATGAAACGGTATTTACTAAGGGGGCGCAGCGCATATTAACGCTTTGAGGGTGTGTACCTGCCAACAGGTGGGATGGCACGGAGACGTGGGTGGTAACGTAGGCGTGAAGCGCACTTTAATGGGAGGAGTGCGCCTAATGATGTATTGCGTGGTATTTAATAAACTGCCTGGCAAGCGCACGTCTCCGATTTGCGCGCTAATTCTCCGCCTCATAAAAGCACGTCTTCAGGAAGCGCATTTTAATTGAGTATGAAAACGTTGATATGGCAGCAGTGATAAGAGCAAGGCGAAAAAAGAAGACAGAGACAGCGCACAGAAATAATTTTTTCAACTCGTATAACACATTTTCAGTTAAGCGAACCACAAATCATTAGACGGTACAGGTTAACCAGCCACGCAATACTTCAATTACTGAACCAGATCAGAGACATCGAACTCTCCAACCGGAGATCACATTCCATTCCATCAGTTGTTAAACTCAGGACAACATTACAAATATTGGCATCGGATCATTTCAAACAGTTATAGCATCAGCAGTTGGTATATATCTCAGCCTTCACTCAGCCAAATATTCACCCAGGTACTTGACGCATTGCTACCGCGCACTGGTCAATACATTTCCCCACTGCCATAGCTGAAATTAGAGACATCAAACAAGATTTTTTTGAAATCGCAAACTTTCCGAACGTAATTGGAACCATTGATTGCACCCACATGCAAACAGTCCCACCTTCAATCCACGAACACGTTTACCGAAACAGAAAGCACACATATTCAATGAATGTCCAGGTCATATGTGATGCCAACATGACCATTACTTACGTGGTAGTGGTCTGTCCATGACAGTTTTATCTTCCGGAATAGTGCCATCTATCCATGATTGAGCAACGGTGATTTTGGAGAGGCATGGCTACTTGGTAAATGTATTTGTTTCAGTGGGGATATATTGTAGTGAACCCATGTCCCTTGTAGAACGTATTAATCTCGCCATGTACACATCTACAGTATATTGTTATAATAGACAGTTTATGCATTAATGCCACCAATAGCATATTATTTATAATTGTGTTCTTTTAAACATCTCGCTGTAGGTAATGGCGGGCAAAACAACAATATAACCCATTGAATCAGGTTCAGTGATTGAGCGAACGTGAACCAATATATCTATCTCCTCTCCGCTGAACCTTAGTTTTTTCTTCCTCGAACCTCCATGGTGGGCAGTAACTTGCAGGCAATTTCTCCCGTCTTTTAACGGTGCCCTAAATAATGATTGCCCAGCGCTGATCTGGCTTGATACATATCACGGAAAATG